>NW_017728911.1:26027022-26081112 GCF_001723895.1 Crocodylus porosus | reverse complement strand
GTCACTCCTGGCAGTGCTCGGGGGAACAGGGACTCCCCCAGTGCCTGCTGGTCCCCTCTGACTAGTTTGTAACAGGCCACTAGATCCCCCCTATTCACATGCTATAGAAATATATTGTCACCTCTGTGCCAAGAAATAATATTTTGGGGCCCTGCAGGCCAATTTCCAACTTGAGGAGTCCTCATGCGGATGTAAAAAGTGCCATACTGGGTCAGACCAAAGCCCAGTTATCCTGTCTCCAACAGTGGCAGAAGTGTATGCTAGAGAGGGAGAGCATTGAACTGGATACGTCTTGTGTGAAGTACAGGCAGTCCTCAACTTACAACATTTTGAGCTGCAACGTTTTGCACTTACGTTTATAAACTGACACCCTGTTTCAACTTTATGATGTCAGTTTCAACTTTACAATGCTCGATCCAATGCGACACCACGCCTGTGAACAAGGTCGCTGCATCGCTCATCTCCCTGGAGAACATCTATCCAAACTTCCTTGGACACTTTCTTTAAGCAGACAAGACTCCAGAAAAACCTGCAGCCAGGACGCCTGAGAAGACTCCAGCCAAGAACCCTTCAAAAAGTCTAACCAAGAGCCTTTCAAAAAGTCCAGCAAAGTCACCTCAAAGAAGTCCTTCCAAATCAATATGATTACCATTTACAATATAAATATATTAATGTAGCTATATTACTCATCTATAATTGACAGAGTACAAAATTCTGGGGTATTTTTGGTGAAAATAGGGTATCGGTCCTTGGTTCAGGAACCAATCCCCCATTTATAACATTGTTTCTTATGAGAAAATTGGTTCCAAGTTACAACATTTCAACTCAAGATGCGGTTTTCAGGAACCAATTGTGTCATAAGTCCGAGGACTACCTGTATTCATCGGCATCCACTATTATTGCTTTGAGATGGAAGAGGAAGTGTCTACAACCATTCTGTTCAACAGCTATTAATAGATCTAATCAGTAATGCAGAGGCAGGTACTTCCTTAGTGTAATTGTTTCATTTACAAAATAAATTCTCTGTTCTTGAACAGACATGGCCACAGATGGTACACAGACAACTGCCCTAGCAAAAATCTCAACTCAGTTACTGCTGTCCCATAACCAAGAAGCAACTGTCTAGATCCTATGGCTGCCTATACGTGTGCTTGGGGCTGTTGGGAGGCATTTTAATTAAAGCAGTTTCTGGGCAGCTGCTCTAATTAAAACAGCTCACCATCACGTGTATTAAGCCCTTGTGCATTTCAAAACGGCCACAGGACACTTTATCTAAAGCTCATTCTATGAGGTTTGGATAAACTGCCCCTGAGACTATTTTGAAATACGCAGGGGCTTAACACATGTGCCAGTAAGGAGACGCTGGAGCATCCTAATTAGAATGCAGAACTGACTCAGTCAATTGAGTCTGAGCAGATGCATTCTAATTAGAATATGGAAGAGCACATCTATAGGGGCGATGTGTTTCTTAGGATCTTCTCTTCGAGCCTCAGAATATTAAAATACACTGTTCAGTGGACTTGCCTCAGCCCTGGACTTTTTCACCTATAAAACTTCTTTACTGAAAACAGTTCATATGTGATCACATGATGCTGAAAATAAGCCTGGGCATTAAAGGTATAATGTGATGACTGAGCGCCCTGAGTTGCAGTGCACATCAGACAGCATCACTGGCTGTGCTGCCAGCAGCAGGGTTCTATTTTTTCATCCTTCCTCCCGCCTCCCAGGGCCATCCCCTGGGATTGATGCCCCAATCACTGCCTCTCCCCACCCCCACCCCACCCCCCTTTGCTATCCTACTGCTGGATGTTAAACTTCTTTTTGCTGCAAAAGATCAGCTGGCCAACTGTACTCCACACAGTTCACTTTGTGGCTGCCTGGTTATGTGAAACTTTCATCCTCAAACTGTATACCAAACTTTATACTATAAACAAATAGCTGGTGCTTCCTGCTATCTCAGTGCTGCCAGTTGCTTCCAGCAATATGCAGGGGTTACCCCTTTAGGGACATGAATTTTTTATTTCTGCATTCTAAGTCTGTTTTGCTCTTAGCAGAAACAACCACCATCTCCCATTACTGTCATTGGGACAGACATCATCACCTCCTCAGCAAGATGACTATTATATCCTTCTTAACTTTGTAGGTGAAAGTGAGGGTGTCCTGGCAAGCATGAATGCCAGTTTCCATTATTTTCAATGAGACTGAAGCCATGCTGCCTTCAGACTCTCAGCCAGAAGGTAAGGCAAGGCATAGGCCAAGAGAACATGGAGGCAATGAGACTGTGGGTGAATGGAGGGAGAATGCCCTTGGAGCAATACTGGAAATTAATAGGAGTCAAGCAACTAGGTGAACCAATAGACACACTAGGGGTGGGCAAAGGAGAATACAGGAAGAGAAGACAGACTGAGTGGGTAGGATCTAGCATACCAGAGGAGGAAAGTGCAATGACTAGGAAACTGTGAGGGGAAATGGATGGAAATGCAGGAGGCAAGAGAGGCAACATGAAATTTCAGTGTTGAGAAGGTAAGATTTCTACTGTTTAGATAGGGCAGGGGAGAAACAGGATAGAGTGGCAGCTCCATACTTCAGGAGTTAGGCAAATGTAGAGTCTCTGCCCATCAATGAACCAGAAGTCATATTTTAGTCCACGTAATTAAAACCGAATTTTGTCTCTAAGATGACCTCGCATGCACAACCACACACACTGAGACCACAAGGCTTCCCTCAAAACCAAAGCTAGATAAACAGGCAAAATAACAAAAAGCACAACAAAATTTCTCTCTCGTGATCTTAAGACAAACTTGTGATTTTTGAGTTGTGTTAACTCATGATTTTAGAGGTCCAGCAATATCAGTTTTTCACCCACACTCATTACTGTGGCATATGAAGACCCTTTGTATTCCACATGCAAGATTTAGCCTGCAATTAGCCATGAGCAATTTCATTTCACTAGAACAGCATAACATGCCTGTAAAAAAGACCTTTCAATATTAATGTAATATGTAAACCCCTTCAAGAGTTTCAAAAGGGCAATTTTTCAAAGAGTGTGTATATAGAGAACGGCCCACATATCTTTTTTGTGCATAAACCCCCAGCGTACACAAATATAGCATGTACTTATAAAGGCAAATGATCAGCTGTCAGCATGTACTTACATTTGCCAACAATTATACTATTTGAGCACAAAAACTGGGGAAAACTAGTAAATGTATGCAACTGCATAGGCCCAACTTATAATTTCTGACCCTGAGTCTGAATTCAGAGTACATTTGTTTCAGCCATTTCATCTAAGCTTACTTATCATACACAGGCAGTTTATGATTAGGGGAACCCTTCTGTGAAATTATTGCATTAGAAAAATCTGAACACACTCAAACTTCTATGACTGCATATTTACTGCCAGTTATACTTATTCAGTAAAACATGCTCCTTTTATATATTTTTAAAGTATGAATTAACACATACACAAATTCCTCTAAATTGTGTACTAATCCAGTAGTGTCACATAAGCCATTCTACAAATAAATCACAGCATTCAAGTAAAGGCTACTCTTTTCCCTTTGGCCTTACCTTTGAAGGCCAACCTGTTTCCAGCCATTCATATGTACTACACTTAATGTTCACCAGAAGTTCCTATTTCAACTAGTGATGACATGGACACAAGACAGTCCAGTTCTGCTAGACATTTTAACTCAGTTTTCTTTTTCCACATGGCCAGCACTCCCTGGGGCATACTCACGTGGCTTCACTATCCACCTCACCATTAGGTGGCAATGCAGCAACATACATTATTGATTCCTCATTGGTGCGCAGTCTTACATCCTGGTGGCTAATAAGCTCCCCAAAGAAACTCTTGGCTGAATATAAATTAACAGTGTGTCCCGGGGAGTGGGAGCAGGACTTACCAGTGCCGCCGTAGGAACCTGCGCAGCGCATCTGCCGCTTGTTTATGCAGCCGCGGCCAGAAGATGACGTCATCGGGAGCAGGCGGCCACCGGGGATAAAAGCGGCCACGGAAGAATGAAAGGGGGCAGCGAAACCGGGACTGGGTCCAGCTGCACGAGGGGCGGAGAGCCCCGGAGCGGGCATGTGACAGCATCCCCAGTAAGCAGGGCGGAGAGCCCCAGAGCAGAGCAGGCGGCAGCTTCTCCAGGAAGAAGGGCGGAGAGCCCCAGAGTGGAGCAAACAGCAGCCTCACCAGAAAGAAGGGTGAAGAGCCCCAAGACAAAACAGCGACCCGCTCAACTAGAGGAGAGTACAACAACAACAGCCGGCTGCAGGGCATCGGACGAACAGAGGCGGGCCGTGAGGTTGGAGATGAACCACGAGGCCAAAAGAACGGCCAACGAGGGACCTGCGGGTTACAGATTTGAAGCCTGCGAGACCCACAGGTTGAGTACTGGGGCGGTGGCACGGGGACACAACCCTACAAGAGGGGGCGAGGACCCGGAAGAGCCCGAAAGGTTGTAGTCGGGTGGAGGTCGCCACCAACCGGCCGGGTTTAAGGAATCCATAGGGTGCACTAGGGAGATTAAGGGTGAGATATGGCCCAAGGGGACCCGGGGAGGTCCGAATAGGAGCCACAGCCAGTAAGGGGCTGAGGAGCTGGGCTTTAAGTTGTTTATAGGTTTGTTTCCCAGTTAAAAGGGTACCCCAGCAGGAACAGCTGAGGTGTCACGTACATGACGACAGGGTCAAGGATACTTTAGAGGGGCACAACCTGTGCTGCGACCCGGTGCCGAGTCAACAGGACATAGGAAGGAGCGGACGGGGCAGACTGGCCCGCGAGGAATCCGATGAGGGCAGGTCAGGCCAAGGGGGAGGTTACCAGACCACCAACAAGAGGTCTGACCCACAAAAGAGGGGAAAGCACTAGAGGTGGCATGAGGTCGGGGTACAGGGGTGGCGGAGCCCCGCAATGTGACCGCCGAGGGATCCCGGGCCGCGGAGCACCCACAAACCGCCCTTAACTGAACTTTACATCAAGTCGTGGCGGGCGAGAACTAAGGCAGAGATTGGGCCATAAGAGATCTACTCCGAACCCGTAGCAATCCAGTGTGATCAGCGGCATCCCCCTCTACCGAAGGTGAACCACCCACGGGTGAGGGTCCCAGCCCAGCAGTCACACAGTGCTTTTTTTTTTTTTTCTAAATACCCTTCTGAGAAATCCCATCCTTATTTGTTTCCTCCCCCTGCCCTTCAATACAATGTTTAAAAAAAATACATTTTACTGCAGTCCCTAAACTGGGTTCATTCACAGTAGCACAGGATTCCCACCTCCCCACACCCCACAAAAGTAATTTTATCAAAGAGATTTTTTAAAATGCATGTCTACCTGGGGCTTAAAATGAAGCTTAGCTTTTTTTGTACTAGTGGTTATCAAGCAAAGATACCCTGGTATCTTCAATAATTCTTCCCAGCAGTTAGATCTCCCCAGCTCCAGATTCAATAAAACAGCTCTCAGTGCTGCCGCTTCAATAGCCATCCTTGGGATACCATGTCAGAAGTTCACTAACACAAATGGGGAGAGTGGCAGTTCAAGATCTGCGAGACCCCACTACAGGCAGCGTAGATCATCAAGGTCAGGGGAGTCATATCAGTGTAAAATTGAGGATAATGTTAATTCATGCTATTGTTGACCTCTGCACACTCAGTCAAAGAACACTGCACCCTGCCATGTCTGGAAGGTCTCCTTTGAAAAATAAAAGAAGATACAAAGTCTCACCAACCCACAGCTGGTGTAAACTAGGGTGGCTCTTCTGCTGACCCAGTATGCATAGCATCTGCAGAAGCTCAAAAGGTCACCATATAAGGGTCAGCTGTGAGCATCCCAGAGTGCTGACTTAATTCAAGCTCAAGTCAGTGAGGAGAAATAGTATAAATCAGCTGGTTTGTTTTTTTTTTTCATTTCAAATGCATTTGTATTTTATCCCAAATGTCATTTTTATAGCTTAAAAAATTAGGGTTATAAAGAGGGACTATTTTGCACAGGCATAATAAAAGACTTGAAAGAATTCACAGAGATTCCTTTTAGCTCAAATCTCCAGTGGTTTCACAGAGCAAAGGGGAATGTCATCGTTCTGGATACTTTATGAACAAAACATTTGTGCAACAAGTGAAGAAGTTGTTCCTTTCTGCTCTGTCAAACTCTTTAAGATGTGAAGCTATAAGCAATCGTTAGGACTTCTGTAAAGGACATATTTTAACATCTGCCCAAATCACTATCCATCCCCAGCAAAACGTCTCCAAACTATTAAGCCTGAAAAATAATGGACATAGTTCATGGGGTTACTCGTGCTGTCCTTCTCTGCCATTGATTGCCATGGAAGTTTAGTCTGACATGGGGCACATGTTCAGAGCTTGAATACATCAGGCTGAGCTTGGAAGTAATCTCAGTTCCAATGGAAAGCGTTTCAACATACTCACACTGAGCCTTTTATTAAAAAGCCAGTTTGAAAAGATTGCACTTCATTTTGTGGATTTATTAAAAAACCTTTCAATTGAAATCACACAAAAGTGCCTGGTGATTTGAGTTGTCATGGATTTCTCATGATTTTTTTTTTAAATGTTCCTACTGCCAGAAAAGTAGCTTTCAACTAAGCAACAGCTGGATTGAAACTCGCTGGGAAATCTTGTGTTTTTTGTCTCCGTTTGACCTGATTGCTAACCAGACCACTTCCTGTAGAGGGAATCAAAGTCTTTTGTGTCACAAGGTCACCAGCTACAATATAAGTAAGTGCCCTACAGGCATTTATTTAACAAAAGTGTTAGAAACTATGAGGAGAAATAAAAGTAGTCTCCATTTAGGCTAATTGAAAAAAATCTCTAAAATTCCTGCACACAAATTACATGGTCCAGTTTCTTCTTTATCTCTGGACTGTAACATATTCCTTTACATTCAAATCATTCTGTAAAATTCACTCGCATGATGGGTGGAAGGAAAGGAGGGCTTTGGAGAGTCAGTGAAGCAAACAGACCCACCATGAAAAGACTGATTTTACTCCTCTCTCAGTGACATTCTATGGAACCAAGGGAATAAAAATCTCTCCAAGCAACAGACGCTGAAGACCTGGATACTTCGGATAAATTTCATTTTAAAGAAAGAAACCTCATAAATCTCATCAACACTTTTAAAGACTGCTAGCTTCTATAAAAGTTCCTTGAGTACTCTAGTCTGGAGCTAGCAAAAATAGCCAACAACCTGTTGTCAAAATCTCTACCCTGCCTTCTATACAACACCCAGTGGGTATGTCTACATGTGCAATTAAGTTGATGCAATAAACTCTGGCACTTATTGCATCAGAGTTTATTGCTCCCGGAGCACCCTTTGAACATGCAGCCAGGACCACAGCACATTGAGCCCATTCAGAGCAGCCCGGAGAGCAATGGGTCCTGGGGGTCAGCATGCCAGCCTGGGGCTGCTCCAATCTGACTCAGCATGCTGCAGAGGGGCTAGCTGGGGCACAAGGGTCTTCCAGTGTAGGGCTAGCTGGCAGGCAGCCCCCACACTGAAGCACCCTCATGCCCCAGTCAGCCTTGTCAGCATTTACACATAGTGCTGTGGAATTAAAAAAAAAAACCTCCGCAGCAGGATGGTACTGGTATTTACAAGTACTACCCTGCTGTGGAGTTTATTAGTTTACTCTAGCCTAATAGCACTGCACATGTAGATGCAAGACCTTTACTCTGAAGCTAATTAGTCTACTCAGCAGTAAATGTCTCACATAGATGCACACAGTTACGCACTGTATACAACACTGGACAATAGAGTTAATTCATTTCTGTTCTTAGAATGAAGATCGCCATCATTTGGACCATAGGAGAATTAATTTACCTGTCAATTCTAATAGGCCTAATCATTTCTGTAAGTCTCCAGCCAAGAGAAAGAAGTGGTATTTTACACACCTGCTCCTTTCCACAGAAAACATGGTAGGATTCAGCATGAAAAAAGGAGATTTTGATTTCCACCATTGATACAGATGAACACATCCACTTTTTTCTAAAGTGCTAAGCCTCCTCTCTCCCTGTCCATTTTGCACAAGTAAAGCAGTTCTCAATTACTCAAAACCCGGGCTTCACTGTAACCTACACTGGCAGCAACTATCTAGAGGACATACTGAATACATACATTTTCCAGGTGGTTTGGTCACATCCTTCCTCTTATTTTCAGTTCATTGACATAAAATGTCATTAATGCAGAGCAAAATTGCCCAGCAGTATTTCATGGTGGTCCAGAACGCTGAGTTCACCACAGCTTGAATCTCTAAGAACCAGAAAACACAAAATCAAGGTATGTGCTGGAGTGTAACAGCTTTTTCTCCCCCTCCCCAGCAATGTTGAAGAGTGTGCGTAGATAAAACGAGGGCCCTAAATTGAAGTGGTGGGTTTATTAAAAAAAGCTTCAATTTAGGGCTGGTTAAACTGCCGTGTTGTGCACACATCCTGCTGACTTATTTGCCTCTCCAGCGACAGGGAGGGGAGTGCAAGGCGAGCTGCTGGAGGGTGGAGCAGTCCCCAGGCTGCAGGGGGGCTGGTGCATCTCTCTGCTGCAGCAGCGCCCCCCCCACCACTGCAGGTGGAGCCTGCCTGCAGGTACCCAGCTCAGGCAGTCCCAGGGGGCACTGCAGCCGCAGAGGGAAGCACCAGGCCCCTACACAGCTCTGGCAGGCAGGCTCTGGGGGGGAGCAGGGCGTGGAAAATCAGGCTCACTGCTTTTCTTGGGCAAAGCCTGCCCTCCCAGGCTGCTGCCAGGCTGCCCGCAGGGCTTCCTGCAGAGCTGTGGAGCTGCACGGAGCTGGGTGTTTTGTTTCACAGCTGTAGTGGCAGCAACCTAAAACTCCTCAGAGGAGTTTTAGTTTGCTGCGCCCCAAGTGACTTAAGGCACATCACGTAGCCAAATTTCCAACAGCGGCTGGAATTAATACACAATACACCACCAATGAGTGAAAACGCCGACACCGCTAAAGGACTACAAAAGCATTTTTCCACTTGAAAGTTTCATGCACACATGCCCCTTGTTTCATCTACACATGGCCATAGTGAACTAAACTGAACAGGGACATTTATTCTTCACTCGCCATTGTGCCTACTCCCATAAATCAGCCCCCAGTTGCTAAAGTTTACAGCTGCTGTGGCCCCTTTGCAAACCTCTTTGCTCTTATCTCTAGGGTTCATTGGAACAAGATGCTTTCACTGACCAATAATTAAACCCTCAGATCACTCTCATATTATTCCTCCCTGCTGACAATTCCCTTACCAGACAATCCCTGGACATGGTTACTGGCAACCTATTGAACTTACTGCTGAAATAAGGCACAGTGGATCCTACAAGGAACATGCTGATCTCTTTTCTTTAATCTCGCATGTTAAGGGGGCCTCAGAGGCCGACAGAGTGGTTGCCCCTCCTTTACCAGATTTCTTCACACAGCAAAAGGAGCTCTGCCCAGCTGTGTGCGCCGATGGTTACACTGCTGTATTCTACATCAAGGGAAGGAAATAATTTAGGTGATGGAAGCCACTGCATCATGACCCTCCCTGACTCATAAGTAGCGGACCTGGATTATCTCAGCTACATCCGTGACCCAGAGTGCAGCAGATCCACCCCTTACCTTTCAGGTGTTAGACCTTATCCCCTATGTGCATGAACAGATACAAAATTCCTTTTAAGAGTTCAAAACCTCCAGTAGAGTTGTACCTACATTACCTGTCAACAACCAACCTTGTTTGCAAACTTTTGGGAGCCAAATTCATTTACGGAGACAAAAAGCAGCCTAAGAGTGAAGCTAGCCTTGCTAATGAGTCTTAATGCAACCGTACACACTATGGATCTCTGCGAGTGTGAGTGCAAGTGCGTATGTCTGTGCTGAGAAGGTGGTAGACAAAGTCTACTCTAATCATTCCTGATACTAGCACATGCCCAGGCATTAGCTGATCTCTATGCATGCATTCCCTTTCCTACAACTTAATTTTTCAGAGCTAACTTAACATCAGCAATTAAAATCTCCAGTCCCATATAAAATGTAACCTTTGCCCCTTTCAGCTCTCCAGCTCCTGCCAAGAGCAGCCTTTGGGCCCTCAGTCAATGCACAGCACCAGAGCAATAAATCCGGAGCTCGTTGTCATGTACGACTGGCAACCGTTACATCAAACTCATTTCCATTCTCTGCTACCGCACAAGTACTTCTCCTGCACACAGCAGTAGTTCAGCCACGTCACCTCTGCCTGCCAATCCTGAGACCCCACGCACAGCTTATGTTCCAGTAGTTGAGCTGATGAATAGCTGTGTTACTTACGGCTACTTTGCAACGTGAAAAACTCAGACCCCTGGAAGACATTCAGTTAAACACGCAATGGGATCTGATGTACAATCCCAATAATCATGGCAGGAGATGCAACTGAGGGATTAGGGATCAAAGCCCGATCCTGGCATATTGCCAGGAAGTAGCAAACCAGTCAGCTGACCTGTACTCCCAGCCTTGGAAGTACATTGGAGTCAGAGCTCTGGCGCACCCGAGACTGGGAGCTATGCTCCCAACCTCCCGGGTACACCAGAACCCTTGGCTCTGGTGCACCTGAGGCTGGCAGCGGCAGTCAGCTAATCAACGCTCTCACCTTCAAGAGCACATCTGAGTCAAAGGCTCAAATACTGGAAGCCCTTATCAGCTGATGCCTGGCCACATGTGTAGTTTAAGGCATGATGGGAACTTTGTGGCTTCTTCCTTGATTTATTGCTCCATTAACAAGTGGTTGGGTTACTGCTTAAGACATAATTAACTGGTTAATCATATTTTAAGTGTTACCTTTGCCAGGAGCCTCAGAATCACCAAAATCTTTAAATGGCTGAACCCCTTTCTGAATTACTTGTATACCTCAGCTTACATTTCCTTCTAATCAAAAAGGTACCTGGCAGAACCAGGTATTAATAAGACCCTTCCAGCTTTCTCCCAACAGTTGATGCCTAGATGGTACCTGGATGCAGTTAAAGGTCAGTGGCCATAACATATCCCCTTGAGCCACCAAGGGCATGCTGCGTGCATGCATTTCTGTAAACACATTTTCAATATTGCTCCCTTAGAAGGGCTGTGAGAACTATATACTAGCTAAAATAATTGCTGAGCAATTGGCATAAGTTGGTGGATAATCAAAGCCATGCTTTGTGTCTTATTGCTGCACAAAAAACACACTTTTTAAAAATGCTGATTTTTGACAGAGTTGTACTATAGAAACCCTTTGTCTACTAACTCCAAATTTGGATCATTAACTCTGCCTTGTACTTTCATGTGATGCACCAAATTTCAAGGCAGTCTAAGTAAGCATGAAGATTTTGCTGCACTTAGAAGAGTCGCCATTTAAACAGAAAGGGCTTCTTAACATTCCCTTGGGCAGAGCTGCAGCTTGGTTCTTTAAGTATTTATTTTCTCTCAGCCATTCCCACAATAAGAATGTGACTGAAGCAAAAGAAAAAACACAACTTCATTCAGCGTTCTTACTTGGTTTTTGCAATCAGAATTAAATCTGAACGTGGCTTAACCAAGAGGGCCTGATTCTGTTCTCATTCAACCCTGTGTAAATCAGGAGAAACTCCACTGATGCGAGTGAAGTTATACCTGCCTCCACTGGTGTGAAGTCAGGAGGGGGTCCATAATATCTGCCTTTCTGCTATTCTACAGAAGGCATTTCTGTATGTAGTACAAGATGGCATCACTTCAAGTCTCATCTTATGGCTAAACTCAAAAATAACACTTGAGAGAGTTAAAGAAAAAGGCTTATGAGGTATATCTAAATATCAGGCAATTATGAATTGTCTGTATCAGGAACAAAATGTTCCACATTAAGTTGTCAATTAGAAAGTAATAATCTTCTAGGAGCTTTCAATTATATTTTGTCGCTGCTAAATTTTACTGACATTTACTTTTAAAAGTAATCATTCTGTTGAAGATAATGCCAGAGGTTAATTTTCTTGCTAGTAACTTCCTTTAGGTTATCACAGTGTGGTAGTTGTGTTAGTTTTTACCTTTTCTCTTCTCTTTCCTTTAGTTGAAACAGTTAGGGAATGATGGGCCTTTTTCTTCATTCTATCACATCAGCTTTACACCCTGATAATCCCATTAAAAGCAATGAAATAACACCAACGTAAGAGCCATATAATGAATAAAAAAAAAAAAAAATTCAATCACATTTAGATGCAACTTTGGCTGATTAGGTTCATGTATCTGCTACCTAAGGAGCACTAGACATAGAAGGTAATAATTATCACGTGATAAATAATCACCGAGCATACAATCTGGGACTATTACTATTACAAACAATAGGGTAGGAATTTGAGGGCATCACCCTAAAAATAACACTGAAAGGAAAATAAATTAGAAATTAAAGATCAGAGTAAGGCCCCTGACATGCTTCCAATTAAAGGTGCCATGGGATCTGATCCCTGTTCCCAACAATCATGCCTTCTGCCATACCACACGTCTGCAGAAGGTGTGAGTCTAGGTTTAGGCATCAGATCCCAATCATGCCCTTTCTACTTCCTAGTGTCATTAATTGCAGCATAAATGTAATGTATAGAGGGGACCTAATACATATTATTTTAAAAATCAAGTATTACACCTAGCCCAAGCTGCATATAAATTACATATCAAAAACTATGTTAACAGACCATTACCAAAAACACAATGTGAAGCACTCAAATGCTAGTGAATACCAGATTTAAAGTTGCCTCCTTGAGGGTTCATCTTGTTTGGTGAATGAAACACAGCTACTGCAGTCACGTCACATAACTGAAGGCTGTTTCATAACACATACTCAAAGGGGCAAATAAAGACAATGACTTACATTATGGGCAATTCTACCAACCTTTCCCATCATATACCACCATTGCCTCTGAGTCTTCATCATAGACTTCTAGGGCATTTATACATGTGCTCTGGGAGTGGCAGGGGCACTTTTAAAGCTGCTCTAAGTAAAGCATCCAGATCATCTTATGTATCAGTGTCCCTGCACTGAAAAATGGCAGCGGGGGTGCTTTAACTAAAGTTTGTCAAACGTGCTTTGGTTTCATAGTTGGTAGGGTCGGAAGGGACCTGAGCAGATCATAGTCCGTAGGGCTGGAAGGGACCTGAGCAGATCATCAAGTCTGATTCCCTGCCACAGGCAGGAAAGATTGCTGGGGTCAAACAACCCCGGCAAGGTGTCTATCTAGCCTCCTTTTAAAGCCCCCCAGGGTAAGAGCGAGCGCCACGTCCCTTGGAAGTTGATTCCAGATCCTAGCCGCCCTGACTGTGAAGTAGTGCTTCCTGATGTCCTTTCCTCTTAAAGCACCCTTGCCACCACTCTTCCCCATGGAGATGCTGATACACAAGACACTGAAGTCTGCTGGAGCGTGGTAATCACCATGCTCTAGCAGACTCCATTAATCAAGTCTGCTCCAACATGCTGCAATTACAGTGAGTCGGAGCAGCCTTGCTGTAAATGCACAGGCGCCTCTAGCGTTTAAGCTACAGGACTAACTATACTAGCTAGCAAAAGCAGAAAGCTGCTACCTCATACTAGAGGAATAAACCACTGAGGCCAGGTGCTGAGTTTGGGGGGTAACCAAGTTGAATAAAACCCCATTTGGTGCTGGTTCTAGGAAAATGGTTAGGAGGTACACACAGCTTGTCCCTCCCCCATCCACCACCTGCTACACCTGCTCCAGCAAGTCCCAGGCATTCCTAATGCAGTGTGTCATGCTGCTGCAGCTTAGGCAGTGTCATGGGCCTAGTCTTTAATTTCCATCTTCAGTTATTACTTTGGCCTGCTGCCAAGGTTTTATTGAACAAAAGAAGTGGCAGAAAGGAAATTGTGATTTTCAACAGCTTATAACCGAGCCAAGCCTGACTGGAATTTCACGTAACGAAGAAAAGGCACTTCTCTAGTCGGAGGGCTTCTTCCCCTCCTGAATTCTGGAGGCCTGGTGCAAGCAATGGAGGTGTAAGAGCTTCTGGAGAGCTCACAAGAGTCTTTTATAGCAGAAGCGTTGGGCAACCTAAACTACCAGCTCCTCCTCTAGCAACTGATAACTTGGCTTGAACAGTAAAAGAACCAGTGCTTCATCCTTCTCCTGCATTCAAATAAAGGGCAGCAAGACAGGAATTGAAGAGAGGATGGAGCAGTCTTTTCCTTATCATTGAAAGGTGGACAGATAAGATACTCCAAATGAAGCATGAACCGTACCAGCCATCTTCCTTTCTAGGTTGGTCAGTGGAGCAGTATCTTATGTGTTCAGTTGCACAGTGCCATGCATTTATTTATTAATTTACCAGCAAGGTATGAAGGCAGAATGAGGGGAAAAGGCATTTCCGTCAAACAGAGGAACACCAAGGGGTGCCACAGCTGTCTTGCACCTGCATAATGATGTGGATGCCAATCCCTGGATCACTGTGCAATTAGCCGCTGTCACTGCTCACATGCTGTCTTGTTATTATAAACTGAAGACTACAAAAAAAATTTTAAAAAGCAAATCAACTAACTACAGACAAGTTGCACCATTTAGTTTTCAGATGTATAAAATCACCTCTCCTGGGCTCCAGGCTGTGTGCAATTAATTAAAAATACAATCAGCGAAGCACACAGCAGCAGCCACCATAAGCTGACTATGCCATCAGACCCTTTTTACAGACAGCCAGACTTCTTTCTGATGGAGCACGACCAGTAGCTTCTTTATGATGGAGCACTAGCAGCATCTTTTTCAAACCAACTTCCAGGAACTAACTGAAGAGGGGGTTTTCCTCCAATGGACATAAACATTAGATGTTGTTTTATTGTGGGGGAAGCTGCTGGGAAGCAACTCTTTCCCAAATGGATTAGACACTGCTGTTAGGCACATGTTGGGAACAGCACAAAGTTATACAAGTTCTTCACCATGTTGCCGAGCAAGCATTATGTTCCAATGGTGCAGACTACTTCAAGTACAAGCCACTGCAAAATACATCTCTCTTTCTTTGAAAGTGGTGTTAGGAAACAGAGATGGTAGCGAACAGTGTTCATTTTACCTAAAAGGGAAAGTTTTTGTGATAAAAGACAGCAGACCTTAGGGCTAGGAACAGAAATTACACATAAACCAGTAGAAGTGAATGGAAACCAGTTCAAACCTGTAACACAACACAAGTTCAACGCACATAAACCACTTCCAAAATGGCTGAAACCAGTTTAAGATAAACATGGATGGATATAGTATCAGATTCAACTGATTTAGGTTAAACTTGTTTATTGAACTTCTGTCCTAGATTCCCTCCAGATTCAAGCTGCCTGCTCTAGCAGGGCAGGGATGCATGCTCTAGTGCCCCCTGGCAGCATTTCTGGATTCAAAAGTGAATGTCTGTTGACTTACTTATCAGTTCAATCTATGCAACTTAAACTGACCTGCGAAGACTGAACTGATTCAGCCTTGGGCTTTCTGACTGTCTGTACTTAGCCTAAGAATTTCCATTGAACACAGAACATTGCAGCACAGACCACAATGAGCACACCTGACCCATCTAACCCTCCACGTTTCATACAAGAGGTCACAAAAAAGCCTTGCCTCTCAGACATTTCCTGGACCCTCATTCCTACACTCCAACCCTACTTCATTTCCTCTCTCAGGCATGATACTTGAGAGGGTTGACATTTCCTTGAATCCTTCTACCTTAACCCTCAAAACCCTCAGTGGGGCCAGGCACAATCTGACCCCTACAGTTTTTCTCTCTCTCAGAAAACATGCTTTTTTCTTTCTCAATTGATTTCAACATGCCGTTTTTCACTTGACCCACGATCTAACCTGCAAGGTAATGGGAAACAGAACAAACACAGTATTCTCAAGCCAAGGAACTCAAATGTAGCAGGCCTATATTCCTTGGAAACATGGCTTAATTTACTTCCTGTGAGAGTCCTTTCATCAAGGCTAATGTGCTACCTACAAAATGAGCTGCAAAGGCATCAACTGTCACTTCAAAGTGCTTTGGTATGCACCACATAAACCATCATTATGATCACTACTCAGCCTGGGTAGGGGCCTCTACAAGGTAACAACAGGTGGACAGGATTTCCCAGGAGGTTCTGTATAGATATCAAAAGCAGAATGCTGGCATCACACGGTAATCCTGCTGCACTGGAAAATACGCATAATTCTTTTGTGTGTAATAAGAGGTGCAAAAAAGCAGCCGGGGGCCAAGGGCAGCCTGAGGACAGTAGCAATTTCCAGCTGCTGCTGTGCCCCACATGCAACTGGGCAGCTGCAACAGCAGCTGATATTTTTCCACCCTCCCCCCACACACACTCCACCAAGTCAGCTCCAGGGGTGGCTGCCCCAGTCACCCCAATACAAGACGCATACCAATCAAAGCAAAGCAAACCAAAAACATTTAGCATAGATGGAGGAATTCTACCAATACAATGTTTTCTGTTTGTCTTAGTCCAAGCTGATGGATGTCTACAGCTCTCAAAAAAGTCACAGCGTATGCAAAATAGCAACAAAAGCAGAATCTGAAGGTTTTTTTTTTTTAAATTAAGATTATGGGGAGTAAAAGTAAGGCGCTGTGCAAAATATTAGATATGAATGGCTATAAAAGATAATGACTCCTGGTAACTGAGTCACGTAACTTTTCTAGCACATCTATTCAATGTTGACTTAAAAATTCCTTAAGACTTATTCACTACTCTTTACACAGTGGTTAATACGAGCAGGATCTGGCCATTTCTAAATTAAATAGTTTGAAAACACGATCAATAATAAAGGGTATCTTCTAGACCAACTGGGTAGAAGGCAGGGCAGGCTGGCACCTTAGAGACTGTCTTGTTCAGAAAGGCGTCAGAAAAGCTATCTAAACCAACGTATAGTTTGGGGAAGGGGTTATACAAAAACTGGCACTTTAGTCATCTAGTCTTCATCACTTTAAATACCTTAAAGCCAACAGACCTTAAAAAATTCCAACTTACACAGAGAGCTGCAGCACATCTGTAGCAACAGAGACTACGATGAGCACATCTGACCTGTCGAACCCTCCACACTGGCTTTCTACAGAAGTGTCAAGTTCAAAGAGTCCCATTTATTTAATAGATGGTCTAAAACTTCGGGATGAAAATGGCAGTCAACAGCTCCAGCCCCCCAGCTTCACAAGAATCCCTACCACAAAGGAAAAGCTCATCACCTGTGCAGGAGAAGGGCTTTCTCAGGGACACACCTGAATCTGCGAAAAGATGGCCCCATCCCTCAGAAACAAACAAAGCTGGCCACCTTCCTTGTATGCTAGCGACAGAAATTACATACAAAACGGTTTAAGTGATCAGAAACTGGCTTAAACCTGTAACAGAACTGAAGTTCAGTACACATAAATCAGTTTCAAAATGGCAAAAACTAGTTTAAGATAAACTTGGTTGAATGCAGTATCAGACTTAACTGATTTAGGTCAAACCAGTTTATGGAACTTCTGTCCCAGACCTTAAAGTGCAAAATGGCACTTCTCTGACCTGCCTTCTCCAATAGCAGTATGTTTCACTGTGCAGACTTAAAACCCAAAGACCTAACCAAAATAAATCATTACACTGCATGCACAATAAATCCCTGGGGAGAGGAGTAGAGAAATAACAACCTTCCATACAAAAGCTGGAGGGCACTAAAACTATAGCAATGAAGACAATGTAAGAACCTGAACAGAACAGAGCAGAATGCAATTTAAATTAATCATGTCTGAACCAGATTCAAAGGTTTGGACTGAATAAACCTTTGAACATTGGGATTATTCCCTGAAGCTCACCCACCAGAGCTCTATTCCCTGAAATCTTCACTTTCCACCCTCAGGTCTGTACCATCTTTCCTATGCCTGGCAATCTAACCGGCTGGCATGCTAACACTGGACTCCTGCTGTGGTTGTTCTACACACTGGATCCCTCTATTCTCTTCTCCAAACCAATTTTCTGGCCTGCATCTCTCTTTCAGGGGGAGTTGAGGTACATGCTGCCTCCAGACTGCTGCTTTCAATTTTCAATCACTTCCATACACAGGGTAATTTGTGCTGCACCAAATACCAGAAAAACACACCACATTATGCTGCAATTCATAATAGAGAAAATAACCTCACACTCAGTTTCACCTAGGTCCACCATTTCTTTTTTAATTGATAAAAAAAAAATCAAAGTATGTGTAAGAGTAAGAGGGAAAGTTGTGCAGACACAAGTAGAAGCTCAGGAAAAAAAGGGAAGACTGGCAACAAAAATGGCAGAGAAGTTAATTTTCTGTAGATAAAAAATATGTTGCTAAATTCTGTTTTTTCTCTCCAGTTATATCAGGGCAAATTTGTATTTGTGATTCTAACTGCTAATTTTATATTACCATAATAAACAAAACTAGCTCCCGGAGGCTAAAATGATGGACTCTGCAGAAATTAATAAATCACTCTCCCCACCTCACCATTTTTGCTTATGTATGCCAATTTACAGCTTTGTCCTTTAATTCAGTGCTTTCTTTTTCTTTTTGCATTTGTATTTTAATTCCTCCCATATCAAGGTTCTCACACCAAAGTGATAAACCTTTAAGGACTGCAGAGTGGTGTAAAAAGCTCTGGCCAGTCTGTATTTAAGCAACAAACAATAGGTCTTTCAGTTCTGGGCCGAATCTCTCGTGCAAGTTGTGTGGTATTATTCAGCAGTGCAGGCTCTAGTCTCCCTCCTAGTAGCTGAATTCTTCATTTCACCTATATTTTCTCAACTACTTGCTAGAGCAGTGAACCAGATTAAACTGGTTTGCACTGCCTATGACAGGATATTAGGTATTGAGAAGCTGCATATATTAACTGCCAGAACAGATGAGTGCTTTAACACTTACAAATCATGGGAGGAGAAGAATAGAGCTAGAGGAGATCATTCATGTGTTCCTCGTTTAGATATGCTGATATCTTATCAGCTCGCTACAGACAACACAGATGTGGAGGTGAGCAGAATTCAAGTATAAAACGGTCTACAAATGCAGGCAAAAAAAATACTGTTGGGGTATTAAATCAAGAGATCTCAGAAGCGCTTAACAAGTACTGCAAAAATTCCAACCGACAAAAATAAAGAACATATGGACATGTAAAGCTCAATACACTGATTAAGAACAACACAGAAGGGTCAATACAGCCACAACCTACTCGAGCCAGTGCAGAGAAAAAAACACTTCCCTGTTCAAAAAGATATTGCACACATCCTTCAATGTCAGTCTTTTGTTGAGAAGATGACATGAAGAATTCTGCTTAATCCACATTTTGCTGCATGTCCCTGTTGTTCACATAAGTAATTTGCATTTCTGTAAGCACTCCAATAGGTTATTCAAGGGGCAGGGCAAAACATTAAAAAGATTATTCCCCCAGAAGCTCATGTGCGTTAAGAGAAAATAAGATCCTTGGCTCCTTTCCGGGAGATGCTCCAGGGAGCAAGAGGATGAGGTCACTTTTACTGTATGCCGAGTCTGATTTAACAGGTAGGGTAACTTTGTGTCTGTGCAAACTCGTTTTTGCATATAAACAGAAGTATGGAAGATTAAGGGCAGCTGCTCATCTGTTTATCCATAAGATACACATTATTATCTGACTGGCTGAGGGCAAACGGACACTTTAACCTCGCACTCAGTGTCAGCTGTACCATGGTTTTAATGCTCAAATGTTTTCCTGTTACTGTTAACAGACTTTTAAACTGTTGTGATGAGTGAAAGCACTGCAGGCTAAGAACCAGACTGCCTTCATGCATCCAGTGAGGGGGAAGCTAGTGTTCTCCCTTGTTTTCTCCATGCCGCTTTGTTCCTCCTGCTGCATAAGGTACAAATCTGCTTTTAGGTCCTCGTGGAAATTTTGAAAAATATGCACAGATAAAACAAGGAGGGAAAAAGATTGATAAACTGTTGTAGCCACGTACCCCAGAGTAAATTCATTCTCTTTTAAAAAGACACCCTAGATTTGGGGGCAAAACATTTTGTTTAGAGCCAGACTCAGATGCTTTTACTCACCATGAATAGTATTCAATACACAAGTATTCCCACTGAAGCCACTAGAGAAGGTATTAATAAATAAAGGTATATAATCTACCTCCCCCTAAGGATCTCAGAAGCAGGCAAGTATAGACAGCAGGGAGTATTTGGCTTGCTTCTGTGAAAGCATGTCCCCCCAGGGGCAGGAGTTGTAGTGTAGAAAGTGACTAATGAGTTCAATTTAATGCAAAAGAAATGCAAGGGTGTGGCTACCAGCCAGGGGTCACTGCCTCTAATTCTGCTTTAGGGATGGGCTACATCCAGCTCTTGCAGAGATCCAATTCTGACAGTTTAGCCAACATCACTAACAGAGCTGTGTGAAATACTTTGGTCAATGATTTTATCCACCATAAAATCCAGATTCAGGTTGGCTGAAGTGACTCAGATCTGCTTCAAATTCTTCCAGCCCAAAAAAGCAAAAGACACTTTAGAAAAAGCTGCAACATTTCAACATTTTCAAATCAAAATGTCAATTTTGGTTTCAACATCCACCTAAATGTAATAAGGGGGGGAGGGTAAAAATGGAACAAAATGTCTTATTCTACCGATGACTTTTTTTTTCTTTTTCAGAAAGGGGGTGGAATTTGTTTCAGGTTGACCAACAGTTAAATTGAGTTTTAGTTCCATCAGTGAACCAACAACTCAAATTATTCAGTCACTTTAATAGCCACATTGATATAAAAACCTCATGTAGCCCCGCTCTAACACACCACTGAGTGGCAGTAGGTCATTCCAGACAGGATGCTGTGAACAAGAGTCCTAAAAATTTCTAAACAGGGAGAAGGAAGGCAATTAATTGCACATATCCCAATACATTTTTAGTATATTGGTTGGGCTATTAAAAAAACAGTTATTTATAGAGATTTGTAGGACATATGTAAAAGGAGACATTGTTAGGAGAGAAAAACATTTCATTTTGGACTGGCCAAATGTATTCTGTACCATGTTCAATTTGTACCTGCAGGGCATTTCCTCAGGGTACAGCCAATGTATTACAATGCAGATTTCTGCAGACTTTACAATCTCCCTCCCATGTATTTTATACAGGCTAGTTTTCCTGGGCATGGGGGAGTTAGGGGAAAGGAGGAGGATGAAGGAACCCTGCAAAATAAAAACATGAAAGACTAAAATTGAATTAAAACTTGCATTCCATATAAGGCAATTTAGCCAACACCTCAGGCACTATAATTTTTTCTTCTCTTCTTCATTTTTGAAGGGTTTTTTAATGAAGGTTTGGCTTTTTCCTAGCTTTGCTTTGAGTGGTTTGGTTGGTTTGCATATTTTGGGCCTTTTCAGTGGGTAACATTTCCAGTGTTAAAAACTCATTTAAAATTTAATCCAGAACAAAACTTTTACCTCATTTGAAGAAAATCAGCTAGGCCTGGGTTGCAAAAACCATATACATTCTCTGTACGCAACTGTTGTCTAGGGTATGTCTACCCTAAGAAAAAGGTGTGGTTTCACAGTTTGGTAGTTAGCACTTTGCAAAACCCCAAGGTAGACTCGGCAAGTTTAAGTTTACCTTGATATATTTGGTTGAAACTAAATAAACAAGTCAAGACAAAACTACAACTTACCCCCCCGTACGCAGTATATTACAATAGCTTAGCAACCATGTTGTAAAAGCCCAACAATTCACTAGTGTAGAGAGACCCTGAAAGGTGCTTAACATCAGTAGCATAATAAGCAATGTAATCAGCTGAGGACAACCACTTAGAGGGATGTTCATAAATGGAAATCACTGCCACAGTTGGCCCAGCCCCTGCCATCACCACCACCCAGAACACAGACCCTGGCGGTTACGTCTTTGCTTAACGCCTGTTATAATTCCAGGTGAGGTCATCAGACTTCCAGATACTGAGACAAGACTTCTTAATTTCTGCTGATTTTCTACTGAATGTACCGCAATTCCTGTAATGAGTTATACAACAAATATGCAGGTTTCTTTATCCGGGTCTTTTGAAAGACTTTTTTCCCCTTCTCAGACTGAAAACAACCCCTATTGGGACAGAGGATGTGGAACCAGACACAAGATAGAGATCCTGCCAGCAAGAACAGAAAGCTAGGGGAGAGGGGAGAGCTGAGGATCCCTGACTCCACTTTTAATACCTCTTTGGGCATTAGATGCCAGTGATGTCAGCTAAAGGGTATTTTCTGCTTGCTGATTTGCTGTTAGACCCAGATACCTACCATGCTGTGTAAGCCTCCCTCCAAGCTCCTTTCCAGTCTTCTCCTTTCACATTCCTTCATGGATGATCACTCAGCCCTGCCCTGACTAATTTTTGCTCATACAGAAAATAAACTAACATGATGCAGCTACCATGACCCTGGCCACTTTGTTCCCATCAGTTGTGCCCTTCCCACTACATTTGATGAGGGATTTTGTCTTTTTTTCACTTGCATATTCTTTGCCATGTAGGGTTATAACTTAGTACCTACCATGACCCTGACTGGTAGGAGGTGTGCAAAGCAGGCCCTGTTTGATTTGGATTCAGCCTGAAATCAGGGAGAGTGATTTGATTCATTGATTCGGATCACTGTCCATAGTTCAATTCAGCTGAATCTGAAGATACATACGATGCTGATTCGGAGAAGCAATTCGGACTGACACAGATTTAAATGGTTTTTTCTACATACTGCAAGGTACTTGTGAATGCTGCAATGCTGGGGCAGATGGAGCATCCCACAGGAGCATGGGGGCCCCTCCACATGCTCAGTGGTGAACCTAGAAGTGGACTGGAAGTACGCCTCTGACTCAGTGATCGGCCATGGCGGGACCCCGGGTGCCCCCCCCCCCAGACCCAGGAGGCACCAGTCACCGAGCTACGGGGGGGGGGGCCAGCGCACTCCCCAGAAGACCACTGCTTCTGGTCCACTTGCAGGTCTGCTGCCCCCCATGCTCCATGTGCCCCAGCATCGCAGCATTCATGAGCCACCTGCTACCTAGGAAGTATGTAGAAAAAACACATAAAGCTGTGTATATGTCCAAATCGCCAAATCTTTCTGAATCGAATTGTAACCCTCAGAGAGATTAAAGGGTCCCCTGATTAGATTTGGATTCGGAGATTCGGCCACCAAATTGGTCCAAATCAAATCAGGGACTGAAGTTTCACACAGCCCTAGCAATTGGGACTTTTGAGTGTTACTGCATATCTAGCTGTTGTATGTACCTTTTACATATGGAGAATCAAAATTAATGAGGGGTTTTCCAGGGTGATTTAGCCCATAGGCGACATGTAGGGGAGGAATGGGGGGCACATGCGAGCGCTGGTGCCCTTCCTGACAGCACGTGCTCCGGCTGGTAGGGGGCCACGGACAGCACTAGCGCCCACCCCTGAAATTGGCTCTATTCAGGACGCTTGGCAACCAGCCGCTGCCCCCCCAGTTGCCAGCTGGCTGCAGTGGATCCCCCCCGCCCCTAGTCATGCCCTGCTGGTGCCCCCCCAGACTCGGGAGGCACCAGTCGCTCATGATTTAGCCTTCTCTCGTTTCACTCCCCAGACATGTTTCCCATCAAGGAGATGCCACCACAAATAACTAAATCTGGCTTTCAAAACCTCCTTATGAGTAGCTCCAGACAAGTAGTGATATTCCAGGTATTAACAAGCATTGTCAACCAGGTCTTTATGTGAAGTCTTGCACAATTATTAATGCACAAAGCCTTCAGGCTTGGGAAGTAATTGGTATTGATCAACGACACAGATAACCTTCAACTACATTTGCACCATTACAACCATGTACTTAGACTGTTGCACTATTAATTTTATCCATTTAGCTGCTGGATCATTTTTTCTCCTTTTAGCAATTAATAGTAATACCAGTAATTAACTATATGAAATCATACTTCTCTAAAAGCATAATTGCATCTTTCACACTTGGCTTACACAAGGTAACAATCATTTGTGCAATGAACCCTGGCATTCAACACTGACACCACTGAACCCTGTGTTAACTTACAGAGAGGATGAGAAACATAGTCTAGGGAAATACTTGAGCTCTGAGGTTTATCATTGTATCATAAAGTTATTTTCTTCCTCTGCCTAAGAACATACAATTATTTGGTATTCATATTAGAGTGCAGTCCCATCTCAGGCTGATTTAAAGCCTGCATTATAATTGCTAATGATTACTCATGAAAAAAAGCGACTATTATATGTAAAAACTGCAATCAGTGCTAATCTATTCACCTATCCATTTTATACTGATACATTTTCTAAACAAAGCTCTGCCTGAATTGCTCATAATTAGTTTCTATTCTTACATTTTTAATTGCTCTCTTTTTCCCCAGCCCCCACCATCCTCAAACAGAGCATTCTACATATCTTCAGACTTTTTTTCCCCCCTCAGATGCTCGGATTGAATTTTTATGAGTGAAAACCTGATACCGTACAATTTTGTGTTTTAAAATAACTTACATATTGTCAAATACTAAATGCCAAAGCAGAGAATCAGGAAATAAATATTTTAAAACAAGAGCTAATCTTCCAAGTACAGAAGTGGTCTGTATTCTGAGAATGTGTAAGACCTACAATACTAAATGATAAGCAATTATTTTGCTTTGACTTATATTGTCTTGTAAAAGCAGTGTGCATGTCACCCTCACACACAGACAGAAAAGGCTTTGGTAAACAAAAAAAAAATTAGTATTTCCCTTATTAGTAAAGAACTGCCACTTTAGAGCTGTTCCTTAGGAGCCTTTAGTGCTATTACAGATGTGCCCATTTCTGGACTGGACAGACTCTGCTCACTTGGCTGTGCTGTTGGTATCCAAGAAGCATTTGTAGGTTACCCAATTTAAAATATTTGCATGTATGAAACATCCTAATTATTTCATATTCACGTCTGAAAAAAGCAGCACAGCTCTGCATTCAAAATATCATCCCAAAACCTCTCCTGAGTAGTCGATACCTTAATTTTGCACACATATTTGACTTCCTTACATTACTTGAAAAATATTGCCCTGACAAAAAAATTGTAGTTATATAAAAAGCAATGCAAATTCCCACTCAGTCTTTTTATGAAAATACATTCCCACTCAGCACTACCTCAGAAATATCTTGTCTTGTCCTCTTAGCGTAGGAAGGAATGGATTTAGCTTCAGCCATAGGCAAAGATATGAGCTGAATTCTAACAGTTCTCTGCCAGATCTCGCACAGAAAAGAATTATATAAAGACTGCCAAAATTGTCCCAATTCAACTTGTGGAAGAACTAGTCATTTCAATGAGCCTCTCCTGCTTGTGTCACAAATCTTATAAATGTTGTCAGCAAATGAGAGTCTTTCCATTGATTTCAATTGGCTTTGGATCAGCCCGTAATTTCTAGAAGTCCTTCACTGCCAGGTTTACAGCATATGAAAACTGTTCCCGTAATTAGTAAATCTTTAATCTTCATAAATGTAGGCAAGTGGACCCCATTTACTCATTTTAGATGCTCTGAATTTTCAAGCACAGCTGTAAAAACAACATATTTTGTAACGCATACGACTCCAATACATGGAGTACACAAAGCGCTTGAAGCATTTATGGCTCATGGCAGTGACCAGACCCACAGCATGTGTGTGACTTTAATATAAAAGCAACTCTGGCTTCCTACTACAGCTTGTGAATTGTGGGTCCTAAAAATAAAGCTGGATGGAGGAGAGGATTAAATGGTGTGGTCACCAAGCTGGTAAGCCCTGCAAGCTTGCTTGCTTTCTCCAGATTCTCTAGCTCCCATTAATTCTGTCAGAGACCTTTCATAAGCATCATAGATCCACAGGCATGTCTTTCACAGGTCACCAGGGCACAATTTATTCAAGCTGTTATAATAAATGCATTGTGTTTCAGATTACAATATTCAAAAATAAAAAGAATTAACATTTATAAGAGTGATCCTAAGCCTCGAACCCGTATTCCATCTGGGTTTTTTTTTTTCTTTTAACTGTAGAGATCATGAAATCTCCATCACTGCAAGATTTTAAGTGCAGGTTAGACAAATATTTGTCTGGGATAATCCTGTCTTGAGCAGGAGGCTGAATTAAATGACCTCTTGAGGTCCCTTCTAGTTCTACATTTCTCTCTCTAAGATTCTACAGTACAGCCAGGAGAGGCAGTCAGAAATGTCTGAGGCCCCTTCTACACATCCAGGAAAAGATGCAATGGGATCTAATGCATAATCCACTCAATTGTGCCTCCTACCACATGACCAGGAGACACTGGGTGCTGGAACCCAGGTGGGTCTTGGCATCTGGGGGAATGGCTGCACCCCTGGCCCTCAGCCCGCGGGTTTCATGTGCCCGTGATCCTGGGAGATCATGGCTGCCACAACTGCCCAGGCCCAGGGGTTCCATGCGCCCCTGAGGCAGCCAAGACCCAGCTGGGTCCTAGCACCTGATGTCCCCAGCTGCGGGACTTTAGGTCCCCATGCTGAGAACCCCATCAGCTGACCAGGCTCTCAGCCCCAGAGGAGACCCTACTATATGTGCAAATTAAAGCTCAATAACAACCAGCTAGAAAGTTAGTCCACATTTTTGAGGTCTAACTTTATGGCTGGTTGGAGCTTTTTAGGGTGTGGAAAGAAGTTTGTACCTGTAGCTGGTCTCAAGGTAATTGTGCAATTAACCAGGTAATTGCAAAATACATGTAAATGTAGAGGGGACCTTGATGCCAGCTTCAAAAGCTCCCCAGTCCTTAGAGAAACCAGGTTTGGCTTTTGGGCTGCCCTAACTTGTATAGCTGTAACAGCCCCCAAGCACCCATTCCAATTAGGGACAGCTTGATTGACCACACCGCTTCCACCCTAATTATGCTCCCCAGCACTCTCGCCCCAGGGTGCTGCATGGCCCTGCAGTAATCCACCAGGGTATGGAAGAGGGGGACTGCTTGCTCAAAGGCCTGGCAGCAAGATGGTTGCTACCCCCACCCCTTGTCGCCAATTGGCTGTGAGGGATGCTTGTCATGTGGCTCTGCCCCATCCACCAATCGGCAATGAGAGATGGGGCTGCATGATGGAGACCCCTTGCAGGCAATCAGTAGTAAGGGGTGGAGCCATATAACAGGCAGCTCTCACAGCCTCTCAGCAGCAAAGGGCAAGGCCACTAGAGCCCCTCAGCCAATCAGAAGCTTGTGGGGTGGGGGGGAAGACTACAATACTCCACCCACAAAATGACTGCCAAGCCCCATGTTCTACCCGTGGAATTTGGGTGTAGCTGCCTCAAATTTGGTAGGTCCCTTCAAAGTGTAGTATTAGTCCATGCTTCTAAACACTGGTAACGTTTATATCATTCTTTAGAATTCAGACGTCCGTGCAGCCAAGATTACTCTAATTCCCTCAGTTATATTTGTATAACGTAACTAATGTATAATCATAGATTTCATAGAAATTAGGGCTGGAAGGGACCTCAGACATGACTTCCCTGGGCAGGAAGTCAGCTGGGATCAAAGAATCCCAGCAAGATAAACGTCCAAATGTCTCTTAAAAGGAGTCCACAGTAAGTGCTTGCACTACTTGTGGCGGCAGTCTGTTCCAGGCTTTGGGGGCTCAGACAGTAAAGAAGTTCTTCCTTATATCCAGCCTGAAATGGCCTTGGAGGAGTTTGTGAACATTTGACCTTGTCATGGGGCACTCTGGTGAACAGGCATTCCCCCAGATCCTGATGTACACTCCTTATATACTTATAGGCAGCCACCAGGTCCCTCCCTGAGCCTACACTTTTCCAGGCTGAAGAGTCCCATGTGTCTCAGCCTCTCATCATAAGGCCTGTTTTCCTGCCCTCTGATCACATGGGTGGCTCTACTCTGGATTCTCTCAAGCTTCTCAGCATCCTTTTTAATTGTGGAGCCCAGAATTGGATGCAGTACTCCAGTTGCAGCCTCACCAAGGCCGAGTACAGTGGAAGGATGACATCCTGGGATTTGCTAGAGAAGCAGCTATGGATGCAAGCCAGAGTTTTGCTCACTTTGCTGACTGCAACATTACATTGGTGGCTCATATTCATCTTGTGGTCAATCATGACCCCCCAAGTCCCTTTTGGCCGTGGTGCTAGTAAGCATAGCACTGCCAAGCCTATAAGCATGCTGCGGGTTTTTCTTCCCAAGCTGGAGTACCTTGCATTTTTCAGTGTTGAAGACCACAACAAACCCATGCTGGCTATCCCTCAGGAAGTTGCCGTCAGCCAGTTTGTCAAGAATGGTCTCTCTGATGATTTTTTCCAAGATCTTCCCTGGCATAGAGGTCAGTTCCCCAGATCCACTTTCCTCCCGGTCAGTTCCCCAGATCCACTTTCCTCCCTTTCTTGAAGATAGGCACCACATTGACCGTCTTCCAAACTTCGGGCACTTCGCCTGAGCACCATGAGTTCTCAAAGATCTGTGCCAGTGGCAGAGCTATGATGCTAGCCAGCTCCTTAAGTACCCTGGTGTGTAGGCTGTCTGGGCAAGCTGACTTGAAGATGTCCAGCCTCTTAAGGTATTCCTCCACATGGTTCTCTCCCTCACCCTGGCTGTCCCATACTGCCAGGGCCATCCCTTGGGGCTGGTGAAAAACTGACACAAAATACCCATTAAGCAGGTTGGCTTTTTCCTGGGCATCAGTTATCAGTTGCCCATATAGTTTAGCAGGGTCCAACGTTACCCTTGCTTTTGCTCCGGCTCCCCACATATCTAAAAAAGGACTTTTTATCATCCTTGATACATGTAGCCAGTTGGAGTTCAGTTGCAGCCCTGTCTTTCCTGGTTTGCTCCCTACAGGTCAGACCAGTGCACAGTCCTCCTCCTTTGGGGTGGATCCAACCTTTCATCCTTTATAGATGTTTCTTTTTAGTTGCAAGAGGTCCACTAGTTCCCTGAAGAGCCAAGGGGGCTGCTGTGCCCTTTTGCTGCTTTTCCTCTGAGACAGGATAGACATTGCTTGAGCTTCCAGGATCGCTCCCTTGACGAGCAACTACTCTTCCTGAACTCCCCTCCCCTTCGGGTTGTGGTCCCTTAGGGCCTCACCAACAAGCCTCCTGAGCTTGTTAAAGTTAGCTTTCCTGAAGTTGAGGACTTCTGCTTTGCTGACTGCCTTGCCAACTTTACAGCAGATGGTGAAGGTGATCAGCTCACGGTCACTGTCTCCAAGCTTCCCTTCCATCGTTATGTTGCTGATTAAGTCATCCCCCATTGCCAGTACCAGGTCAAGCTTCTCATCGGTCCATAGAATTCTTGAGTCAGACAGAGCTCATCCATGCACATGAGGAAGATTTGCAACCATTCAGATGTGGCCATGTGCTCTTCCCACGAGATGTCAGGGTAGTTGAAATCTCCCATGACAACCATGCACTGGAAGCGTGCAGCCTCAGCTAGTTCCCTGGCAAATTCCTGGTCAAGCTCTTGATCCTGGCTAGGAGGTCTGTAGCAGACTCCCACCATTGTGTCCCCTGTGCCTTGTTCACCATGGATTTTAACCCAGAAAAACTCCAGTTGTCCCCCCGGGTGCTAATGTCAGCTTGCAGGGATGCGCAGTTTTCTTTGACAGAGAGAGCTACTCTAACCCCTTTTTTCCACACAATCTCTCCTGTACAAGGTATAGCCATCTATACCTGTGGCCTAGTTGTAGGTGGAGTCCCACCAGGTCTTCATTATCCTTATGAGATCGTAATCCTTTTTGTTTAACAGGAAGACCAGTTTGTCTGTCTCCCAAGCTCCTGGCATTGGTGTACAATAATAGCACCCTGTTTCATTTAGCAGTTTAGCAGTACATGGACTGCTAAAAGCCTTCAACATTTAGCCTGATGATCTAGATAGTTATATTATGTCTAGCATTTCAAGCATACTAAGTCTAAGTAGTCCAGATATGTAAAGCTACTACACCATATTTTTGGTGAAGTAACTTTCATATAAGGAGGATTTCCATCTCTCTAGGGAGAACATCTACCATATTTACTTGAAACTAAGTCAACCCTGAATCTAAGATGACCCCCTAATGATTAGATTCTGTATAGAGAAAATGTTTACATTTGTTATAATTTTCCATGTATAGAATCTTATTGGAAGCTTGTCTTAAATTTATCCCTCCCTCCCATCACTGCTATAGCAGAGAATTCAGAGCTGGAAGAGTCAGGTAGCTGTGGAGGATCAGGCAGCCCCCTTGCCCTCTGTCCCCCCACTTCTTCCCCCTGAAGCCTTTCTGCCCCCCCTTGCTGCCTGCAGCCCCCAGCTCCCCACAGTCTCTGACCCTGCTTCCCCCCACTCCCTAAAATCTCTGCCTCTTCCTCCTCTCCTGCCCCCTGTTGGACACTGCTTGGGGTCCCTGCCAAGTCACAGACCACAACACATGTAAGCACAGCTCCTGCTGGGTCATGCAGCAGGCAGCATTTCCGATTTGCTTTTTAGGGGATGGAGTTTCTCTGTACTCTATGCCTGTGAAGAAATCCAGCCAAAGCTGGAGCTGAGCTACACCTGACAGTAACATGGGGGAAGTTGCAGGGTCAGAGTCAAAACTGCAACAGCCATCAGTCTCCTCCTCCCCTTCATACACCAATCTAAGACAAGAGTCTTGTTCCCCCATGCTGATTGAGGGAAAAAAACCTCATCTTAGATTTGAGCAAATATAGTATATTTCCAGCCACTTGGACAATAATCTCTAGTTACAGCTACATCTGCGTAGGCGTTTTCCCTAGCTTCTGAAGGGAAGGAAGGAGGTTTCAACTGCTTCGTATCACCAGGGACATCATGAGCAAAGAATCGTTTCATGCTATTGTCTTTTCTACCCATGCCAAGAACATGACCCACCATTCATAAGACTTAAGTATGACTGACAAGCCCAGTCAAAACATGGCTGTCCTGTAATCAAATTAATACTCATACAAGCCTTTTCTGAGAACAATCTCTCACTAAAAGAAAATCAAATGGCAATATGCCAAATGTTGGTGAGCTATAAAAGAGGTAGCCTCAGTAACACAGAACAAAAGTTCTCCTTACATATACATCTCCAAAGATGGAAAAAACAACACGTTATACTGGAAATTGAATCAAGCTGTTTAATATTTAATATATGCCTCATATATGATACTACTTGCCTCATATATGGGTGCAGACGGAAGTGTAGCTCCCCGCTGTAACTGAGAACACTTTACAGGAAATGTTCTGAGCTACAAGGTTCCCCTGGACAAACAGAAGTTGACTGTTGGCTCCAGCAGGGAGGGGAATCTAGCTGCTGGCTGCCAGCCTAGAGCCAGTTTCCCCTAGCAATGGCCTCTCCTCCCTGCTAACCAGTCTCCATTTCAGAGTGGGAGGGAGGAAAGGGAGTAAAAGGTTGTTCTAGGGGTTCTCCATCCAGCACTGGAAGGTGGAACGGGTGAATTGCCACCCTCCTTCAAAGTGAAAGTGGGGTGGGGCTCCAATTCATCCATCCCACCTTCCAGCAGGTAATGGCTATAGCCAGCCCAGCCATACAGCTTGACTAGAGCAAATGACCATCAAAAGAAACAAAAGGAAATACCAGGTCTACCCTCTAGGCCTGGACTGCAGACAGGTTGGGTCACAGATTCATGGGAAGCAGAAAGTTGCAAATCTCAACCCTGGCCCAAAACTAACAGGATTAGAAACTCCCAGGTTTCAACCCTGTTTTAATTGCCAGGCCTAACTCCTGGCCAGCAAACCTAAGGAACCAGTACTCTTTTCCCCAGTATTAAGTCCTTAAAACCTCAAAAGAGGAAGGGGAAGAAAAACAGGAGACAGGAGTTCCCAGACACTGGGACAATTCTCCCTCTCTCTCCCTTCCACCTCAGCGTCTCTTTTCACAATAATCTGCAACTCCTTCTCCCTTAAAGGAAATTCTTCAGCAGCCCCTAGCAGCGTCTCCTCCCCCAAACCAGCCTAGCTCACATTATAGAAGAAAGTGATTAGGAACCATCAGCATTGATGCACCTGATCAACATGACTGCCTTCTATGATAAGACGACTGGCTCTGTGGATACAGGGTGACTAGTGAATGTGATATACCTTGATTTTAGCAAGGTTTTTGATACAGGAAACCCTCACCATTCGCAGATTCGCAGTTTCGAATATTCGTGGTGCAAATATTTGAACCCATGCTCTCTCCCTATGCACACTCTCACCATGCTCCCACCCCCTCCACCCTGGTCACCAACAGCGCTGGCGGTGTCTGCGGGAGCTCTGTGCATGCTGCCACCAGGCTCCTGATGCATTTGTGGATTTCGCCATTGGCAGGGATCTCTGGAACGAATCCCCCGTGAATGGTGAGGGGCTCCTGTATAGTCTTCCACAATATTTTTGCAGGTAAGCTAAGGATGTGCCAGTTGGATGACTGGTTTATAAGGTGGATAGAAAACTGAATGGAGCATCAGGCTCAGAGTGTAGTAATCAATGGCTCAATGTCTAATTGGCAGGCAGTAGGTGTATCAAAACACCTGGTTTTTCTTCCTTTTTTCTTTTCTTTTCTTTTTTTTTTAATTTAAAATGCATTCCCTCCCCTTCCCCAACCATTTCTGACTTTCTCTCTGCCTTCTCTATCCCTTATAAGTGATTTCAAGTAGTACTAGGTAAGCTAAGTTCTTGTATACTATTACTGTAATAAGCCACTTTTTATATATTGTAAAGTGTTCTGTTATGTTTGTATTGATTTTTACTGTTTTATATTATATTATAGTATAGTCATATAATTTGTGCATGGATTTTTATTGTTTCATATTAATATTGTATGGTTTAGGCCTGTGTCTGTAAAGTGATGTCAAGTATCCATTCCTATCTTGTTCCCAGGTCCTGTTGTGTAAGTATGTTGCAAAACCCATGCAAATTGGTTTTCCTTGGATGCCTGAAACAAAAGAGTGAATGACTGAAACACAATCATAGCAAGACTCCCTATTAAATCACCCCACCATCAAAAACAATACCTGGACCAAAGACCCAGCCACTGGAACCACCCTCAGCATTCAAGAAACAAAAAATGAGGCAACCCACCATTGTGCCAAGGCTGCAAATGCTCAGTATGAACATCTGGAAACTTGCCTGGACATGCCCTCCCCCTAGGAGATCAGAGGTAGTCTGCCCCATAAAAAGGGGTAGTGAAGACTGACTCCTTGGGACTCCCTCTTCACCTAGACCAGACCTGCTCCACACCACGCTGCCTATCAACCTGGAGGCCCTGCCAGCAACCCGCCTCTGGACAATACCTGCTGGAGAAAGACTGACTGGCCATCAAGGACCCCGTCCCAGCCTGAATAGGTAGCTATGACCCCCATCCTCTCTTCAACCAAGGACTTGGACTCCGTTTCTCTTCCCTACCCGGACTCCAACCCTTCCACTGAGTCTCTGTCTCCTGCTACCATTGTATGAGTGTGTGTGTATGGGATCCAAGCTGTACAGTACAGTGTTCATTTAATAAAACTGTTATTTGGAACCCTGAGTTGGGTTTCGCTTTACTTCGGTTCTGGCCCTGCTCCAATCTCTGCCCCTCTAACTTCTGCCTCATTTCTCCCTCTCCTGCTTCTGGCTCACCACCACCGCCAACACCTGCCCCACGCTCCTGTGATTCCAGCTATCCTGAGCTCCTCTCTGCCTACAAACTGCTGTTTCTTTGCTATTGCCCCATCCCCACTGGCTTTTCCCCTGATCTCTGCCACTTGCTCTTTAGCTACCACAGGCACTAACACACACACACACACAGAGTCACCTGAGTCAATGTTTAACCTGTGTGTATATGTGTATGTATGTGTGTGCTGTCTATGATTTTATGTCATCATCATTAGAGCGTGTATGTGCTTGAATTGGTGATAGGTATGCATGTGCCTAGGCTGGTAATCTTGGATGTGTATGCACCTAATTGATTTGTGTGTTTGTATACATGCAGTTGTACACCATGCCCTCCTAACAGTGCGATGTTGAGATCCTGAGCACTGGCCTGACCCCACGGGGCAACATAGGTATCAACTGGAGTGCCACAGGGGTCAGTCCTGCGGCTGGTTTTGTTAACTGTCTTCATCAACAACCTGGAAGATGGCATAAAGTGTATGCTCAGCAAGTCTGCAGATGACACCAAGCTGTGGGGAGTAGTAGATGCAGTGGAAGGTAGTGCGAGCATTCAGAGTGACCTAGACATATTGGAGGATTGAACTAAAAGGAATCTCACGAGGATCAGCAAGGACAAAGTACAAAGTCCAGCACTTAGGATAGAACAATCCCCTGCACTAGGACAGGCTGACTGAGTGGGCACCAAAGGTGTGTGCCCTTGTTGCCAACAAGGCTAATGGCATAGTGGGCTGCATTGGGAGGAGTGTTGCCAGTAGATCCAGGGAAGTGATTATTCCCCTCTATTCAGCATTGGTGAGGCCACATCTGGAGTACTGTGTTCAGTTTTGGGCCCCCACTACAGACAGGATATGGACAAATTGGAGACAATCCAGTGGAGGGCAATAAAAATGGCAAGGGGGACATGATTTCTGAGGAGAGGCTGGGGGAATTGGGTTTATTTAGTCTAGAGAAGATAAAACTAAGAGGGGATTTAATAGCAACCTTCAACCACCTGAAGGTGTGGCAGGCGGCCACCTCTGTTTCTCCCCAAAAATTCTGCTCTGTAACAGTTTGGCTAGGATGGGCCCTGCGGAGAGTACACACCTTACCCCATCTCTTTAGGTAACCTAAGCTGGATACATTCCTGAGGGAGGGGGGAAACCTGCTCCCTCTGCCTATGTGACTGGCATCACATACCTGGGTGAGGGGCTTGGGCTCCCTGGGGAGGTAGGAACTGCCAGTCTGCCCAGCAACTAGTGATGCATTTCAAATTGGTTGACTAACAGCCAACAAGTGCTGGCCTCCATTGGACCAGGTAAATGAGGTCATAAGGGCTATATAAGTTAAGGTCTGTCCAGGAGGAAGGGGCAGCAGCCATGAAGAAAAATCATAGAGAGAAGCTGGACCATCTGAAACTTGCTCTTTCTCTCTCTCAAAACTCATGATCAATGAAGTGCCTGCCTCCAGAGGCACTCTCCCCCTGCCTCTGGATGATACTTGCGAGTAAGCCAGCTGAGATCTAACTAGATATATAGCTTGCAGTAACTCAGATGTGTGACCAGAGTCTACTCCAGTCACCCTATTTGCTCTATGGGATTTTTCTGATACTACTCAATTCTGTACCCTAGTCCAACCCTACCCCTTGTAACCAATAAAGTTCTTCTTTGTACCTAGTGTGGGAAACTTATTGGGAGTGGGTCTAGATTATGCCTTGGGGTCCCCTTGGTTCAGCTGACTAAGGGAAACCACTACTTGTGCTTCCAACTGAGGAAAGCATCACAAGTTTCTGAAGCGAGTCAAGTACCCTCGAGGACTACTAGGCCTGCATTTCCCAGGGGGTGCAGAACCAGAATTAAGCCCATCCCTGAGGGGTGGCATCTCTACCCCCAGGCAAGAAGGTACACTCCAGGAAGGGTGTCGGCCAGATGCGAGGTGCCCCCAGAGAAGCACTTGGAGCCTGGAAGGTAATTGGGTGCAGTGAGGTGGGTGGTTCAATGCAGAAGCCCCGCCCCTCACTGGCCTGCCACAGAAAGGGGTTCAAAACAGGATGGAGCTGGGCTGTTCTCAGTGGTTGCAGATGACAGAACAAGGAGCAACGGTCTCAAGTTGCAGCAAGGGAAATTTAGGTTAGATACTAGGAAGGGTTAGGAGGGTAGCAAAACACTGAAACAGGTTACCCAGAGAGGTGGTAGAAGCTCTGTCCTTGGAGGGTTTTAAAGACCTAATTAGACAAAGTCTTGGCTGCGATGATCTAGTTGGGAATGGTCCTGCTTTGAGCAGGTGGTTAGACTAGAGACCTCCTGAGGTCCCTTCCAACCCTAATTTTCTATCCCTTTGCATGGCATCACCCTGGCCTTATCCAGTCAGGAAGCACCACACTCCAGTTCCTCTCCCAACCAATTGGCCTGAAGAATCCTCTACTTCCCCTGGCCCATGAAGCTTGAGGGTTTTACATATTTTCCCTACATAAAGTCCCCAGCTTGCCACATACTGAGCACGTGGCCTAAACAAAGGAGCCATCTTCCCCACATAAAACAAAAAAAACAAAACAAAACACAAAAAACACAATATACAACCCAAATGTTTGTTATACATAAGCATGGCATGTGTATATTTTGAAAATCGGCATATTGCATGTGTTCACAAACAGGACTCTTCATTTGAGGAAGGTCAAGGAGACAGCATATTATTCCTATTGGAATAAGAATTCAGCCAAAAGATAATGAAGGCACTTGCTGTGGCACCTCTTTGATGGTTCTCTCTTCACAAAGTTATCCCATTTCTTTGGGTCCTGGAAGCAGCCATTAGTGCAAGATTCAGTAGAAGCCAGGCTACCAAAGAGCAAGTGAAGTGCCACAAGAGACTTGGAGCCAACACAAAGTGTTAAGAAATCAGCATGGAGGACCCTAGCCTGCACATCTTGAGATATGCATGTGGTTTGGGAACAGTTTGGAGCTATTGTTTCTTTCTTGGGAGGAATGGATAAGCCTATTTCAAACCTTCAAGAAATGTCAGAAGGTTCCTCCACTCCTTGCAGAGGAAGATCTTTCTACTGCTTGTGCAGGCCTTACTTGTGGGAGTCACATTCTTCCTCTAAATTCTATTGACCCATTCCCATTCCCTCTCTGACCAGTCCCCCTGCCTGGCATTCAACTGCTTTAATTCCTCTTTAAATTCATGTGCATTTTCCCAACCCCAAATTGCCTCCTCTTTAATCTTCAAAAGCCTCCTCTTCTCTGCCTTTTTTAGCATCATGATAGGTCCACAGCAGGGTCACAGCACATCTGGCAATCTCTGTTGGGCCAGCTGCTGTCTATGTCTCATGTTCCAGGGATTCCCTGACTCTAACAGCAGAGAAGCTCTCACATATAAAAGAATGGAAGCTAGCAAAATTGTGCTAGACCCACTAAGGCTTTGCATGGACTCTACTGCACCTCAGTAATGGCTGAATGAGTCTCAAGTACTAAGAGGTTATCCATCTCGGGTAATTTACAAGCACAACTGGACCAGAATGAGCATACTACTATAGTTATACCAATGCAGTTTACAATGCAGACACTTGTATTCATAAGAACTGGGGACATTATTTACCTTAAACCTTTTTAAAATTGCTTCACAAATCCAGGCTGGTGTTTAGGCTGATGGTTGGACAGGGTCTTTTTTCCCCCGTATTTTTAACCCTCATTAGTAACCGGATCCTGGAGCAAGTATAACATTATGTCGTCATTGCTGATCTATTCAACAATTAGGGATGTAAAATGCTGAAGTTAGCGTGGCCTTGCCTTAGGTCAGCTGTACAAAATGTTTATACCATTTATGAGCGTGTTCCATTTCTTTCCTCTGTTTTTTCACCACATATATTTTCGTTTTCATTTCAGAAAAACTGGCCAACGACCCAATCTTCAGCAGCCGAGACATCAGTGCAGAACAAAGCAATCCTAAAGAGGATTGGAATTTGAGCTAGAGGACAACAGTTGACTGGTACAGGTTTCCCTCACTTTATGCTTTACATGCGTTCCTAGAAAATGGCACATAACTAGAATTTGCATAAAGAGAACCCACTTTACAATGTAACAAATAGGGATATATTCCAAGACCTCGACTGTACTGACCCCCAAACCCATTTCTACCACTTCTACAAGACAGTTTTGATACTCACCAACAGCAAACAGTACACACAAGCACAGGGTGGTGGTAAATGTTACCATAATGGGGATGGCAACTACAGAAACAAGTGTTGCAGACAACAAACAAGGAGCACAGATCCACACAGGAGACTATATTTTGGTGTGCATCACTCCCACAATGCACCACCAAAGCAGCTGACTGAGGGTTTCCATCACACCAATCGCATAAGGGTGAATTTACCTTGCATATAATGAATTTTTGGTATAAAAAGGGTCATAACATAAGAGCAAATTTGCACATACAGAACCCTCATAAAGCAACGGAAACCTGAATTAGATAGGTCATTAACTAATCAACCAACATTAATGAGGAATCAAAACTTGCCAAGTTTGTTTTCCACTCCATCTTGCCAGAATACTGTGCGATACCCACTCTCAATTATTGGTAGTGATGTGCTCTTTTAATGCCCTTAGAGGTTATTGATTGAATATCATGCGGGTTTTTTGCTGTCAATGAAGCAGGATTGTTTGCATGTTTCCTATGGAGAATAAGGATGTTGTTATAACTGCTTGTAAGAGCTTCAACAAAAATCCAACAATGCCTACAAAAACTTTTTATAATCATTTATCAGATGTACTTAACTTTTGACATGATCTTCACCATGCCGACTCTTCTGGGTGGAAAAGCAGGTTGTTACAAATACAAGATTCTCTGCACTTGGTGCTGAAACCAACTTCTAAATCAAGCAGTGCGTTGGGTATCTTAAGTAAGAGACAAATTCCAAGACTTCTGCTTGCCTTATGCTACATGGAACACTTGCTAAGTTTCATTATAAACATAAATGTTCTTCCTACAATCACAAGGGTCTAACAAGAAGGTAGACTTGCTAAAGCATCACACTAGTCATTTGTGGGCAAATAAACAGCTCTGGATTGCACATTTTTGTAACAATTATATCAGTTTTGTCTGTGAATTTGCATCACTGCAACTTTTTATACAAGTATATGAACAAACATCTGGTTTAAGTTTTGGAAATTTCATTAACTTCATACTACTATTTTGCATATTAAAATTATGCTCTGAAGATTTTTAATAAAGTTCAAGAAAATTGCTCGAGTTACAATCTTTTCTTCACTCCTTTTTTCACATGGTGACTGACGCTAGCTGCACTGTCACATAGCTGACATTAAAGTGAATTGTATGAAAAATAAAATAATGTAAATAGCAGTGTAAAATAGTTCTGATCTAAATTAGTATAAGCAGATACCATTTATACCTCCTATCTTTATCAAATTATACAGCTGGCTAGAGAGTACATAAAATAAAAATACTTCACACTTCTCTTGCATGCTGCATCTATTTCTGTAAATATGAAAATTTTAGCCTGCAAACAAATTGACTTAATATCAAGTTGACTTACTCAAGTACTGCTAAGCTACTGCTCGGCCAATGTTACAAACAGCATTCAGTTCAACGTGGCTAAAAATTTTGTTACAATATTTATTGGATTACATAAGCAGCAAAATGCTATATCTGAAGAGTATAGATCAGGTGCTCCTGGAAAACTTAAATTTTAATAATATCTTTCAAGCCACTTTGAATTTACACCATATATAGGTAATATAGGAAGCTTAAATCCAGCTTTTCCAGAAACCTCGTAGTGATTTTATCACAAGTGACCTATTTACCTTTCTTCTGTTTCCCAGTTCTTGTTCAATCTTATGTTGAATGCTGTATATCTAATCATAATCCTGCTGTTATCACAGCTGTTCTGTGCTTTATTTTTGATGACTCAAAGACAGATGTCCCAAAATTGCCCTAGATCCCTGCCAGCCTTTTCAATTGCATTATACAATCAATTAAACTTTCCTGACCCTATTCCTGTCTCTAGATAAAATTCAGACGTTGACACTTCAGGAAGCAAATCATGTGTGTAAATTGGTTCTAATGACAGCTATAGATGTGTAGTCATATGCAAATAGAGTATTATCAGACATTAAAATGTCCAGGAGCACTAGCTTGATGGATGCAGTCAAGAAAAATTAACTAGAAAATGCATACTCCAGATACTTCCCACAGTATGTTATGCAATTAAAAGGAGGCAAAGGGAAACTCACACTAGAAACCGTTTCTCTCCTGCCGTGCCTATTTATTTCCCCATCATCTGTTATTATTGTTGAGAATCTTCACATTGTGTCCCAATTAAGCAAATCTCTCAGAACTAATAAGGGTTCTCCTTCTCTATCACCACATCTTTAATGTTTGGAACTGAAAACATTGGCACCTCATGCTGTACATGAATGTGAGCAGTTAGCATAATAATAATATGAAAATGTACTTGCCAAAAAATTATTACAAGTGAAGCTTTATTGCAAGGAAGCCTTGTTTGGAAGGCTTGTACAATTCAACAGGGCAACAACAGTTGTCAGCCACTGATACTGAACACAATGTCTATTAAAACAACAACTTATTCTTTGAATACTAAACCATTGTTTGGACAAGTTTCAAATACAAACTATTTTGCTAAGGGTTGTTAGCCCCTAACCATGGATATTTTAAAAACATGCTCCAGATTCAGATTTATTTTCTTTGATGTTCTTAAGTACAGTAGAGTTCTTTAGTAGTTCTGTAAGTCTTTAGAAAGGTACCCTATTTTCAGTCCAATGACAAAAGGAGTCAAAAGTTTTATTTTGCAAACAACATTCTGACTAAATTACTTTCTCCCAAGTCCTTCTTGACTCTAAATCGTAAGTCACTTGGAGACATGACACAGGTTCTGCCTCAGGATTCAGCATGTTCTAATTCCAGAAATGTTAACATACAATTAATTTTACCATTAATGCCTGTGGTTTGGGGTGTTAATCACTTGCAAGCAGGAACTTCTGTCCAACTAGTAACCCACATACTGTTCTTTTGCTTCTTTATAAGACCATACAAGGAGAGACACAAGTTTAATTGGAAAAAATCTAGTTGGGGGGGGGTGTTTGTGTACACATACACACACACACATCTATATAGAGATATATCTAGTTATATATATACATAGCTAGATATACACACACACACACACACACACACACACACACACACACACACAAGCCAATTGCCCATCAAGAATGACAGGGGTGAGGGTGAGGGGCTGCCACTGTTCTGCCTCTTGCATGGACTGGGGTGGGGAGCCAAGGCCAGTGCTGCTGGCCTTAGCTCCCCCACCCCCCATCTGGTCCTCAGCACAGCTTCAGAATCATGGCGGTGCTCCCCCACACTTGGAGCACTCTGATTGGGTATTTCCATCAGCCAATCAGAGTGTGAATAAAGCATTACGGACAGACAGACAGAGTTAGGCTTTTATAATATTAGAATACACTTTGACCCTACACAAAGTTTACAGATGAGCTGGGGAGGGGACAAGGTATAATAATCTGGGAATGAAGATCCATAGCAAGAAGTACAGGAAACACCCATAGATGTCAGGTTAGACAAAAGTTTCTTTAAGCCTCCACAAACCACCTAGTTTAACAGACTTCCATGGTTCTCCCACCCGTATATAGATGCGCTGCTCCCAGTGAAAGTATGCTGAAGCAAATTTGGCTTTTGTAGCCATCTTGCATATTATAACATAAAGGGAACGTACCACATAGAAAATAATACCTATTTCTTATGTCACAATTCATTTCTTGTGCATTTGATGGCCCGCTCCCACAGTAAAACCTGTGGGATGAGGTTTATAGTATATTATTTTTAATTAAGAATTTTTATGGTAATATGCCAATACATCTCTACACCCCTCATGCCCTACTCTTTCCCCACCCTACTTACTGCCTGTATCCTCCCTCAGCATGAATTCTTTGAACCAACTGAGAAATCTCCATAGTGTCCCAGGCAAGAGAAGACAATGATTTGGGAGTGACCGACTGCCCCTTCCCCATGACGGAGGAGATGTACAGATTTCCCTCACTTTATCTGGGTTCTGTATGCTCTTATGCAATGACCCTTTTTATACCAACAAATTATTATATACACTTGAAGAATGTCATCTACCACTCACATGCAAATGATGTAATCAAAAAATTGTCTGGCACAGAAGACAAAGAAAAGAGAGGAAAAAACATCTTTTCTTTTCCCTCTGCCACCACTTTAAATGGAACTCATTATTTCCATTGAGGGGATGACGGCAACTATTGGCCTATGAGGGAACATGCTGCTTATCACCTGCAGGCAGCAACGCCCACCTAATTGGTTCCCCTCTGTGGTACAGAAGGAGAGGAGCACAAGACTCCATACTATTAACTCTCACAAGTCGTTCACTCCCATTTTTCAATTTCTCAGCAAAGGTTTAGTATTTAAAGCTAGCTTTCTCTCTTTTCTGTCTTGGGTTCAACAAATGTTAACTTGTATCTTAGCCCAAGGAAGGATAAAAAATGGAGTTTGGCCTCTTAAAGAAAAATACAACCTCAGTTAAGACAACTCCCTGCCATTTTGTTATTTTTATTACCATCATCCCCTTGGGCATGCTGCAATTTAACCTGACATGTGATAAATATATCTTCAGGCTTCCCCCCCACCTTCCTCTCTTTCCTGAGAAATGGATCTTATACGATACAGGCTGAAGCTACTTTTGTCATAAGCAGGCTGTCAGTTGCTTGTGTTCAGTGAAGAAGGTTAAGTTACCTGGACCCATTACAGAGCTTTCCCAGAAGCCTTAGGGTATGTATAGACATTTGCCACCCCTGGTCTACATTAAAGTGACCAGGACCAGCACATACAGCCATTCACTGGTGCTGGGAGCTGGGCAGAGAACCTAGGGGTGGTGGGGTAGGACAGAGTTGGGCCTAGAGAGTTTGCAGGCTGTTGTGGGGCAGAAGAGGAGGGGAAGGTAAAAGCAGCCCAGTCAGCATTGGGGATGGTAGGAAGAGCACAGCCCTAGGGCTGGGGTGAGAAGCTAGGCTTTCCCAACCCTGGGACTGTGCTCCGAACACGTGCAGGCATTCAATAAAATGTATTAACCCATTCACACTCTAAGCTAGCTCATCTCCTCAGGTGAACTAACTTAGATTGGGCCTGCCATTTTTTTGGCTGATTTAACTCCTCTGACTGCCTGCAAAGATGGATATTCAGATCAACTTAAACCTAGTTAGGTTGATCTAAATGCAACAGCTGTATGCACCCTTTGTAGCCTCTTGACGTTGAGTGCACATTCAACAGTTAGACAAGAAGACTTCAGTCACATGTAAAGAACTAAAACTGGAAGGCAGTGGCTGATATGAACTACACCAGAGTAGAAAGTAGGTACTCTTTGGGTAGTTGCACTTTACCTTTTTGTGTGTGCATGTGCATGTCACAAACATACACAGATGTTACTTATCTGCCTACAAACACAATAGATGTTCCAACTAAAATGGAAAAAAAAAAAGATATCCATTTAACTTGTGTGAGGCACAGCAATTTGAACCAAGATGCCCTGCCCCAAGACAGGACTATTATAATAATGAGCACAGCCAAACACGGCAAGATATATTGAAATATCTTTCATGGCTGAGAATTAGCAAAATACACCAAGGACATGAGCATAAGAACTGTCATTTACTGGGTCAGACCATAGGTCCTTTTGCAGTCTCCAGCACTGAAGGTCCAGGAAGTTCCAATTTAGCCGCCATACCCTGAACTCGCAAAATCAGTAACTACTGATGTACCTTAGCTCCAAGAATCTGTCCAACCCCTTTTTGAATCAGTTTCCATACCACCCGATGGCAATAAGTTCCACACTTTAGTTGCATGCTGTATGAGAAAGAACTTTTTCTTCGTTTTAAAATTACTACCTACAAGTTTAATTTTATGAACCCGAGTTCTTGTATTGTGAGAGATAGTAAATAATAAATCCCCATTTACTTTCTCTTCACTGTTTAGTATTTTGTAAACCCTTATCATGCCCTCTCCCCACCCCCCAAGATCCTCTTTTCTAACCTGACTAGGCCTAGCCTCTTTAGTTTCTCATATGGAAAACCCTCAATATGATGAATCATCCTTGTTGCCCTGCTCCAGGTAAAATGTATACAACCCAGGCAAATGTAGGCTTAGTTTGGTTTGGTTTTTACAAAGACAAGTTTATCTCCAGCACAATGCCCGAGAGGTAAGGGAATAGGAAATTAAATTGTGTTTTTCCTAGGGAAGGTTAACTGATTTGTGCCTACATTAAAACGACTGAATTTTCCAGGAATATAAAGAAGCACCTCTTTGCCCTAATTAAAGGCGATTCTATGATGTGGTCAGTCAAACAGCAATCCATCTCTTTCTGCTCTATTTACATCTTTGCAGCAACAAAAAGGTTCCCAGGATAAAGATAAACAGAACTGACTAAGCCCTCAATGAACAAAAAATGAAAGAGTATTTTCTGTTGAAATATCCAGTTTCTGTTGATGTCAATGTTATCTTTAATGGATAGAAATGGAAGATTAAAACATGTGGCAAAAGCAATTGTGGGAAAATTAGTCTTCACATGACAAATACATTAAAAGTATCATCTCATCCAAATGCAAAATTACAAATCAGAAAATACTTCCAAGAACTCTGTAAACAAGTTTCTTTTTTTCGAATTTACACACCCTTTTTTATATAAGCACAAACTAAGGTTTAAACATTAGTGTATCATAAGACTACCAATGCAAGTGTAACTATTCCTCTGTTTATGATAAATTTACATACGATATCAGTGTGTTTATTGCATCATTCATTAGGCGTATTATCCTAAATAAGCACCTCTTATCTAAATCAGAAAGGCTTTTGCAAACACTTAACACTGTACATTGAGATCACTCAAGAGCTCTTCTGAACGAGCAATCAAATTTGATCTACTGTTCCTTCAGGACAAGTTTCATCGCACTTTTGTTTGATCACAGTTCATCTATAGAAACTGAAGAGAGAGAATAGCTTGCTGAATGTCAAAAAAAATCTCATTAAAATGTGAACTTCAGGCACACTTACATCTCAAAGAGCTTTAATTTCCCAATGCATGACCACTGCTCCACATATCATTTCATTCCACATCCAAACCCTTCCTAATTATCTTTTTGCCTGTTAAAGGGTGAAAATCCTCCAGACAGTGCTTTACTCTGGAGATTCCTTTCCATTAGTCATTGCTAATATGTACAGTCTGATGTACTGCACCTTTGAGTTCATGTGAGCTGATAAAGTACAGTCAAACTGATAAAGTAGAAAATAAAATGAAATTACAATTTTCTATTCTTCTTCCTCAATATTTATATTTGAGCAGTTCATATAGCGTTTCCTTGTATCACACCTCCGCCCATCTCATATCTACATTTCACAGAACCGCTCCAATTTATATTCTTACATGTTTTAACACAGAGCATTGTCTCAACCTTCCATTTTATTACTTTTAGCAAGGAAAGTATATAGCATGAAAATATAAGAAAAGTATATGTAACAAGTGTCCTTAAGTTACTAGCAATAATGCCACATCTCAAAGTCTAATGTGATCTGCTCCCTGAAACTCTACTTTGCTCTTTATCAGGAATCAAAATTACAATTAATTCTTCAGTGACCTGGGTTCAAACAGGGCCAGTTTAAGTGGTACAGTGAGAGTGTCTTTATTTTTCTGCAATGGCATGTTTAGTTGATATCAAAGCAGAGGCACAAAACCCCCAAATAAACAGGAGGAAATTCTGAAAAGCAAACAACATTGTCTCAATTGTCCTTCCAATGACATTGAAGGAAGTTGCAATGTAGGTGAAGTCAGGCTGGTACCAAACACTTTGGAAATATCTTCCCCTTTACACTGGAGGATAAGTGCAGTTTTCCTGTACAACATCATACACATAGCATCTGACAAAGTAGGCTGTTGCTTACAAAAGGTTATATATTTCTGAATGGGTTAGTCCAAAAGGTGCCACCCTGTCCTCTGCCTAACTTCGTATATTATATGCTATTCAATAACAATCAATCAATTCAGTGGTTATGGTCCATTGGAATCATATTCCTCAAACTAGGCCCTTGTAGAGGTATGTGAATTTGGGGGTTGCAGCACCCTTCCATCCTGCCTTCCTACCCATAAATTATAATACTTTTAAGTCTTTGTCATCTTATGTTAGACTGAAGATCCCCCAAGTTGCAGAATCCTGCCAGGAACCAAAACCAGAACTTGTCCTCAGTTCCTCCTGCCTATTAGCCAGCATTGTTATTTCCCCTTCTCTAATAAACCATTTTCCTGTGTCTGAAGAAACCGCAGAAGTAAACCCTTCCTAATGCCTGCCTTGCAGCCCTTAAACCGTTTCTTAACTTATGTTCTGGTTTCTGATGCTACAGCTCCCTATTTCTAGTGCAGAAATTAAGAGACATAATAATGGATAGTTGCCTTTGATGAATTTGCTGGAGCAATGAAGCACCACAATATACTGCCTATACAGTACTAGGTATAAATGACTTATGATCAAAGGGATGCTGCTCTCCCATTTCTATCCTAGCACAAGACATGTGAGGGTATGTGCCTTGCCCACATGCCGTCAGAAACAATCCACACACTAGGAAAGGGAAAAACTCACCCCAATCAAACTTGATTTCCTCAGACTTCCTATACCTATTGCTTCCTCCTTTTACTCAGCCCACAGGTTAGGTCACCTTTTCCTGGATCACCGTGCCCACCTTTACTGTATCAGGATAAGATAACTCGACACTTATCTCAGTAAAACAGCATAGCTTACTTAAATCCCGAAACAGGCTCGCAGCTTGCTAAAGACTGTAGTATTTCAGGTGGAATGATACTTGTACAACACTCAGCTTAAACCTACAATCCAGCTATTATGGACAAAATGTTCAAATTTTAAGGCTCCATTCATCCATTAGACCTTTTTTAAAAAAACAAAAAACAAAAACCCTAAATCTGCCCCTCCCCCCCATGAAATGATAATTTCCTTGCTTAACTTAAGCATGTTGTTATTACAACCAAATATGATGTCATTACTACATGGAAATAAATAGTTGAGGATTTCAATGAGAAAGAGGCCAATGTAGTTTAATGTCCGAAATACATTTGTGAAAGTAAGTGGAAAAAAATGAGTAACTATAATGAAAGATTGTCTCAGGAAATTTGATTCTTTTCACGCTTGTCACAAACTCATTCTCTGCCCTAAGGTAGCCATTTGTTTACCTCCTCTTATATTCTACTAGTGAAAAATGGGTATATCTTAAAATTCCTTACTCCATAAGTCTATTGAGAGGTTTAATTTATGGATAGAAAAGCCTGAAAGAAGTACCCATGAATAGGCCACTGCTGCCTACAAAAACCTAGCCAATTAGACAGCTGCTGTGTTCGAACAACTACCCATCACACTGGCCACTTTTGTCTTGCTGCTAATTTGCATTCCCTGTCTGTCTGTTATGTGCACTGGTACCTTGTCGTATATGCAGGTTGGAGCAGCACTGCTGAAATCGTGATTGTCCATAAATATTAGAGAAACAAGATTTATGTGGAGATACCTTTTATTAGACCAACTTGTATGCCTTCATAATGAAATGGTAACAATTAAACTGAAAGCAGTTGTTCCATCTTGTACTATCTTGGAGTGTGACTGCTTGTTTCTCAGATCTGATTAAGGGCACTTGAAACCTACAAGCTTACTTCTTATTTCTCCCAGCTACATTAGTTGGTACAATAAAGGATATTACCTCCCCTCACAGGCCTTCCTTCTCTTCTATAATCAAGTTGCAAGCTTTGTAATGTCTTCTTTGCTCGGGTTTCATAGAATTATAGAACATTAGGGTTGGAAGGGACCTCAAGAGATCATCCAGTCCAACCTCCTGCTCAAAGACAGACCACCCCTAACTAGACGTTCCCAGCTAAGGCTTTGTCTAGCCAGGTCTTAAAAACCTCCAAAGACGGAAAGTCCACAACCTCTATGGGTAACCTGTTCCAGTGCTTTACTACCCTCCTAGTTCAAAAGTGCAAGTTGTCCGCATCCTTTCTGTAGCGGCGGTCCCAAAACACTCCAGATGTGGCCTCACCAGTGCTGAATGGAGGGGGATAATCACTTCCCTTAATCAGTGTAAAATGAGCATCCATTACAACTGTTCACACTGCATCTCAAGTTCTTTTATCTTGGATTGTAATTTGGAGGTGGAAACTAATCACACAAGTATTTTGGTGCTTGGATTGCCTAGGTGATGCCATAAGGACGTAAGAGAAATCTGGGACAGACTAAATCTTGCTCAACTGACTGGACTTTTAAATTAAACCCCGAGGATAATATTTTAAGCCTCACCTAAATAAATGGCAGTAATCCCATTTGCTTCAGTAGAACAAGGGTTTCTCTGCCAGAGTTTGGACAGAATACCTAGAGAATGTCTCCAGGTTGCTACAAGTCCATGAAAAGCTAGCAACTGGATAGTTCATAGGCGTAAATGAAGGTAAAAACTAATGAGATTCCAGTGATGGAAATGTTTCTCTATTTCACCTGCTCATGAACAGATTTTAATTTATTTATTTATTTTTATGTTATTTGCTGTTATTACATGCATGGCTTGTGTGAATGTTTTTCCCTCTAAGGATTACCCACAAACTTCACACTATTAGCCACCCCCATTAGCCATTGATTATAGCTCTCTACTCACCTGATTTTTCTGGTCAGCTGTCACTTATCTCTGACTTGACTCCAACTGACAGAGAGGATTACTCATAGACACTTGAACTCTTCAAGGACAAATACATATTTGAATGATATTGCATGAAAGCACACTAATATTAACAACATTTTCCTTGTTGCCAGGACCCATAGCATAACAAATGTGAACATTTGTTCAAAGCCTCACAGGGGTTTTGAGTGTCTATCACCATAAAATAGAGCATGCAATGTTAACCCAGGTTGGAAATGGCATCCAAATAGAGCCATCTTTTTCTACCTGAAGGAATGATTGTGAAGATTTTTTTTTCTGTAGTTTCATAGATTTACCCACAAAAAATTAAATTTGTTTATTATTCTCCCCTGGCATTAGGTCAACCTTTTATGACTATAAGAAACTGTAATTAAGGAAGGAAGCTAGCCAGCTAATGTGTTTGTGTCCTCAGAATGCTCCAAGGCAGCATCCTAAAGAGATCAAACCAGCTTTTAGCCCTGACCTCTGCCTGTAAACAAAACAGGGATTATTTGGTGGCAGAGTAATTCACATTTTCCTACTTTTGTGAGAAAGTTTTTTCCTAGTATCTAACTTACCTTGCTCAGCTCGAAACCATTGCTCCTTGTTCTGTCATCTGCCACTACTGAGAACAGTCCAGCTCCATCCTCTTTGGAAAACCCTTCAGGTAGCTGATTTTACATGATGCCTAGCACAGGGTGGAAGTGGACTACTATCGGTGCCCTCATTCTACCACCTGACAAGCAACAATTAATAGTAGTAAGGTTTTGTTTAATTAGACAATCAGGTAATGCCAGTTTCATCATTTTTGCATCTGAGTGTTAATTGTATGCCCTGGAAAAGAACTGATCCAGTAAAGATTTTCTGTCTTAAGGAGTACACAACTAAATCACTTATAGGAAAAAAGATAATGTCCTCTAGCCAGACCTCCATAACTATTTCTTCATCTCATTGTCCCTTCCAGTTATGTCAGTCACAAAAGCATTCACCCCACTCAGACTAAACAATAAGAGTTAACATGATATATGGTACTTTAGTATTCCCTCTCCCCATTAGCATAACATCACAGGGTTTACTCTTGAGAAAGTGTAGTATATAAAATACATTACATGAAAGAATATAATGTTCATGTGCAATATTACTTTATTGTTTTCAGAGATGCTAAGTGTCTTTATAAAATGATTAACAATACTTCACATGGCCTGTGCCTTCTTGCACTTGTAGTGTCCAAGAATTGACTGAAATAATACAATCTTTCTGCATAACACACTAGAAGTACATACATTATAAACTGGAGCAGAAAGAAATAGGTTAATTTAGAAGTACTTTATTTATGCAGTACTTGCACATGGTCTCCATTTTTATTAGCTGAATTCTGCAGTCCTATTCAACTAACACTTGATGAATAGTGACACAGCCTGAACTAGAAAAACTCCAAGTCCTCCCACTCCTGTTAGACTCAAAATAAAATGATGCATCTAGCAAAAAAAGCTAAGAGTTCCTTCCTCATAAAGATGCATCTCAAACTGGTCATTTAATTATTATCAAGGTGCTGAATTTTCTTCATTCTTCTATTCCTCCCAGTCTGGAATTTGAAGAGCTAATCAGCGGACAGACAAACCCAAAACCTTAATTTTCCAATCTTCCATGTACAAAATATCACCCAAACACTAAAGACTAGAGCAGGCTGAAACTCTGCAACACTGAGTTTAGATTTAAATTAAATAATACATAACTCCAACCTTGATGAGAAAAATTCTGACCCATTATTTGCTACGCTCTTCTGGAACCTTTTAACCTTCAGCTTGTACTCTTTCACTGTGATAACCTTTTACAACACCATTAAAAAAAATTGTTATCACAACTTGCACCCCTACTGAAAATCTCATGAAGGAGACAAAAGGACTGAATGAATATGGAAACTAAAAAAAACATTTTATCCATAGAGGCAGCCTATCCCTTAACTTAGGGCAGTGGTTCCCAACCTCGGGTTGCAACCAAAATGAGGGTTGCAGGTGCAATGCTGGCGATGCTGCACACAAAGGACAAGCTGTGACATGTGCCAGAAGATCCCCAGGCTGCACTCTGCTCCCAGCAGTGGGTCATGGCAAAAAAAGGTTGGGAACCACCAACTTAGAGGATACGCATTACTGGAATTATCTGGAAATTCTTACTCTCTCATGAACTTGTTCCTACCATCTGTTCCTCAAATAGCCCTTTATTTATGGCTCTACAAAGTTGCAGGTTGTCCTTGTCATCCTCCCTCTGGCACTGCACAAGCTGGGCATTCATCAGCCCGAAAAAGGAAAGTTCCACAGAGGTTCCTCTATGATCATAAAACATTTTTTCCCCATTCACATAGCTAGTTAGAGCCTTCTGGGAGAGCCTTACTCAAACCTTCCTGCAGTGTTTCAAGTTGCAACCCCTCCTCCAGCTCCTTTTATTCTAATTCTGACTGCACACTGCCCCACTCCCATCCTTCTTTGCAATAGATGGGGTTCATTGTCTTTTTTAATGATTTCCCCCTGGTACTTACCAAGATGGCCTTTCATTAGTCTAAATGTAGGAAGCAGGACACAGAATTCTCTGGGACCATACAGGCTTTTTCTAGTCCCTTGTCCACTGACACATCCAGGCAGAGTTGTTCAGTGTACCAACTGCTGACTTGTCTTGGAGCAGTGGTATCTTCTGTCTGGTAACTGTCTGCATTCCTTATTTTCACTTCTGACCTGCACCACCATTTCTGTTTTCAGTTTTTCATAATGTGTAGGTGACTAGGCTCTGTGGCTGTCCCCACGGAGAGATGGGCCTTCTGTTGTTTTGGTGAGCTCTATCCAATAATACCAGTCAAACAGGGCAAAATCTTCTTTCATCATCACTATATTTCCATATGAAAATTAGACACTGATAGAAAAAAAAGGAGGGGCAGATTAACACCACAGTAGAATTCTTTCTGCCAGGCAATCAAGGTAGACCTAGCCAGATCCAACTTAATTCATGCTGTACCCTGAATAACAAAATCTGATTTATAAGTGGCCTACTAACCTTTCCTTTAGGTTTCCAATTGAAACAACCTAGCATCCTGACCAATTTTACGTTCTTGAGACATTCTGCTCAATTCTGCATTCTTGAGAAGAGCTCCAAAAGGAAGCATGCTTCTTTCTACTTCCATTCAAATGGAGGAAAACACATCTTGAACCAGACATGGGCAAAAAAAACCCAAACCCACCACCACCCAAAAACAACATAAACCACCTATTTGGGAATCATTCATTTGGTTCCAACAGAATTTCAGAATAAAGGTATAAATGCGTATCTTTAAAATATAGCCACCACTCTACTTGTTCAATGGTATTTAGTGTAAAAGACTATCAGCTCCATCTCTGTCTCTCCCTTAAGATTACATTAAAACTAAAGGCATGACAGATTAGCTTGGTGGGCTATAATAAAAGTTTTGCATGCAGGAACACTAGTCAGAGTGTGCTCATTTTCTAGTTTTCATCTGATTGCATGGTTCAGAGTTTACAAAAGGTTAATACCCCTGTCACATGACATGGGACAGTTTCCACTAGCCAGTATTACATGGACCACAACAACTAAATCATGAGAGAACCATCAGTAATGTAAGGTAATAGCTATATTAGTTAAGCAGATCATTTTACATGGCTGGATATTTTAAAAGATGCCATGAGGATTCCAGATGTACATTCTTGATGAAAGTGGAAATGATAGAAGTATCTTAGGATTTATTTTTACTTCATGTTCAGCATAGTAAGCACAAATTGGAATAATAAGTCCATTCATTCATAATTGCAGGTGTTTTACATATCTTGCAGAAATGCGTGTATTTGCATGGGCTGTGAGTTCTTCTGTTCAATTTCTGAAGAGTATTAAGAACTACTCTTCTTTGATTTGTGTATTTGAAATAAATACTGTATACATAAACTTTTTCTAAGTTCTAATTGTGGTTATTCCTCTCTCAACGTATGTCAATCACAAACTGAATTTTGTCTGCCACTGAAAGGTACAGATGATGTACAGTCATTGATGCGTAGCTGTATGGCTCTGACTTATGCAATGCTCTCAACTTGATTGGCTCCATCTGATTTATATGAATACACCATAGTGATTTCATATAAACCAAGAAATGTGAATCTCTTTACTTAAGTTCCTAACAATGGTTCTCATTCATAACGTGACTATTTACATTAACCCAGAATGATTATTTCCAGTTAGTCTGCACATCTACTTTGAGTGGCTTCTGTTCACAGAATTTTCAGGTCCTTCAAAGTTTTTTCAAAAAATGCCATCTCAGTAGCTTTCTCCTTTCAGCCAAAGCAGGAAAACATACCAAAACCAAAAAAACCCAAAAAACCCCCAAAAAAACCCAAACCTCCACCCTCCAAAACCCAAGATGCTTTGAAAAAGATTAAAAAAGGGATTATATATAAAGGTATGAATCAAACACTAAAACCAATTGGACTCATTTCAGACCATCATATACATTTGTCCTCTCCACCCCAATTCTCTCTCATCTTCCTCTTTCAGATCAACAGGATTATCCATAGAACAAATACTTCGTATACATGTCATCCACAATATACCTCCAAAGCTTTCTTTCCATCTATAATAGGATTCTCTGAAGATCTTCCTCTTATATTTTTTATGTCTTGCTGACTTTTCCAAGCCTTCTAGTACCGGTGCTTAGGTTCAGCTTTACTAACTAGCTAACTAAGCTGTTTTATTGTGTTGCTTTTTTCAGAGCAACAACAGTTATACCGCAAGATACCAGTTTGAGACTTCAGATTTCCCTTTATTTGCCTCATTAAATCTATTTATCATTGAAACTATTTTTTTAATCAGACTTAAAAAAAAAAAAAAATTCAATGCCTAAGGCTAGTCACTTAAATCCATATTTAGGCACTTTAATAAGACGTAACTAAATGATAACTAGTAACGTGTAACTAGTTTTGATAAGTGATGGACACCCATACCCTCCACAAACTATCAGGGACATTTTCTGCACTCAGCAGCTCTGAAACAGAACCTGCTACTCTGGGTCTGAATTTAGATTTCAGTGCCTAACTTTAGACACCCAAAATTTAAGTCTGGACAGAACCATTAGGGCTTATCTAGACCCAGTTTTGTACCATTTTAACTATATTATTGTATTTAGTCACATGTAAGATGAGGGGTCCCGTCTCCCACAAATCAGCAAGGGAAAAATATATCTTCTCATCTTACATTCATATACAAGGAAATCTCATTAATTCTATTATGTATCATTAAAATGCTGCCAAAAGCAGCATGTACTCAGTAATGAAACCCAACAATAAAGCTGATTAAATTCAGGCAACACTGAGCATGACTATAAAACACATGGTTCATATTGGACAGGTATACTGATGGGAACTTTCCACAACGATTGGTTAGTGCACCCCATCTAAATAAAATATATAGTAGTGCCCATTGTGCACAGCACCCCTCAGCACCTTTTTTCAAGTCATGGTGAGCCACAACATTGAACACATTTTTACTTCTTCATTCCCACAGCTGAGCTGTGCCTTTTCCCCGCCATTTCCAATTATTCCCGTTTATTCAGCAGTCTTCAATATCTGGCAAACATTACCAAATAGGGCTCCAAACAGTTCAACAAGAATGCTTGTCATCCCCTCTCTCAGCCTGTTGCATAGATTTCATAGATTTCATAGACATTAGGGCTGGAAGGGACCTTGGGAGATCATCGAGTCCAGCCCCCTGCCCAAAGGGCAGGAAGTCAGCTGGGGTCATAGGATCCCAGCAAGATAAGCATCCAA
>NW_017728911.1:25994981-26026042 GCF_001723895.1 Crocodylus porosus | reverse complement strand
GGCTAATGGGCCTGTAGTTAGCCGGATCCACTCTCCTCCCTTTCTTGAAGATCGGCACCACATTGGCCTTCCTCCAGTCTTCAGGCACTGCACCAGAGCGCCAGGAGTTTTCAAAGATCCATATGATCAGTGTGGCCCCAGCCTCCAGGTAGTAGAGCTGGACCAGGTTGCTCTGCACCTTATCCGAGTATAAATTTTTGGAGGATCCCAGGACACATAACAAGAACACCCAGTTCCAGTCATGAATAGGGAGTGGGGGTTAAATCAGCATATAGATCCTTTGTTGAGGGGAGGTGGTGGTATCTGGAGTATGCACACATATTGATCAGTGCTGAGCTATGGTGTCACTATTGCTTAAAACGTGGTTGACTCTTTGCTGCATCCCAGCCCAATTAACTATTTGGTCAATCATGAGCCTTTGGCTTTGGACTAATATCATGTATAGTCTGTACTACACATAAGTAGGTGCCAAAGTGCTGCTTAAAAGTATATTTATAGAGTACCTATGCTAAACCTTGTAGCATCTTCAAAAACGATAAAATGTATCAACTTTGGATGATCTAAGTCTATAAATACCCATAATAATTTGTCTGTACATAAATTACTACAGGCATGCTTATTATTTCAAAGCCAGTGTTTTTAAATTTGCCTCTCATTTCCATCTGCTCAAGGACAGCAGAGTACAACAGTGAGGCAGGAAGGGACCACAGGGGGGGAAAACTTTGGGGGGGGGGGGCAGAGGGCAACGGGGGCATCTGACAGGTATTTTCTCTACCATACCAGTGGAACAAGTACAAATTCAAGGCAAAACGCCAATAATAAGTTCTATACATTGACAGTTGTAACAAATGTATTCATTATTCCATATATAGAATCTAATTATTGGGGGGGATCATCTTGCATTCAGGATCATCTTATTTTGAGTAAATACACTAGTCTGAAGCAGGGATTGTAACATCAGTAGCATAAGTGAGGGGGGAATTGGATGACTGGGGCTAGAGTCAGGTGGGCAGGTGGTGGGGGACAAACATGGCTGTGGCTACCAAGTACATGGAGCTGCCCTGCTGTACCTCTGGTTAACAAACAATCACACCTTGAGTGAACAGTTATATTGGTATATAAAGTGTTCATACTGGAATTTCTTGTAGCAATATAATTGTGTTAATACTAAGGGCTGTACAGCTTTATTATTTACTAGAAACCCTCACTCTATTAAATGTATAGCCACATGAACAAGTTACAATGAGGTAAAGTAGGTAATGGATTTATTCTATATTAGCTCCTCTGAAGTAACTGCCTGTGTACACTGTGGTAAAGCTTACCCTACTTATCCTATAGGGCAAGCTCTCTCACCCTACCAACATAACCATATAATAACATTTTATACATAATTTTCAAACTGGTTCTGGCCAATAATTTGGGGAATTTGCCTGAACTTCCCATAGCAATGAAATCTTAATACAACATATGTTGCATCCAGTTTAATAAGACATTAGTCTGCTGCCCTGATCTAAGTTATTTTGTTCTCTTATTGTAAGCTGCATATACACCAACTGCATAAAAAGTTTTAGTATGGTAAACACTATCATATTTAACTAAACTGGGTATTCTTGTTATGAATCCTGGGATCCTCCAAAATTATATGCAAATGAGGTGCAAAACAACCTGGTCTGGCTCCACCTCCTGGAGGTTGGGGCCACATTTACCATCACTGCCTCAAAAGGCATTTAAACAGAAAAATCTATTTGTCCAGATTTGCAGACCTCACTTCAAGAAAACACCTGTACCTGCCTGATTTTGAACATCCGGTCTCGTGCTCTGTGCCCCCGAATGCTCAAAGTTGTCCGCCCGTCTGTCCATCCCTGTGGTCTCAGCTAGTTGATGTCATCAACCCGAATTGCCTCTCCCCAATCTCGCCCGCCACAACTTCATCTTACCACATTGGCGGGGATTGACTATCGGGGCTCCTCATTCCGGGGACCACGGGACGTTCGTCTTCTGCGAGGTTCCTCCTCCCCTCTACCTTGCCCTTACACCACACCTTGATGGATCTGGATGGTTGTTGGCCCCGTCCCTCTGATTGTTAGGGCCTGGGATCCTCCGCCCAGTCAGCTTTAGGAATTTAGCTAGCTCTTCCCCACCTACCAGCTGCTTGCTCTGACCCCGTTACTCCCCGTCAGTGCTATACATCTCACCTCCCCTCCAACAGTGGGTAACTGAACAAAACACAAATTAAACCACTGGCAGCAACACCAGATCCATTGCCCCTTCTATGACTGTACCCATCTCCCGCTCTGTTGGCCCCAGTTGCCGGTTCTTAAGCCTCAACCAGCCTAACCTTGGCCTGGGGTCAGCCTACTGTGCCCCTGGTGGGTCCCCTTGACACGTCTCCCCCACAGCTCTTCTTCGGGACCGCCTGCACCCTCTGTAATCCCACCTACTCGGGTGATCTGGAGCCTGTGGCCTCTTCATGTCTTCTGAGGGCTCCTCCAGGTCCTGGTGTTCCCCCACCCTTCTCAGCCTCCACACCTTGACCTTGTTTCCTCGTCTCCTTCCTTGCTGCTGGCGACAGTCTTCTCCAGCGGGATTCTGCTCTCTCCACTGGGGCTGCTGGCTGCAAGCCCCCATGCTACTTTGCCCCGAGGGCACTCGGAGAGTGCTTCTTTCTCCGGCGCTCCACCACCTCCCTCTCCTCTGGGGCTGTGTTCTGCTGCTATTAAAGCCCCCGACCAACTCCTCCCACCGTGGCTCTCAGTTGGCCGTAATTTCATAAAAACATGGCTAACGAGCCACTCGGGTCCCGCCACCACTTCCGGTTTCACCGCACCACTCCCTGAAGGTAAGAACTTTTCTATTTGTTTTTCTTTCCGCCCCATTCCTGCTCCCCAGGTTCCTCCCGGGCTCCCTGGGATCTTCCCCTCAGCTGCTCCCCAGGACAACACCCATCCTGAGTATCAGGACCAAACTGTCACAAACCATCTTTTAACACACAAATATAAGGGGTATGCCTTTAACACTACCCCTTATTTAATAAAAACTGATTATATAGCTTGAAATACTTCAGGCATTTCCCAGTATTCAACTCAGTTGTTTGTTTTTTCATTCCAAAATGTTCAGGAAAATCTATTCCTCTTCTTTCAGTCTTCTCTTCCTTCAGGTTTCAGGGAGACTGAGCTCTTCCCTAGTACCAACCTATAAATTTGCAACTGCCAGGGCTTTGTGTCCGAATCCCCTTGGCCCCTGCACTTCTAAACTGGAATGTAAGAGAAAGAGAGAGAGTGCGTGCGCATGTGCAATGCAATGTGTTCATTCTCTCTTCAGCACTTGCAGGTCTAATGAGTAATCCCATGAACTCTAATGGAATTGATGGTATTTGTGCAACTTACCTACAGTTCAATGAGAGGGCACCCATGAAAGTGTGCATTGAGATATAACAGAGTTCTTATATACTGGTTAAGTGTATATAATGTCAGAACAGAGCAGATACAACAGTACACTATCAAAGGTTTTGTTGCATGAATTGCAGCTAAGGTCACTCTTTTTTCAAGGATAATGGAATGCTTCTTTGTGTTTCTTGTACATTCAATTTCTACACGATAAAACCGCTTTTCACAATGCTACATTCATGTGCAGCTATGAATAGGACAAGATCTTCACAATCTCTTTTTGCTTTATACACACACTCACCAGGCAAACCATACCTTGTACATCATGTGAAACCCTGGAGTAAATTAGATTTTTCATTTTTATCCGTTTAAATCTACATCAAAAAGGAATTAACAAATTACGATTCTATTCATTTCCCATATGGTATTGCTGTAGGTGTGAAGATAATAGAATTCAGGTCAAATGTTACCTATAGGTGGGGAGAAAGTGCATGTTTTCCATCATCATAGTACTGCTAAAACATACATAATTAAAAACAACTACCAGCAAGGCTTCAAAATAAAGGTAAAATTAAATACCAATTTCTAACCCTCAAGTCCACTTTAATTTCTAGGTAATTGCCCCAACTGGATGTTGTAATTTTTCATCATACAACTGTTATAAGCTTAAATAATTCTGAAGGCCATTACGTGCCTACTTGGGGATTAATATAAAAAAAACCCCTCTACACAAATACCCGTCGAGAACAACACTTGTTTAACATTATAAAAGGGAATAATGACCAAGGATCAAAGGCTACCCCACTGTGATTTATGAGGATAAAAGAATAATTTTATTTTTAATTTAAAGTTTCTACCTGGAAACAAGTTAGAAAGTCATACTGTTGCAGCGTACATGGCACACAATGAATTATAAAACTGTCAAGGTAAGGAATGACAGTACCTGAATTGCAAAAAAGGCTTGAGATTTAGTTAAAATAAACAAGCATCAAAATTTTGGCCAAATGCTATCCAACCAGCACAAATCTGGAAAACCGGGCTGAAAATCATGGAAGAAAAGTCTTGGGCAAGGTATTTTACACTGCTGTTTCCATTCAAGCTAGACATGCCATGAGAAAAGTTACTCTCATAGCAGTTAAATCCCCTTCCCTGTTTCCAGTGTCCAAATTTTCAAAGCACAAATTAAAAGTGATAGAAAGTTATCCAAATATTTTGGAATGCCAAAACATGTCAGGGCCAGAGTCTCTGTTGAAGTCAATTCCATTGACTGCAACAGAATTAGAAACTTGGTTAAATTAAGTAATATGTTTTGTGCTGGTCTTCCCTTGATACAAATGGGTTTGTCTACTTTAGAGAGATATCCTGAATCATACCACATTAACACGTACTGAATGGGCAGTCCACTAGGAACAGAGGGCCATAAATAGTCCTGTAGATTACTGCTCTCGTCATCATTTAGAAAATAAACAACTATGAACACAGTGGTAAAGCAAAGAATTTCATTTAGAATTTCTACCATATGGAATCTGTAACAGCAGCAGTTGCTAAAACTCAACAAAAATATTACTTACTAGCTGAAGAAATGAAAAACATCAAGTTTTCACAAGTTTATGAAAAGGCAGAAAATGTTCTCTTTTCACCTTGAATTTTTCATGACTAATGTTGTCATTTTTTGCAGAAGGAAAACAAATGTGCCACAAAAAGCTAGGTATTTTTCCCAGCTGTGAAAATGCCAAATTTTCCTAATGTGGCAATTAGCAAAAATTAACGATTTTGCCTAGAGGGCACAGTTCCTTCATAGTTTCATGCAAAGCAGCATCTATTAGGTAATGGCAATCTGTATCTTTAAGGGTAATTTTGCTCTGAATAAAACATGCAAAAACCTAAAGCCCTCTCTCTCTCTCTCTCTCTCTCTCACACACACACACACACACACTTTCACATCAACATGAACAATGACACAAGAACTCTGTATTCATTACTTTGCACGTTTATATTGTTTTAAAAAAATTAAACATCAGTCCCTGCAAAATCTATGCAATTCTGTATGTTACATTGCATCAGTCAAGCTTTGACTATTTCCCATAAATAATAAAAGCTTTCAGGTGGTAGATACTTATGCAGTGAAACAAAATCAGCAGAAGAAAATGGTATTATACAGCCTTAAGCATCCTAGTGTGGCAGAGTCTGTATGCTGTTTTTTTATTAAAGAAGTGTCATGCTCCTTTTCTGTCCATCAGAGCTCCCACTTCCAGCAGTAGCTCAGCACCACCTCCCCTTCATGACACATAACAAGGAAAATAAGGATTTCAATGAAGCCATATACAATTAAAATGGTAAATATTTCACATGGTATTCTAGTGTCTGTGGGAGGCAGTCTCATGCGGAGCTAACTTACCCTCCATAACCAAGGGAAATGAAGCGGTTTCATTCTTCAGATGGCATAGTTAAACGTGTACACACAAAGATTTCACAAGTTTAAAAATGAAAAGGCCAAGTTAGGAAAAAAGAACAGCACAGCCTTGCAAGAGATGTGATATCTACAGGCCATATTGCACCATTGATTTTTCACTGGTACATTGATTTCCATAGGAAATTCAGTTTAAAAAATGGATGAGACAATATCACCCAATTAAGAGAGTCAGGTTAAAAAGAATGGGGCAGGGGCAGAGGAGGGGTTACCTGTATTAGGACTCATTCCTGCCCCACTGAAGTCAATGGCAACAGGTCCATGGGTTTCAAAAGCACACTCTCAGCGACGTGCATAATCTTAAACCTGAGAATAAATGGGACTATATTTAAATAAAGTTAAGCATGTGATTTTACCTTTACCTTTATTTTGAAGCATGTGACTTTACTACATAGGACCCTTAATGATTAAGCAGTTTATTAGGGTTAAGTAGCTCAACCTTGTCCCCAGTTTCCCACTACCAGAATTGAGTTCATTGAATCACATAAAGGATGGACCAATAAACACCTGCTTTTTCCTGACTAGTGTTGTCCAAATGCCTAATATTTTGTATTAAATGCCTCTGATTTCTGTATAAAATATTAAGTGCATTTTTTTCCTACTGACGTTAATGAAAAACAAATGAGATCTAAAAATATTTGCAATGTTAATATGATCTGAAATCACAACCTTTGAAAAATCTTGGAGAGATTTAATCCACTAAACTATATACAATCTCATACTGTGTGTGGGGAAATGCATTTATTAAATTAGCCACAGGAGGGCTCCACCGTTTTTCCTTGAAATCCACAAAAATGTACACAAAATTACAAGTCTTACATGGCCTGTGTTCTGCTTCTTTTATTAGAGGAAAAATCAGAGAACATTAAAGAGAGTAGTTCTACATTTTGTCCATAAATGATCCAAAAGCCAGGAAAATCATTCAATTTTTGTATACAACATAAAAGGGATTTGACCTGCAGAGCACAAAGACTAGCACTGGTGAAAGCACAGCTCTGGGCACAGTTGTTCTTACTTCGCCTGTGCAGTCTATAGTCAGTCTGGACCCCGACTCTACTCAGCATTGTACAAACATGTATTTACAGTTCATAATCCTGAGGAACGAAAAGATACCAGACAAATGAGACCAAAAAAGGCATAAGGTAAATGGTACTAAGAGCCATGCCTGGGCAAAAATATTTTGACGAATATTGAATTCACCAAGATGTGTTCTAGGTTGTCTCAAACTATTTATAAATTGGGCTCGATTCACTGAATTGTGCTGGCTGTTAAAAAAAGTGGAGGACTAGATTAAGAGAAACGAAGAAAATGGCAAGAATTTTTTTTCCTCCTTTTTATGTGACAGCTTAATAGTTCAACAATTCAGATGTGAAAGATCTTGGTTCAACTCTTTCCTGTGTCGGAGTAGATCTGAAATCACATCTCACACCTCGCAAGAAAATGCCCTAACCGCCGGGCTATGAGGTATTCCGAGACAAGGCAGGGGGTGGACGGGACCTCTTAAGTTAGAGGTATACTTTTTAGAAATAATTAAACCTTTACTTTAGCAGAGGCTGGAGCCCAGTTGTCCCACATCTCAGGAGTGAGCCTGTAATGCAGCAGGTCCAGGAAGGTTGACTGAGGGTGACCCGTTTACGGGAAACGAAGAAACTGAACCAAGCCTCTCACGTCCCAACTGATCCAGCCACTAAGCTACGGGAAATAGGACACTACCACCTGGGCAAATCTTGCTCTCTTTTGCTTTGCTTTTCTAAAAAGTGGCTGAAACAAAACATGGTATTGAACAAAACTAAATTTTGAGGTAATACATTTAAGTTTTCAAACTTTTTTTTTGCAGCGGGGGGGTGTCATTTTTAATCAGAACCTTTTTCTCCTCCCTGCCATTTTTTCAGTTTGGCAGCAAAACAGAAAACTCCATTATTTGTACAGCTCTGTTCCATTTTAAGCATAGTTTTTGCACAGCCTTTCATTCACTGTCTGCCTAGCCATTTGCATCATAGAAAATCCCTTTCTAAACAATGTAGAAATATTTATTATTGGCCTATAGAATTACCAGTGAACCTCATTGTACTAAGTGCTTTATAAATACAGAACAAATGACAGGTTTTTTTCCCCCTCAAAGAACTTACAAACTAAATGTAAGACAAGACAATGGGTAAATACAGGCAAACAGATGGAAGATCAAAAGGAAATGATGAGACTACTCTAGTCAGCATGACAAGAAGTGGTCTGAGGATGTCACAGTTACCTAAATATTGTTATAGTGCTGCAAACACTTCAGTGCTTAAGGTCTCATCTGGAAGAAAAAACACCAAACGCATAATAAACTGTATGGAAGTCTAGTCATCTACAGTGAGGCTGAAGGTTCAAACCAGCAACTTAGATTTCAGAGATTTTGAACCAACGGCTGCTAATACACATGATTGGAGGTGGGGTGGGGGGAATTTCAATTGAAGTGATTCCCTGGCCGCTGCTCTAATTAAAATGTTTTACTGTCACCTGTATTCAGGCCCTGTGCATTTAAAACTGGCTGCAGGATGAGGATTAATCAATGAGGATTAATTAAAAATATCCTGTGGCCATTTAAAAATAATGAATGGGGGCTTAAACTGTGGTGCTGTGGTGATGCTGCAGCTTTCTAATTAGAACACAGAGCAGACGCGATTAATTGAGTCCACCCCAACACATCCTAATTAGAACGCCACGTGTATTGGCAGCCAATGCTGCTAGGATTAGGGGCAGTTCAAGGCCAAATATCAACACACAAAACAGCTAAATTTTGACTGCACGTCCAATACACTTGTGGTTTACATGGCAGTATTTCCTACTGCATGTTCCTCCCAATGACTGTCAGATTGTACTGCTAAGTCTTAAGTTGAATATGTGACACCACCCTAAACAGCAGTGAGACATTGAAGTTTAAATATAAAATATATCTTTACCCATAAAGAGCTGATACGTCTTGTGATTGAGCTGGAAGGCACTTGGAATATTTAATCTGGCTGTTGTAGGGATTAATTAGATAATGTCTGTAAAGTGCTTTGAATATGAACAGCACAAGAAAAATCATCAGCACTCCTCACTGGCACTGTGGCCTAATCCTATCTAGCAATATGAATTTTCTTAGGAACTTTTGGTGTTGCCACTGGCATAAAATGCAGAATTTGTTCATTCCTAAGGTTTTCTAGAGTTACATACAGGTTTCTGGTAGATCAACAATATAGCTTTCATTTGTAGGGGTAGGAGAGAGAATTCAACTAAAGTCACATTGGATCATCACACTTGAAAGTTTTAACATTATAATTTTCCTTATTCTATATAGGAGTCTCTTCATTTACTTTCAAGCAAAGCAGAATTGATCTTTGGAGGCAGTTTACTGGGGGGGGGGGGGTGGGAAAATCAGTAAACTGCTTACTTAAACTGGTAGCAACAGTACAATTCCTGATGTGTCGTACTTGGACAATGCATCAGTCCAGTGTGAAGAAAAACACAAGCAGCAGTGCTTTTCATTTTAAAACCAGCAGCAAGTAATTAACAGCTCTCTTCAGCTTTAAAACATTTTCGTACAGGACTATCGTAAACCCCGAAATGTTTCTGGGAGATTAGAGGCTATTGTTGTTTAAAGACTGTAAAACACACCTCTTTTTTGAGGGCTCAGTTTTCCCTAAAAGCCAGGGAGCACTACAGAACCTCTTTTATTCCTCTATTGTTGTTTAGACTAAATTTCAAGAAACAGCACTGCAGCAAGTGGAGTCCCCAGACTTCAATTAACTCTTGAGAAAGGCTCTTTCCTTGAAGGGTGAGAGGTGCAAGACAGAACATTTCGCTGTCTGATTGCACATGCAGTGAGAGGGAAAAGAAGTGGTAGGATTCTATTGTCTAGAGAATGAATGCACGTTCTCCCCTCAGACTCGGAGGGTATCATCCTTAACGTTCATACTTCTAACTCTGTTCCCAGGAAAACATGAATTAAAGAAATGTTAGGCAAATGCAAGTCTGGTTCTACCCACTCCAGGTGGTGCAGCAAAAAAAGTGCATCACAACTAAGAAACACAGCAAAACATTAGGGCCGTGTGAATCTTCGATTGCTGATTCGATCTGGCGGAGAATTGGCCCAGTTCGATGGCTGCATCTCCAAATCCGAATCGAATCAGGAGACACTTTAATCTCTCTGAAGCAAATCAGAAATCTCTGAAGCAATTCAGAGAGATTTGGAAAGACTCAGTGATTCAGACATATGGACACAGCTTTAAATGTTTTTTCTACATACCTCAAGGTAGCAGACAGCTCGTGAATGCTGCAATAGTGGAGCAGATGAAGCGTCCCACAGGAGCACAGGGGGCTCCCCAGCTCACTTGACAGCAGACCTGGTCCCCCTCTGGCTCAGCAACTGGTGTCTCCTGGGTCTGGGGGGGGGCACCCAGGGTCCCCCTGCAGCTGACTGCCAAACTGGGAGGGCACAGGGGGGGCCTCCCAGCGCATTCCCCAGCAGACCCCAAAGTGGACTGGAAGTACTTCTGGTCCACTTCCAGGTTCGCTGTCAGGCATGCAGGGGCCTCTCTGCACTACTGCGGGACACCCCATCCACACCAGCATCTCAGTGTTCATGAGCTGTGCCTCGTACCTCAATGTATGTAGGAAAAACATTTAAAAGCTGCGTCTAGGGCCGAATCGCTGATTCTCCGAATCAGCATCAAATCTTCAGATTTGGATTCAGCCAAATTGAATTGGGGACAATGATCTGAATCAATTAATCAAATCACTGTCCCTGATTCAAGCCAAATCCAAATCCAAGTCGAATAGGGGCTGTTTCGCACATCCCTATAAAACATGATAACTAAGGCTGTATGTTCTTGTGCGACTTTGAGAGACTGATGCATTCTTCACAGTTGTAAGAGCTGTGTGCATCAAATATTATGCTGAGAAATCAGTTGGCATGTCAAAGGCAGAGGTAGGTTCTTCCAAAAATGGATTTAAAGTATTCCTTAATCTTGTTTTGTTCATAAGATGAAGCACTAAAATCCTGCATAAATATAACAGTGGAGGATGTTTTTATACTTACAGTATGTGTTTGTTAGTGCTTTAGATCCTTCACCTGAACTTGCTAGTTTCATTATGCAGCCAGGGAAGTTGCGCATGAAGTTAACTGTTCTATCAAAACCCAGCTTATTTATTACTAAGCTTGTGAGAAAGCTCTTGCAGTAGCTCTGGAAGGGTTTCCAAAAGTACACTTGTTACAGGTGATCATCTCTACAATGTCTAAATCCCAATAATTTTTTAAGAACTGCTGCACGGAAGCATCTGCTAAAGATGAGCACTTGCAGGTTTAAAAATTTATACATGCGAGTGCTACCCTGGAATTCTGCACTTGCTTACAACTTATGAAACCTCGAAGTCTTCATTAGCTGATAATTCAAGACCTCTGGCTTGTGCTTCTCTGCTTCTGCATAAACTCCCCAAAGACTGGAGGGCTCCAACAGCCACAGAGCTACGTGCTTGACCCCAAATTTGCGTGGGAACTTGGCTGTGTGACGACAAGTATAAACAGAATCACCAAATGAAGGAAATAGCTATGGTGGGATGTCTCACCACAGCTGATCCGCTTCGTTGGACAAACCACATTGTCTGTTGGGCAGATCTGGGCACATGACCCGATTCTGCAGTACAACAGGCAAGGTGATCCTTACTTACAGAGACATGCCTCAGAGATTGCCTGGGGCATGTCTCTGTCAGAGAGGAAAGCCAGGCAGGAGCTCCTAGGACATGAGAAGCCTGATCCTGCATGGGAAATGCCTGTCTGGGGCAGCTGGAGAACACAGACAGCTCTGGACTGACCTTGCTTTCCCGTCATAAACCTACAGATGTCTGCCACGATAAAGCTGCACAAATTAATACCGTCTATATCATAGCCACAATTTTGGGTAATTACGGCATGACAAGGGGTATGGACATCTGCTTGCTTGGCTTTTGTGCTGCCGTAAAAATGTTTATGATAGCACAAGGGCTATGATAAACCAGGGGATGACTATGACTATCAGCTTTCATCAAATTGTCACTGCAAGGGATGCCATGTTGACAAATATATACTCAGACAAGGAGCACTCTCCTTTGCTAATCACTGCAAAAATGTCAGACTCATCAGCAGCTGTCAAGAAGGTTGAAAAGTGACAAGGTACCAAAAAAGCAGCAAACAGTTTATAAGCTACACATCTATGATAGCCAGTTAGGACATAATCTATCACCAATTTCAAGCCTCCTTGATGATTCTGGTCTCCCAACAGCATGATCAGATATAACTCTGGACTTATACTGGTATAAAAGAGAGGGATCTATATCAGATTTTTAATTTTACTCTGAAGGTGGCTGCAATAGAAATAACTCTTATTTAGCCTTCTGCCACAAAAAGAGTGATCTAGCTCGAATTTCATGACTTGTTACTTCCTCAGTCAAACTTTCTTCTACCTTTCCTCTGTTTTAAGTATTTTATTTATTTGGCCTTCAGAGTAACATCCATTAAAAACAAAATAGAAACAGTAGCCGCACCACACCTTATTCCCTTCATCATTAATCACAAAAGCATAAATTCTATGGAGAGAAGGAACATAACAGTTGAACGGTATTAGGGCACAGAGAAGGTAGCAAGTGAGTAACCATAATTAAATGTAATAAATCTGTACAGTCCCCATTTTAGAATACCTTTAGGACACCATCTTTTCTTAGATGTAATGTTGCTTAGAGAAGACAAGTATCCAGGGCGCCTTGTTCATTCATTCTTCCTTCAAAAGGACAGCGTCCTACCATCAGTGATCCACAGCGAAAATCCTACCAATAGCCAATGCCACATGCTATGATGTCATTTTGTATCTATCCAAAGAGCTGTGACATGAGCATATGAGAGGATGAAATCAATTATGAAACTCCTGGATAACCTCAAGAAATTCTTCTTCTGCCTTCTCCCAGGATCGAATAACTTTATGACAAGCCCACAACACGTGCTGTTGCAATTTCATACTTTTTGCCTTTTCTTAAAGGTGCCCCTTACAGCTGAGAGTACACTCGAGCAAGCTTCCCATCCCTTTCAAAGGACAGGGCTTCCCCACGTCGCATTTCTGCTCCAAGTACAAAGCCCAGCTCAGTCAGCCTCAAAAATATATTGATAAATTAAGGTTTCAAGGTCAAGTCTCAGAGTGAAATGGTTCTAACTGGGGGGAGCCCTGAATCTTCTGCTCTGCCTGGGGGATCTCGTTTCAGAACGAAGTGAGCTGAAGTACTCACTGGAACAGCAATTCAGTTATTTTTATCTTTAGAGCAGTTCACTCTTGCAGCAGTATATCATGAGCGCTTAAATTGCTTTCTCATATAGAGAACCATACTGTTCTCACTCCACACCCAGCAATCACGTTTCAACAAAAACTCTACTTTGTCTGTGATGGCTTCAGTCTTTCAAATCACAGACATTAAAAAGACTTGCATCAATATCCTCTGTGACATCGCAAAAACCAGACCTAAGCAACAAAGAATTAAAAGTGCCGTGAACTGGAACTAGAACAGGCTAGAAAGAGGTGGAAGAGAGAGGATAAAAGAGATCACCCTCCACAGACGGGACTGGACCCAAACGCAAGTCTAGCCTGGCAAAACAGGTGTTTCCAGGAAGTGCCAGCTTATGCCTATACCCCAGCCTGTACAGACAGTGCAGGCAGCAGTTAGTTACCGCAGCTTCTTCCCATTTCCAGTGTTCATTCAGGACAAGATTGTAATACACTGTCAGTCACACCATTTCGATGGGTAAATACTGGCGGGGGTGTAGCCTTAATGGTCTTTTTCCATCTTTGGTTTTACCAAAAAGCTTAGTAGAAAGAAAAAGAGGGTTCTTCTCTGGAACCCGTCTGCACTGGTGACTGCTTCCACATCAAACTAGCAGCATTGGTGCACACGCTATATGAAGACTCTCCATAATTCCTGCTTTACTTGGAACCTCCCGCCCACTCCATCCCCATTGTACTTGGCTAGATTGAAACCATAATGTGAAAAACTGAAGTATGACCTGGGTGTGGGGGAAGAGAGAAATACTATTTAATGAAGAAGGCTAATGTCAGAGTAAAAAGGTTGATTTTTGCATCTTAGAACCCACTGAGCCTGCAAATATTACTGGAGTTGCATCTGTGAGGAAGTAAATTCTTCTTCAAGTAAATTCATCCATGAGTGTTGCTAAGCAATGGAGAGAGAGAGAGTGAGAGAGGGAGAGAGAGTCGGACTTTAGGATTATAAGAATAAATGGAAGATAATGCTCCTGCATAGCCTCAGTGAATTTGCAACTACTAAATATTTCTTGCTTACCTGCCAAACTACTTGAACACAGACTGATTAAACGTGGCTCAATGTCTATAATCAATGCACATCCAGCATGCAGAGTGTAGCATTGCATCTTGAAGCACTGGCAAAAGCAGTTAGGCACCAGAACTGTCAACATCTGCTTCTTGACTAAAAAGGTAAGGACCAAAGACACTGTATAACTGTGATGTCTCTCTCTATATATTGTGTATGATTATAGCAATCAGAGGCTTTTAAATAACTTATTGTTTACCTAGTGTACTAAAAATGAGATTACATGCTTAGAGCTGCATCTTATTTTTCATTCTAATTAAAAATAATAAGTTACAGTGTTTTGTGTTGCCATAACAGACAAGGTGGTTAGATGCAGTACATATTCTTGGCTCAATGATTTCTAATCTGCCCGCTTTCCATCAAGCGCCAACATACATTTTTTGTTCTGGTGTTTATTAATATCGCACCCTGTCATGAGGAAAGCACTTACACATTTTTATTGCTATAAATAACCACACTGCATTTTTGGTTATCATTTCAAAATGTGTGCTACCTTGTTCAGTCAAACATTCAGTAAACCCTAGCATGTACATTTGCTAAGCATGCATTTTTGGAATTGTAAACTGAATTCTGTGTTTCAATTGTGTTGCTAGAATTTTGATTATTTAAGAAATATTTTATAGTGCTTACCTTTTTACTATTCAAAATTATACATCATCAGCTGGGACAACTGCAGTCTTCCAGATCATTTTAAGCATTAAACTTCTACTGTATACCAGTCTTTTTAACATTTAACAATAGCTCATCTGGAAAGAGAATGACATTTGTTGCTACATTTCAGAGGTCTGCAAAGAGAGCATGAACAAGTAAGATTCCTTAGCTTGGGATCATATCAATTCATAGTCCAGCTTTTCACTTCTATTACTAGACAAAATTTAAGGCCTCCTCAAAAATACTGAGTGCACATAAATATATCATTTCTATAACATAGTGATATTTTTCCTGGAACCCATCATGCACTTCCCTGACAAACATAGAAGCAGAAAAGACTGATCACCACAATTTTGTGCCATACCATTATTATTGTTATTATTATTACTACTACTACTACTTTCAAGCCGTGTGAAAAAAATAATTTTATAAGGAAAAAATATTCTCTTGGCTCAGAGAAACAAACATAGTAACTTCATTCTGAGAAACGTGTTGAAAGGAACATGCTACGAACTTGTCATTAAAGGATGACAAATGAAACCCTGAAATCTGTATAGTTCTCCAAGCCTAATAAGCACACAAAATAGGTCACCTGTTGTACTATATATCAGCATCAAATAACTGGGCAGTTTCTTTTATGGCTGAACAGACACACAGTCAAACCATTTTTCATCCCCCAAGAAATCATGCAGGCAAACAGTATACCATAAAATGATCATGTGGTAATACAACATAGGATGGGGAAATGTCAATTAAAAAACCTACCATAAGATAACCCCAATATCAATTTTGTATGGCAAAGCTCTTGAAATGAAAAGCATATGTAGAATGGGCTGTCTGGAGACATATGATGTTACATGTTGCATTGCTTAATTGACCTATTTTTTCCTTCCTTTTTATTAAAATAAGAACTCTTTCCTATCAAAAGCAGCAGGAGTTGCTGCAGGAAGATGATAATTCCCTCCTGCTTCTCTGCTGACAACCACAGAGCTTGACAGAAGGAGCAAAGCAAAAGCCACTGAATTTTAATCATGAAATTGGGGGGGGGAGAAATCACTGTTTGATGAAGCTTCATATCACCTTGGCTGATTTACATTAATTTAGGATGAACTGACCCACTTTGGAAGGCAAGATAATAGAAGGGAAAATATCACCATAATTTCTAGCTCATTTGTTTGCTTGAGTGTGTGTGTATGTGTGTGTAAACAATTTCTAAGAGCTCTGCCTAAGCAATGGCTACAGTATTTCCAAATGCTCGGTGTAACTCTCATAATCCATTTTATCATTTTGCATTTTAAATTCTAAGCATACATTTTTAAGCGAGTGAACTGAATACAACACTGCTATTTTGTTCATCTAACTGGCACATTTAGGATCCTATCCAGAGTCCAGTGCCATCAGTGAAAAAACTGCCCCTGATGTCAACAGGCTTTGCCTAAGGCCCTTATGTCATCTTATAATTACAATAAGACACACCTGAGGAGGGACATCAAAAGCACAAATCCTGCCCTAGCGAATGGTCAGACACCCCCAACTCTAACAATCTGAGCACACGAAGGTTTACAGGCAGCAAGCTTTGGGCATGTGGCACAACATCTGTTACAGAAACACTAGAAAGCAGACCTAAGGCAACCTGGACTGCTGCCAACTCTGTCAAGCCTTTTTTTTCCTCCCTCCCTGACAAGGCTGTCAATAAATGGACAGATGGCAGCTGATATGCTGACAGGCTAGTTCAGTTAACAATCAGATATGTTAAATGATTTCAAATTCATTGCACACCAGACATTGTGTTCCGAATTGAATCGTTAAAGTGATTTCCTAATAGAAATACAGTCCAGCATGGAGAAATCAGTAGGTACAGTATTTTACAATAAGGTTCATTGGAACAATTTATCAATTTAGAGTTGCATACAATCTGAATGCACCAACTTGACCAGGCTGGCTTGTTCCTCATTTTAATTCCATGGCATTTGGAGTATGCAAGTGGGAATAAATATTAAAATATGGGTAAGTTAACAGCGTGAGCTACTCCCACGTGTGCCTCCAGCCTGAAAAATATATTAGGTGTAAAGAATGCACAACATAGAGCAAGCCTTAGTATGGTAGGTCATCTGCCCTGACCTCCAGTTTTGCATGCCCAGCTTTGCACATGACATTGATTTTTCCCAAAGAGCACACATTATCCCAACCTCATTTTGCTTGTATAAACAACCCTCTGAATGACCAGCTACTTGGTTGAGTGTACAGATGTTGGGGGAGAGTGAAAAAAAAGTTTATACTTTTATGGATGCAATCACCTGGAAAAACAGAGACCAACTGGAAGCTAGCTGAAATTTGGCCCTTCAGGTTCATGTATACACTTTAGCAGACTTTAGAAAAAACAGTAAATAGTCCATTACTCTAATTCTCTACAAATAAGGTGCTCAAACAGAGTCTCAAGGGTCACAGTAGGAGCTGTTGAATGCTGGGCATTTTTGCACCTCTGTCCTTTACTTAGCACTCCTATCTGTTGAGGCTCCTCTCTTGAAAACCTGGCCCCACTTGTTGGTGCTGAGCCCTTGAGTCTGGCCCCTACTGTCAACACAGGAAAAATATCTTTCAACTCTAGCAATCACTTGATATGTTCCAAGGCTACTTGGTTTGACTCTTACTTGAATAAGAAGAAAAGTAAATTAAAGGTTCACAGCACTTGGGCCACATCTAAAATTCGATGTACTTATATTTACAAAATTTAATTCTTTAGTAATAAAAGATCTTAGAAAAAATTAATCTTGATTTTTTTCATTGTACTTTTTGCACAGTTGGTTTCATAGTCTCCCCTGCTATCTGTATACTACCCACTATACAACAGCAGCCAAAAAAAAAAAGATTGAAAGGAAAACATGAGCAATGAAAGCACAGAAACTGGCTGTGGTCAACGCAGTACATGAAGTTACATTTATTTCGCTGTTTCCCTTATTTAATTAGTTTCTGAAGTTAATAGCACATTTCTGTAATGACAGATTAAGTACAAGATAGCCTACTTCACCTGCCCAAACACTAGTACTGGAAAGTGAATACTCAAAAACCAATACATAAAAAATTATGAATCAGACATTTGGTTTTCAGTAACACTGTTGTTCCCTACCAAACCCACTGAATGGCATATAATGCATCAAACACTACTTAAAATTATTTAGCAGTGATACCAGGAGAAAGAAGCAGCAATGATAAGTGAGGCAGCTGAAAAGAAAGAAAAAAAAAAATCATCTTGCAGAAAATGCTGCCTCTACTGAAACTAGTGGGACTTTTGCCATTGACTCTTCTATGACCAGGATTTCACACTCATTTTTTTAACTTAAGTGTAAAAAAGGTAAAATGAAGAGAAGCAAGACTTGTAAGAGTTTTCTTGAGATCTCTGCCACTGGAGAAGCAAATCCTAACTTAAAAAACGTTCAGTGTTCCATCATAACGCAAAGAACTTCTGCTGGTCAACCTACGAACGAACCTTGAAATGAGATTACTGCCGTCTGTGTTGGTGTATGCCGTATAACACACTGCCTTCTTAGATGTACAGATCTATGCTGTGACTTGCTATAAAAGACATCCCCTTCCAACTCACTGCTAGAGCTGTACAATGGTGTAGCTCTTAATGGTTCATTAAGAGTTGGAACAAGAAGCAAGAAGAGATAACATTCTTTATATTGTGATAATCCAAAAACTCCTCATTTTACATGATAGCTCTTGTGCCTAGTCAGGCACAACTACCAAACACTTCTTTCTTCCTACCAGTTGTGCTGTGCCTGTTATTCTTAAGGAAATGGTTTAATGGGCACTATGATCACTATTCTAGAAATACCAGCAGCAACAGCAAAAGAAATGGTAGCTTTCTCTCCTAACTCAAATATGTGATGTGCGTTACAAAGTTCTGGTATGTTCGCCAAGACCATTAAGCAGCCTCTCTGGTGGCTTTCCTTAGTTTATTCTCTTTGAAAAGGAAACAGAGTGTTTCAACTATTAGTCTATGATTGTCAGTGTGGGGATATCAGACTTCAGAGACACAACAAAGAATAAAGACAGCATGTCAAAAAAATGGAAATGGTGAGGTTATCTTGGTCTCTTGAAGTAGCTGTTCATGACAAAATGAAATTAAATCCTTACATTGTGCATCTAGGGAATTCAGACCAGACCCTCAACTGGTGTAAATCAGCATACAAATAGGTATACCAATTTAGCCCAGTAAAGGATTCAGCCTCACTATTCAGCTATACTTCCCAGACAATCACTTATTAAGCCTGCATATGGGACCCATAAAAAATGAGATCAGTGCCAAATATGGACAGAGAGGGAGGGAGGAAGACATAAAACAAAATTAAAAAGGCAGGCAAAAACCATTTATAAGGTAATAAGTAATGCAGGGCAATCACAGAAACAGCCGAAGTACCATATGCAAAAGATTTGGCTCCTACTACCCATATTGTGCTAAACCATTGGTCTTTGCCCTTTTACTTCCTACAATTGATTTAGAACAACAGCCGTAGGAGGAGAGACAGACATATGTAGAAACAGAGCACCACCAAAGCCATTCTGCTTAAAGCCTCTAGTTACACTGGAAAGAGCAGACCTCAATATCCAACCTCCCAGAATTGTGTTTCAGTCAGAAGCCTACATTTCCTGTATGTACTTCCCAGGCTTGCGTTCCCCTACATCCTCTCCCCTTCCCACAGGTCATATAAAAAACCCTACTTGCTGCTCCTCGGAAGACTCTCCAGACAGGTGAGCATAAACTATATATAAGTATATCGCTGGCAGAACAGAAGTAGTAACACAGGATACTTCTTTCTGTGCGTGGTTAACCATTCCCAACTATAAACATGTCCTGGTTTAGGATGCTTTCATTGCTTTATCTATATTTACTGTCTATTAAAAATAACATAGGCTGTGATTATTTATAACATTCATATTTCCTGGCCTTTTCCAATTCTCTAGTTCACAGCCAGAATATCTGACAGTGTTTGCACATTTGGAAAAGAACAACAAATTTGCTTAACAAAACGCAACACACGGAAAAATTTAAATAAAAAACCCAAGATATCAGCAATACTGAAAGACAGTATTTACATGGTTTTCTGGTGGACATCTGGCCTACCAAATATCCCAGGCTACTTTTCTCCTTCACCACCTACAGTTTTGTGCAAAATGAACAAGTATTTAGGAAATGGCACCGCACAAAGAAATTGTATCTTTGTTTGCCACAAGACTAGTTTTCCATATGCAATTATTAAAAAAAACAAACTCCATGTGCCTGAGAATTTTCAATGTTGAAACTTGGTTCAGAATAAAAAGAAAAGCACCTACATGCTTGTGATTTAATTTAAAACACATTTTTCTCCCATATCCTGAAATGTATCTATAGTGCCGAGCACAGCATTTACCCACATGGCTTTTATGACCATGTAATAAAAATACCATTGTAGTACATATGGTTAAAGAGCCAAATTAAGGTTGTGAAGTAAATCATAGCTGTGGAATCTCCCTTTCCCATGTGATTAACAACTCAACAGTAACGTTGCATTAACATAGTGTTTTGCAGACATATGACGCACACACAAAGAGCGAGCTAGGGTCAATACCACAACCTGAACTTCAGTCACATGCATGCATGATCAATATAATCTATTCCTGTCTAGACAGGTAAGGTTGTATCCTATTCAGTAGTATTTAATAGCTGGGATACATGTTCCTTCTGAATGATGTAATGTCTAGTAATATACATGAATTAACTGATGTCAGCATGAAATAGGCAGTGTCTTGATTCTTGGGCATTGCCTGCACACTAATTTCTCTCTTACATTAACGTAGTGGGAAATTGCCTGTGGAGTTAAGAATCTCTATCGAGGAAAATTATGCAGATTACTTACATCAAGCATTGGATTATTTACAAGCCTCTTTTTCTGCTTTCGTCCCCTGATAACCACATATATCTACCTGATATAAGAGAACCAGTAGACCATGGATAGATGATATTTTGTTAGACTACTCTAAACACATTCGAAATGAATAATTATCACCAGGACCTGCATAATACCTTCCTATTCTGGAGGTATCATTTTCATTCTCAGTCCTTAAGGCATACTGCCTTAAGGAAATTCTCTGGTTCCAATTCCAAAGCCAAAATAACATTTCATTAAACATGCAAAATCCAAGAGGGTCTCAGCTTTGAGTGTCCTTTGATCTTTCATAACAAAAGGAAGCATAAACCAAGATCAGGTCTATTAGCCTGCCCTTTGATCTGTAGTTATTTCCTTCCTTTCCAACAGCAATTAAAAATTGAGTTATATTTTTGGTGGAAACTATTTTAATATTTAATTTTTTTCCAAATTAGAATCATATTGCAGTGTAACCCTGAGGAGACGCCACACCTCCCCTCAAGCCATAACTTTGAAATATCATTCTCTACTGATTTCAACATACAAATATATATGAGTGTAGACATGCAAAACTGGTAGTAGGAGGAATGAAAAAAAATGGATTTCCTAAATTAACATACCACTATTTTAAAATATGCGCACACACCTACACTGGTCCAGCCTCTGCTATTGCAGTTCAGTAGAGAGGTGCAGAGAAGGAAGTTAAAGGGAAAGAATGGGTTAACTCTAAGCCAGAAGCAGGGCAAAGTTTGCTCTAAGTTGGGAAGTATTTGAAATACAGGTTTTGTTTCGGTCTCAGCTCCAGCGCAATGTGAATCCATAATCTAAGTGCGTCTTGCTGTGGCACATTTGAATTTTACTTGACGCTTTTAGGAGCAGTTTAGTCACTTCTAATACTCTAATGATTGTAATTCTTTACAACAACAGCATCTTGAAATACATATAATGCCCAATTCTTTTGAGGCTTAAGTGTACAATGCTCCTAATATGGCCTTTAAAATATAGGGTGATAAGATTAATGTTATCTAACTTCCACAAAACCTTGATGTTTCATCCTCAATTAAATTCCTTCAACAAGATGTAATGGGGTGTGCATCATTTTATAAGTCAAAGGGACTCTGCATACCTTTAAGGAATAACCAGTGTAAGCAGCTACCATCCCACGTTCTAAGCATTCCTTCCCCACAAAAGATAAGCTAATACAATCAACACCAAAGGCTCTGTGAATTACCTAGCTTTACTGCACAGCACAAACATACTGAGGGCTTCAAACAGAAGAAACGATAGATTTTCATTACGAATCTCATAGCACATTTGGGGAGGTTTGCCAGGGACACCATAATATGATTGATCCCAGAAAGCTAAGTGCTAATCCTCCTTCACTTTCAGCAAACTAAGAACATAAAAAGGGCCATACTGGGTCAGACCAATGGTCCATCTAGTTCTGTATCCTATCTCAGTCAGTGGCAGAAGTGGATGCTAAAGGGAAAAAATTGAAGCAGATGGATCTAGAGTAGTCTGTCCCCTATTAACTTATCTGGCTTCCACTATCACTGGTTTAGAGATGCCAGAAGAAACATCTCCAACTGTTCTGTTCAACAGCTATTAAGAGATCCATCATCCAGGAATGTATCTAGTCCCTTTTTCAACCTGGCTACACTATCTGCATCTACCACCCACTGTGGTAATGAATTCCACAAGTTAGTTATGCATTGCATTAAAAAAGTACTTTCACTTCTTAATTTTAAATTCGTCTTCTACCAATTTCATCGGGTTCCCTCTAGTTCTAGCGTTTTGGGAGTTGGTGAATCACAGTTCCCATGTTCACATGGTCCACACCCTTCATGATTTAATAGGCCTTTATCATATCTGCTTCAAGCTTCTCCTTTCCAACCTGAGAAGTTCTAGCCTTTTTAGTCTCTCCTAGTGTGGCAACTGCTCCGTGCTCTTGAACATTTTGGTTGCCCTTCTCTGTACCCTTTCTACTTCTATTACATCCTCTTTGAGATGTGGGAACCAGAACTGAACAAAGTACTCAAGATGTAGGCACATTATGGATTTGTATAGTGGCGTGTTGATGTTCTCCGTTTAGTTCTCTTTTCACTTTTTAAATGATGCCCAACATTTTACTGATTTTTTTTTTTTTTTGACTGCCATTGCACATTGACCTGATGTTTAAAAAAAAACTGCCTAAAATGACTCCAAGGTGTCTTTCCTGAGTCATAACAGCCAGTTCAGAACCCAACAGTATGTACGTATAATTGAGGTTATTTTTTCCTGGTGCGTTACCTTGCATTTGTCAACAATGAAGTTCATCTGCCATTTTTTTGTCCACTCGCTTAGTTTGGTGAGATTTTTCTGCAGCTCCTCTCTGCCATCTTGGGACTTGACTACCCAGAATAATTTGGTACCATCTGCAAAATTTGGTGATTTTACTGTACACCCCCATTTCGTCAATGAAAACGGTGAACAGAACTGGGCCCAGCACAGATCCCTACAGAACTCTACTTTTGATCTCCCTCCATCCTGAAAAGTGATCATTTAGCCGTACTCTTTGTCTTTTAACCAGGTCTCTGTTGATGAAAGAACCTTCCATCTAATCCCATAGCAACACAGCTTTTTAAAAAGCCTTTGAGGAGGTACCTGATCGAAAGCTTTTTGGAAGTCCAAATATATTAAGTCAACTGAATCCTCCTTGCCCACGTGCTTGTTGACACCCTCAAATAACTCCAGCAAATTGTTGAGGCAGGATTTCAAACCAGGTTGAGTCTAAATCATCTTACCTGAAAAGTGATGTGCAATTTGAGATCAGAGCAGGGTAGTTTTTGCTCAAAAAACAAGCTTACCACGTTTTTGTTATATAACAATTAAAATCCTCTTCATTTTGTTTCAGCTTCTGGAGGCCTGTAATTTATTTCCAGCCTAGCCCTATTCTCTCCTCCAAGCCCTTTTCTGTGGTGCTCCACTCACAAGTCCTTCACTATATTCCACTACCACTAGCCTGTACAGATTGGCAGAGCCATTTATAGTATTAGACTTGCTGGCTTTCTTATAACTGTTTTTAAACCCACCAGAGAACATGACATTTATTCAGAACCAAATCCAGCTCTCCTCACTCTTTTACTTCCTTGCATTCATGTGTCCCTTCCAGCCCTGAACAATTGTGTAGTGCTGCTCATGGCACGGGTGGTCCCTGGGGACAAGTAGCAGCGGCACAAGGTATGCTGTGTCTTCTTGTCCCCAGGGTAAAACATCTGCTCTAGTGTGGACACAGCTAAATGTCTATGGGATTTCACTGCTGTCTGAAGTGCACATGCAGGGCTATCCCCAAGCAGGTTGATCCTCTAAGTGATGATGGGATTTAGTGTCCCAGCTCTATTCCCAAATGAATGCCAGAATCCTTTCCACTGCCTGCAGCACTACTTTGAAGTAGGTGTAACTATAGCAGATGTGAAAGATTAAAGGACTCTGGAGTTCATAGCAAGAGGTGCAGAGTTCACTATCTGGAGCAAGATTCATCTTTGTATTTAATTAATTTAATCCAGGGAAGCATTACTCCAAAATAGCTTTCCCCTTGAGTAGGATAGCCTCGATAGCTGCCTGTGTTGCCTATGTCCAAATCTCATAGATTCTCTGGTGAGCATGTGAATAGACACCCATGGCCCTTGCAAAAGGTATTCTTGGGAGTTTTGCACAAGTAAAGGCTACCTAAAAGGATTTTTACAATCTTGGATTTGTCCTTAGCCTGAAGAAGGGTGCATGTGCCCAAAAGCTTTCAAAGAAAATTTTTTTTTTTGCAATTTCTTAGCTGATCTAATAAAAGGTATCATATGTGAACCAAGACTTATAGAGTTTTGCATTTCTTTTTGTCTCAGACCAACACAGCTACCAAATACACCCTTTCACAAGTAAAGTAATTCAGGATCTCCCCAACAGACAAGATCCTACAGTAATCTAGCTCCTATAAATAAAATATGCAAGAAAAATATAAGGCTATATTAAGGCTAATAAGTAGCATTCAGAGAGAGGGATCCTCCATGTTTTTGGCTGCCCAGCTTGACAGATCTTAAAGGATATGATTTTCAAAGGAAGGGCGTTCAATTACAAAAAACGCCTCTTTAAAAATGTCTTCAGTTGATAACGTTAATTGAAAATTCCAAAATAAATAAGAAACGCTGGTCACTTCTTCAAATCCTGATAAATTTATTGCTCATACTGGGCATGTCTACATGGGATATTAATGCAACACAACAAACACCAGCACAGTTTGTGTTGGAATTTACTGCTCCCAGGCACAGCATTTCCACAGGTGCCTAGGACTGCAGCACATTGAGCAGGGGTGGTGCAGCCCTGGCTGGCAGAGGGGATCAGCTTGCCAGTCTGGAGTCCCACCCCTCCACCTCCTCCCCAAGTTCAACATGCTGCAAAGGAGCTGGATCAGGTACGAGGGTGCTACAGTGTGGGGTTAATCAGCAGGCAGCCTCCACGCTATAGCACTCTTGTGCCCCATCACTGTCTAGACATGCATTTCACTGCATGTAACTACTCTGCTGTAAGACCGTACTTGTGTTGGGCAGTACTATCCTATTGAGTTAATTAGTTTACTGTGGTCTAACAACAGCACACTTGTAGACAGTGACGTTTTACTGCAGAGGTACTTGGTCAGTTCTGCAGTAAAGCAGCTAATTTGGATGCAGCCACTATCTTCCTTATTTTCAAATGAAATTAGTTTTGGTTTAACTGAGATCAAAGAGAAGTAGTTAGTAGTGTTAGTCGGAAATCATGCAGAAGGCAGAGTAGATATTAGTTAGTCCAGGGCAGCTCAACTTCTGGTCCATGAGCCAAATGCAGTCCACAGAGCCATCACATCTGGCCCACGGGCCTCCCCACAGGTCTGGGAATTTGGCAGCAAGGGAATGGTGGCCATTAATACAGGCACCCCGCCCTCTGTTAAATGCCCAAACCCCAATACCTGGGCAGCCAGTCGGAGCCAAGCTACGACCCTTTCCCCCATGGGGCTGGGCCATGCCCCCCTCGACTTCTGGATTAAGGTGGACCATGCCCCCTTCCCTCCCCACAGGGCTGGGCTGGGGCCTGGCCACAACCCCGTCCTATTCTGAAGGGCCAGGTCAAACTCCTCTCCCCTACAGCTTTGGGGCTGGCCTGTTCCCACCCCACTCTGCACAGCCAGATGGTGCTCACCTGGGTATAGGATCAGGAACACCAGCTGGATCTGGACCATGGACACATGGGCACTGTCAATCCAGCTTGCCAGACAAAAGGTTGAACACACCTGAGTTAGTCTATAAGGTGCATTTATATCCTGGCTTCTGTCTTATTTGAGATCTGCATACCACGAAGTATCATTTGGTTAATAACCATTTGCACAGAGCATAGAATAAAAAAAATCCTTAATTAGCCACATTCATGTTGCCTTTTTAATGTAGCCCATGGTTTTTACACATACTTACAAATGCAGAATTCCATTAGCTTCAGGAGGTTTGTTACTAGTTTATGCTGGACTACATGATATCATGTCCTACAACTTTCTGTTGTATTGACATTTTTTTAAAATAAAGAGGTAAATTAAGTTTCCCTTCACTTTGTTTCCAAAAAGTGATTTTTTTTTCTTTCCCTATAACTGGATACTATAATGAACCTCATCATAATCTTACTTGGAGACTGATTACATTACTATTTCTGCTTTCATTTTATTTTCATAATTAGTATCAGGTATCTGTATGTCCCATGGATCCTTCAAGTATTCTCTCATGAGAGCCAAATCAAGCACCCACCAAAAAGCAAACATGCAGTCAGAAGGTCCTAGTCCAGGAAAGTTCACTGATGCGGGGATGTGGTTGTTGTCAAACTTCAACTTCTCCTCCCAAGTCTTGTACATGTACATTTGCTAGTGCATACTCTCTCTCGAGAGGCCTCCCAACAATTTACCCCACACATATGCACCTACTTCCAGTTTCCTACCATATACTGTTGAAACATATTGAGAATGAGTCAGTCTCTACCTCCAGCTCTTGGCACATCTTTTTGCTATGTGGTTTTTTAACTTAGTTTCACAAAGATGATATTTCAAAGAAAGCCATGGGCAAGTGGGAGGATGGCTCTTACATTAGGCTGTCTAGTGTTAATGTACAGCCACTCCAAGAACAAGAACATGATAAAACAAGAATGAATATTTTTAAAGATGGGTTGAAAAATCTAACATGTACAGAATTCTAGCGTGTAGTGAGTTGTGATGCTATATGCTCAGAAGTAGTGAAGCTACAGACGGCTGTAGACAAAATGGTATCTCTTACAGCTGGATATAGATTACAAGTACCCTATACACAAACACATACTTTTCCCTATGTGACCAGTATTCACTAATACAAAACAGCAAGGCTAATCATAACACCAGCTTGTAGCATAGGGCTGGTTAGATATTATGTAAAGTGAGAAAGCATTAATGTGCAGTCCAAATTCAGTTGTGCTATCTTGATGAGTTACAGCCTTGTCCAGTCTATTGTCATTAGGTCTTACATTTCCAGAGAGACCTAATGAAGTCCTTAGACTATAATATCCAGAGTTTAAAATATCACCACCTCTCTTACAGGAGATTTAAAAAACCCCAAAACACAGTGAAGTTACTTTTTTTATGAATACGGTAGTAGCAGAAATAGATTAAGTTAAACTAAGGAGTGAACATGTATTGTGCATAATAATTTTTACTCTTCTTTTTATAAGGCTTTGAGAATATACGTCTTCAGTAACCCAGATATGCAATACAGTGAAAATAATGGCACAACCTAAACTAACAGTTCTTAACACAAGAGCCTTCTCCCCCCCATGCCCCCTCCCCAGCCTTTGATGGGGAGAAGAGAGCATACATATTTGTTTACAGTACATGGTAATTATGTCAGTGTTTCCTTTTACACCACTCTAGCTATAGCTAGAGGCATGCTAGTTAATGTAGACTATGAGAAACAACTAGATAAATAGGAATCTCTCTTAACATTCTACAGAAAATGTTGCCTGTTAAGCACATAAAAGAAAAATGGGAGACATCTTTAGACCACATTGCCACCCAATTCTAGAACTGAGCAGGAAGCACATTAAAGCCTTCCTCAATGCTGAAAATGTCATTCATACTCCTACACAGAGCCTGGTTTGGTGCCCAAGTTCTACTGGCAGAATTCAAGTTCTGGCCTACAGTGGTCGTTCCATTAGGTATGAAGCATACTAGCTGAATTCACTATTTCAGCTTGTGGATAGGACCAAAACCAACCTATTCAGCTGCTTTCTGCCAAGAGGCTCCCACAGATCTGTGGGTGGAATTTAAAGTTCCCTTAAAGATTACACAGTATCTGTGGGTGGAGGCTGTACAGTACAGCCACCTGCCTTCTCTTCCAGTGCACGCCCTATAGAGCAGAGCTGCCTCCCAGGGACAGAGAATACTGCCACCTATTCACATATGCCTAATGTATTGAATCTGGGCTTTTTCCAGGCATCTACAATACGAGGCCGTCATTCAAGAAAGCTTTCCTTACACAGATCCTGTATGCTGGGGAGGGAGGATGAGAAAAGTAGCTTACAAATATATCAGGGGAGAACATCAGGGGCTAGGCAAACAGCTATTCACCAAAAAGTGCCACAGGGGAAAACCAGAAGCCATGGTCATAAACTCCTAAAAGAAGGTTTCAGACTCAATACAAGGAAAACAACTTCTTTACGGTTCATGTGACCAGACTCTGGAATAGACTTCCAGCAGGGGTCATGCAGACACCTGCCCTGGAGATCTTCAAAAGGAGACCAGATGTACACCTTGCTGGGCTTATTTGTCACCAGCAGTCTTTCCTGTCTAGAGCAGGGGGGCTGGACCTGATGATCTCACAAGGTCCCTTCCAGCTCTAAACTTCTGTGAATCTCTGAAAGGACAAAAAGAATTCTTCACCTTCCAAAAAAATATCTTTAACCTAGTAAACTCTCTCCCCAACACTGCTTAAGCAGCAGTTTCAGGTCAGGACACATGTTCGTTGTTTTCAGACAACCCAGTTCACAGCCAGGCTTACGAGTATGCTGAGTCTGGAGCACTGCAATCCATGTTCCACCAGTGGCTGTCTATTGCCATGCAGTGCTGGAGGAAATGTCCCAGGAACTCGATGTAAATGTCACCTTCTTTGAGGCTTAAATTAAGAAGTTTGGTCAGATTCTGCTCCAACACGTTTACTGAAAAGGACAACTCTGCTCACCAGCACCCTGGGGTGCTCCATCCTTCTCTCTCCAACTGTCAGTGGGGCCCATCCAAACTACAACTATGACCAAGACTTTGTACCCAGTTCATAGCACAGTTACATTAACTGGTTGCCAAGTAATATGACTCACTACATCTACATTGAAAGGTTTCCACCATCATGACTGGTCGTTACATACATCTATAACACCTATGCTGCTTTATTTGTCCCAAGGCATTCTGGGAAAACCTGGCCAGCCTAAGACAAAATTCTTCAAAGACAGGCTTGGGTTTGAACTAGGTATAGGAAGTCAAACATACATCAACATTGGCAAAGGCAAACCGTTCTCTTTAGTTGCTGCACTTACTGAGTTCTAACCAAGTTGGGCGTCACAAACCATGGGTGGATTTGAGTATATTAGTCAACTCAGCTGAGCGCAAAATTTAGCTTCAGTGGCAGTTCGATACCTGTACATCCACATAAACACCTTACCGTATACATCACAGCAGATACCCTTATCTAAAACGCCATTGATCTAAATTAGCTGTTTTTTATGCTTCTGGATGAACTAAGCAATTAGAATATTTGCACTGAAACTACCATCAAAATATATTCATCTGGTTTGCAGTGTCAGCAAAAGGATGAAGGTTTTATAGCAGGTGAAGCAAATAATTAAACAATTCCAGTGTGAAATCAAGTGAAATGCTGGTTTCAACTGAGTTTCAGTTTGATGTTTTGGAACTTGACCCAAAACTTAATGAGAAAATTTATAGTACAAAACCTGCACAGCTAGACATAAAGAAAAAGAATAAGAATGTGCATGAATTCTTGGGGAGAAAAAGGTCAGCACAGCTCTTTGGATTAACAGGATTCAGCTTTATTATTTAACTTCCCATGATGACTCTTACAGCCCGTCTCATTTCAGCTCCCAGTCTTGTTGCACACCACAGGTGACTGTTTTCTCCATCTCATTCACACTTTCAAAAGCAGCTATAATATTTTACTACTGGAAACACTGTTTCATCCAACACGTTTGCAATGGAATTCTTTTCTGGCAGAACAAGCAACTGCTTCTCCTGAATTTGTTGTAACAGAAGAAATCATTGTGGATATAAATTATGCTAATCAGTGTTAGTCAAAACAGGGACAGCCATCCTTACTGGAGAGTACTACAAGAGGCTGCTACAAGGGCCTTTAGCCATTCTAATTCACTGGGCAGTGAAAAAGGTCTGGGGCTAAAAGGGAAAAAAAAGTGCATCAGCTTCCAAGGAAGACAGACAGTAAAAGTTTCAGGCTTTGGTTTATTCAATGTCTGTTCCTCAAACTTGAATCTGTGTCAGGTTCTGAGCTATGTTTTTAAAAAAAAAAGGGGGGTTAGTTTTAGCCTTTATGTAGTTTTTAGCCACTAATGTGCCCCTTTAGATTCTGGATTCTGCTTCGTTCCTCCTCACCCCTTTCCTAAGTTACTGAGGGTGCTGAAACTTGGGGTAACTTCTCCCAATCATCTATAGGCCTTTCCACTCTACATTTGATCCCTTCAGGAAATGATAGCCTCATCCCTTCCTATGGCAAATGAGCCATTTAGATTCACACAAACTACCCATCATGTCAATTATTAATAGAAATTAGCTTCCTATTTGGCAGTTCCCCAAATGGGAGATCTCAGAGACAATGAACTTTCATGTGCTTTTCTTTCAGCGGTTTCCCACTCCATTAAAATGCCCTGAAGAGATCTAATATTTGAGCAAAAGGAAGTCTCACCTCATGAATCTGTACTCCACTCACCTCCCCCCATTTTAAATGTTGCCCAATTATAAACTGTAAAATCTCACATGCGTCTGCCTGCACTGTAGAGCGAACATATTAAGCAGACCTACAGTATAACCTTTAGAATTACATCCTTTTATTATACTGCAGGAAGACACACTGTTGCCACTTTCAACTGAAACTGAATGAAGATCATTTCAACAGCCTCAAAACTGCTTATTATCCCCAAAGATTCAGAAAACACACACTAAGGAGGGCGGGGGGG
>NW_017728911.1:25929845-25994881 GCF_001723895.1 Crocodylus porosus | reverse complement strand
GGAGATGCAACAATACAAGAGTACAAATACATTCCAGAGGACAGCTGTGCAAAGTAAAATTAGCAATGCTTTCACTGGTCAGAGCACATGCAGAAACGATAACTAACAAACCCAAACTAAAATTATTATGCCTTTGTTATATGACCTCATCAGACTTTCACTTAGCTGGAGAGAGCTCTACAGTTTGGTTCTTTCACTTCATTTCTATAGCCAAGTGTCCCTTGGCTACATTTATTTCCAGCAGATCATTTAGGAAACTATAATTTTGTTCAGTTCATGAAGCTGCTCATCTTTTTTTCAAAAATGATCTCAGTCTAACATGTACTTTGTGCATCTAAACAGTTACTAAAACCACTGAAGAGATACAGTTTCTCATTATCAACCATTCAGACTCTGCCTTTGTTTGCCAATTGTAATGAAGGATATTGTTTCAGTCTTTCCTCATTTCTTACCCACATTTTAGCCACTCATTCCCAAACACCATGTAAAACTTAAGTCCACACTTACATGACTTTTGAACCTGTGCATGGCTAGATGACCCATATTTTACATTAAAAGCAAGCCTCTAGCCTGCTTGCTTGCCGCAAGAACGCAGCTAAAACATGCAGCTATGCTCATATTTAGCTAGTCCTCCAGTGTCACCCCACAATTCCCAGACTGTACATTCTAGACCTTCTACCACTTCCTCCTCGGCCCCTGTGCACCAAAGGTTACCTGCCAACCTACATACACCTGGTCTGCATTTAACCCTTTCACTCCAGACAGCCTACTCCATTCTCTCCACAGCAGTCAAACAACTCTAGAAGATGCCTAGCAATCTTGCTGCTGGTTGCCTAGAGATGTTGGCCAGTGTTGTAGTTGACCTCTGGTGTGAATGCAGTAGGGAGAACTATATTTGGAGAAATAGTGAAAATAAGCACTTGTAAGAAAACCTCATAGAATGGCAAAGGTGGGATCCAGATATCGTCTCCCCAGTGCAGGAAGCACACAAACAACATAAAAGGTACCATATTATACCCATGAAATGTCTTCCTCCAGGAATATGTGACCGAGAAGCTCCACTTGGCTCTATTTTCTTTTCTCCACCAGTATCTAATATAAAGGGGCCTCCAGGAGGGAAAGAGCTATGATTCTGCTAGCAATGCTTCCTACCTTTTAAATAATATTTTTTTTATTATAACGATAAAAAATAGGATTACAGATCAGCAAACATTAAACACACATTTCTACTTAGCAGACTGATGGTCATAGCATTACCAGCACACTCCCAGAGAGTCTGGCTTGTATAAATCCTCATTTCTGAATGAAGTAAAAAAATCCCTTGGGAATGTCCCTGTTTGCCCACCCCATCCACAGACTGCAATTTGTTTTGGTATACCTAGGTTCAGAGGCAGGTAGTTAAGCTGTGTTAGTCTCTAGCAGTTAGTCTCTAACTGCTCCTGCATCTTTACGCATGCTCCAGGTTGAGTGGGGAGGGCACTTGAATTGGAGTAGGTCTAATTAAAGCACCCACACTGTCTCATGTATCAGCGTCCCATGCTCCAAAATGGCAGCGGGGACACTAACTCAAGCTCATTCGATGAGCTTTAAAGAGCCCCCACTGCCATTTTGAAGTGCAGGGACACTGAATACACATGACACTGAGACTGCTGGAGCATGCTAATTAGCATGCAATGAATTTAGCATGCATTGGAGCTGACTCATTAGCATGCATCACAGCAGGCATGGCCTTATGGTGCCATGATATCCTGCCACCTTCTTAAGTTAACTTAGGTACTGACAGGCTGTCTGTGGTAGCATAAACTTCAGTTAAGGCCACATCCATACAAATACTTCTCAACTCTGGGTCTGTCACCAAGGAAATGTTACAATAATGAAGGGCCCTGAGCAGGCCATAATCACTAGATGTTCCTGTATCAACAGAGTGAGGTGCCATAGGAAGCGTAATTAACAGAAAATTACCAAAACTGGGGAGGCATATTTACCCATGGCTTACTCTACTTGCAGGTAGCTGTTCTAATGCAAGGAAATCTTTCTAATATTAATACTACCAGACTGAAAACCACAGAACATTACAGCAGATGTGGGCATCCATCTAGTAGCTACGTATCAAGGCAAATGCGGGTTATGTAACAGCCCCAGCAGTGGTGATGTGTAGGAGGTGCACAGGGGTGCATGTGTGCACCCCTGAGAGCACTGGTGCACTCCCTGACAAGAAGTGCTACCTGCTTAGGCAATGGGTGGGGCAGGCAGGCAGAAGCGCCAGTGTCCCCCCTGTGAGTGCCGGCCAGGGAGTGGGGGCGCCAGATGAATAGCCACCTGCACTTCCAGGAGCACCACTCATGCTTCCCAGTCGGCACGATCGATGGCAGGGGACCTACCCCACCCCCCAGGTCAGCATGATCGGCCACAGGGGACCCACCCTGGTCACTGAGTGGCTGCTCGGGGGGGGGGGGGCACATGCCCCCTCCCCAACTCAGGTGGCACCAGTCACCCATGAGCCCCAGTGTCAAGGTACTGTAGTTTCCAGACAGAATAAACTTCACCTGTACATTCTTAGCGCACATCCCACTGGGCAGTAAGGTTCCTGTTAAACTTACTGCATGCTCTAGCCTACAACACTGACCAACAGTCAAATATAGTTACATAGTATGTTCTCAGTAAAGGTGCTGTATTACACCTGCTTTAAGAATGCATTTTGGCCAAGATTCCTCTTTTTTGGAAGCCAGACCCACAACAAAAATAAGTCCTGCTGGGGTACACCTGAGACCTGCAACTGGGAACAGCTCGTTCCAAAGTGCTGGATCCATGGCCTGGCACTGGCTGGAACAGACAGAAGCAAGGAGTGTGGGTAGAAACAGAAGTACCTCAGCTAAACATGCTGGTGGGCTGAGGATGTTTCTGCAAATGGGTCTCAGAAAGGACAAATGAGTTAACGCACAATACACCACAATCCCTAGAGCAACTCACATTAGAGAACTGCTGAGAATCCTGGAACACAACCGCAGCAATCCCAGCACTGGACCCCAAGTAATTACAGCACTAGCATTACATGGGTCTGAGCGCTCTGCACAATTCTGCAGTTGGGAACTCACGGACAGACTTGACCAATTTTCTATTGCATTTTATCTCACCCATATATGCTGGAAGTTTATTCTTTAGTGAGTTTGGTTTCTCTATCTGGTATTAATTTGAAATAGATTTCTCTAAATGTATTTTGCTTGAGTGCATGGAAGGAGTATTTCTTTAAGCAAGGCTGCTCCTTTAACAGATTGCTTAAATGGGTTGAGCTGTATAGCATTATCTTTCTTTAGCTGCAGCTGCCTCCCAATGGATTTCCTCAGTTTCTTACAGGGAATTTTCCAGCAGTCTCTTGAGTCCAGGAGTATTGACAAACTTTCTATTTAAGTTCAGTGAGACGCCATAAAGGGTGACTCCCAGAATCTCCTAATCTTTGGAAACAGCATTTCTTTTACAAAGGTGCAGGGAGTTTGTTTCCATATGCTCATGATTCCTCAATACTGCTGTTCTTACAAACTAGTAAATGAATGCCTCCAGCTAGCAGTAACATTTCTATCAATGTAACAGCCCAGCCCACAGGGATCTAATTTACTGAAACTGGTTAAGTGCTACACAAACATCATCTAGAGAGATTAATTGGCTGTTAAAGTTTGATTGCTTTGCAGTCCCTTGGTGATGGTTTGAAAATGAAAAAGTGATCTTTTGTCATTACGTAAATACCTTAAGGTATAGTATATGCAGAGTTTTGTGTACATTTGCTAAACACAGCCAGTCTGCTGTAGGGAGGGGAGCCCTGACCCATTTATTTATACTGAAATCTATTTAGTTATGTTCATTATGGATTACATTTTTCTGAAGTTTATTTAGGAGTAAAGTCTTCCTGAGATGTAATTAATCCAAATTAAAATACATTTATGCTGATCATTAAGACAATTTGTTGCAGACAAGTTTCCATTTGATCATTTCCCAGTCTGTACAGTATTCCAAAACTTCAGTTTCCCAATGCCAACCTTCCATTTCAACCAAGAAATGCTTTAAAACAGGTATGCCATTTCTTCGAAACTTTCTACTACATGAAGGCTCCTTATCTGGGGTGATACAGAGGAGTTATTATATCATTCATTTTTATTACTTAATCATTTTGCATCATTTTCAGCTTCAAGTCCTTTGTTTCAGCCAACAGTTTTCTACAGCTAAGTTTCTCTTGAGGCTTCTGAAATCAAACAGGAGACATGGACTAAGTGCAGGAGACATGGACTAAGCACACAGGAGAACTGAGAAGCCTATTTACCAAATCTAATCTGAAGTAGAGTGAAAAATTAGAGACGATACCCAAATTATTTGTCAACCTGGTCCTTTCCTATTACATCAACAAATAAAAAAAAAAAAAAAAAAAAAGGTCAATACATTGATAGAGATGAGGAAAAAAAACATTTGGGAAAAATACAGTTTCTATTATCATTTGTTCATGTGTACCCACATGGGCAGTAGATTATACACATGTCCTGATGAAACAGTGGACTTGCATGTTAAGTAGTGGTTGTTCTATTATTATTTCACAATGCCGTAGCACCCAATAGCCCCAAATTAGGAGAAACCATATTTGAGAATAATGGAGTATGCACAGAGGTCAAAGACAGTACTGAGATTATTAATCTTTATCAATAGTGACAATACATGAAAAAACAACCCGATCTTGACTTTCAGATTTGCGTGGAGTTTGCAACAGTGGCACTTGTGGGGAGAGAAAGAAAACCAAACACGTCACACAATTTTGGTTGTAATTTAAGAAAAAAAATTGATCTGGTTTCACCGAGTCACAGTAAACAAAACATGAAACTCCACCCCCTGCAGAATACCACACTAAAGTCATCCTCAATGAAGAGCAATCAATGGCTAGTTGCTATGAAATATATCCTTAGCAGTTTAGCATCTCTGACATCCAAAGTCATAAGGGTGGGGGAAGTCAAACACTACACTGTGGATTTCATATAAAAAAATCCATTGGGAAAGATGTTTTTCATAACAGCCCAGTAACGTCATGTCAAGAAGATTAGTTAAACAATTTGCTTGAGATGAGCAGCTTATTTTTCCAGAAACATGAGCAAAAGTCTTCTCCTCTCATGCCACCTGTACTATTCTATTCATTACACCACACTCATCTTTGGAGGAAACAGCTTCCTCATCTTGCATCTGTAATGAGGTGCACAGCTGGCACAGGAAAATAGGTGAGGGCCTATTGGGAAGAGTCCTGGAAAAATATAATGATTCCATGTAGTGGTGGAGTTCTGCTGTAAAACAAAGTGCTCCGATACCATGGTGATGAGCACGTTATAAAGACAAATAAAAAAGGCTCACAAACAAAGGAGTAGCAATCAACAAGTGGGTGAGGACAGATTTTGGTCCAAGGAAGTGAGAAGGTAACTCCCCAACCAGCAGCCATTAAACCTACATTTAATTGAGCTGTTTGGTATGAACAGTATTCATACTGTTCAATATTTAGGTCGTATTAAATATTTAGGATATCTGACCAGCATATAGACTTTGCAAAAAGGAAGGTCAGGATTAGAAATCATGGTTTCCCAAGATGAATCCAAATTTTTACCTTAAAAATCAACCAGAGGAGCAATCATAAACCCCCCTCCTGCCCTGGGAAGATAGCTCTCAACAAAGCAGTTGGTTACCTAACAATCTGCCATTCTTGCCAACATACTGATTCTAGACTATGGAGTGACAAGAAATACAAACTGAACGTAGTTCTGGTGTCCACACTTTGCTTGGTTTGTTAGTGTAGGTAAGGAAAGACTGAAAAGTCCTGTCACAAAGAGGGAAAGGGGCTAGTTTTATTCTTCTGTAGAATGTGTAATGGGTAAATTGACTGGCCAGATGATACTGCAGTCACTAACCACAGCATGCACTGAGCTTACCTTTCATGCCTTGTTACATATCATAAAAGACCAAGGATAGGATTCTCCATGATTTTATATACATTATACACACACACACACTATATATATATTATAATACACACACACACACGCATGCATGCAAATGTGTATATGTATAAATGTGCAGATCCTAGTGTGTGTGTGCATCTGCGTGCGTGTGCACGCGCGCATGCGCACATTCAGATTTCCCTTGATTTATGCTGTACATGTGTTCCCGGAGAATGGCACGTAAATCAAATTCGCAAAAAGTGAACCTACTTTACAAGGTAACAAATAGTGATAGGTTCCCGTGGCAGTGAGGAAAGGAGGAAGGCTGGGACTGGGGGGACAGGTGCCACTCCCGGGGCAGCACAAGGCAGCAAAGCAGAGGGGAACAGAGCAGCGCTCACCCCAGCACCAGCTGCAGCAACCCCAGGAGCAGCCGGCACCAGCTGCCTGCAGCTGCTGGGTTGCACCATGCTCCAACTGTCCCCAGTCACCTCTGCTCCTGGGCTGCACCATACCCTGGTGCAGGTAGCTGGTGTTGGCTGCTCCTGGGGCCTGCACCCAGGGTTGGAGTGAGTACCGTGCCCCACACCACCCAAGGTTCCACTTGTCTGCACTCACCCCAGCCCATGCTGGAGCAACCAACACCAGCTGTCTGCACCACGGCGCAGCCCAGGAGCTGGGGTGAGCCCAGGAGTGAGGGGACAGGCAGAGCATGGTGCAGCCCAGCACCTGCAGGTAGCTGGCAGCCAGGGCTGGGGTGAGTGAGGCCACAGCCCTTTCTCCTCCCCCCACAGACTTACCTGCTTGGGGGGTGGGGGGAGGGCATCTATGCTGATTGCATAAGAGTGAATTTACCTTGCATATAATGAATTATGGGTCTAAATATGCTCATTGCACAAGAGCAAATTTGTATATAAAGAACCTGCATAAATCAAGGGAAAACTGTAAGAGGGCAGGTAAGGTTCTTTGGGTAAATCTGATATCGTTTATTACAGTGGTTGTCAACCAGGGATATGTATAACCCCTAGGGGTACTTAAAAAGGTCATAGGGGGAATGCAGAACAAATTAAATAAATTATTACAGGTGCACCGATACATCCATCCCATTGGATCAGCACCCATATAAGGAAAAGTAGCATAATTGCCAGCTAGCTTTTTTGGCTGATGTGGCTGATAATGTGGCCAATCAGTGCCCTGTGAACACGCTCAGCTGCAACGCAGTATACAGGCAGCCAGGAGTGCAGCCCAGTAGCATGGAGAGCAGCTGGGTCCAGCCGGTAAGTCTGTTGTGAGGGAAGGGGCAGGGGAGGGGCAGGCACTGCTCAGCCAGGGCAGGGCATGGCACAGGACAAAGCCATCCAGAGGGGGTGCGGGGGGGAGCTCTCACTGCTGCATGCACCCCAGAAGGGCATAGGGGCAGGCCGTGGGCCCCTGGATCTAAGCAGGGGATGAGGGTGGGCTGCCACTGTGGGCTGGGACCAGCATCAGGCTCTTCCTGGGAGGAGGGCTGGGCTGGGTTGCATTCACGGTGGGCAAAAGTGGTCCCAGGAGGGGTGGGGTCAGTAGGGCTGCAGCAAGTTTTGGGGTGGCTGCACCCCCCCCCATGCCCTCCCTCCCTAGCCACCACTGCTGACCCCAAGTGCAGCCCAGCCCATGACCCCCACCAGGAAGAGCTGAGCACCACTCCAGTCCACAGTGGCAGCCCACCCTCACCCCACAGAGATCCAGGGGCACACACTCCACATGCCTTCCCAAGGTGTATGCAGTGGTAGGAGCCACCACCCCCCCATGTTCCCTGGTTGAGCCGCTCCCAGCTCAGGCCCGTGTTCTGCCCCATCTGTGCAGTGCCTTCCTCTGCCCCAGCCCCACTCCCTCCCTCACTGCAGGGGCCTCAATCTGTGACCCCATGGCCTCTCCCCCACAACAGATTTACCAGCCAGACATTGAATATATTAATAATGCATATAATGTTAATTAGTGTAGCCTGCCTTATATCACATAACAGGTAACATTAAAAACAAGAAAAAAAAATATAAAAGGGGTACATGAACTGAAACTTTGAGACAGAAGGGGTACACTTGTTAAAAAAAGGTTGAAACCCCATTTCATTGGACCAACTCAAATAGTTGGAAAAAAATCTTCTTTACAAGCTTCTGGGTACAATTATTCTTCATCTGCAGATGGTCTGTGCTCTTCCTGGGCAGAGGTCAATACATATGCAAGAAAGCCAGTCAGTTGAAATGTAAATTGAGGTAGTCAATAGGTGAGAGACAGGTAGGGAGGGATAGGAAGAGGAATGAATGTAGCTGTAGTCAATGAATGACAACAGGGAGTGGGGAAAGGAATGAGAATAGCTAGTAAAAAGTGGTGGGCTTACCTGGGGAGTCAGATGTTGGGAAGGTTATAATGCATCATAAATCCAATGTCTATATTTCATCCATGATTTTTTGTATTCAGTAGATAAAGTGAAGTTTGTAGGCTTATCTATGACAGGTGTTTTGTAAATTCTCTTTGAGGATTAAAACTGAGAGATTAGAAAAAAAGTGGTTTTCTTGTGAGAATTGTGCCCCCACAGGTAACTGGGTATATTATATTTAATTGAGTCTATAATAGACTCATAGATTGTAAGGCTGGAAGGGACCTCAGCCCCCTGCAACAGGTAGGAAAGACAACTGGGGTCAGGTGGCCCCAGATAGGTGACTGTCCAGTCTCCTCTTGAAGATTTCCAGGGTAGGTTATTGCACCATCTCTGGAGGGAGCTTATTCCAGAGTCTGGGCACCCTAACTGTGAAGAAGTTTTCCCTAATGTTGAGCCTGAAGTGTTTTTCCTGGAGGTTGTGCCCATTACCCTTGGTTTTCCTCAAGGGTGCCCTAGTGAACAGTTGTTCACCAAGCCCTTGATGTACTCCCCTGATGTAATGATAAGCTGCTACCAAGTCCCCTCTCAGCCTTCTTTTTTTCAGGCTGAAGAGTTCCAGGTACCTCAGCTTTTCCTCATATGGCTTGCCATGCAAGTCTCTGATCATACAGGTGGCCTTTCTCTGGACTCTCTCAAGCTTTACTATATCCTTGTTAAAGTGTGGCGCCCAGAACTGTACACAGTACTCCAGCTGCAGTCTCACCAGTGTTGAAAAGAGTAGAAGAATCACTACCTTGGTTTTGCATCAACTGATGCATGCCAGAGAGTTATTTGTCCTGCTCACTACCGTCACACTGATGGCTCATATTCATACTGTGGTCTATTATTCCCAGGTCCCTTTCACTCATAGTGCTGGTCAGTTTGGCACCATCAGGACTGCAGGTGGTTGTCTGTCCCCAGGTGAAGCACTTTGCATTTCTCCATGTTGAACTTCAACTGATTCCAATCTGCCCAAGTTGATAACCTATCTAGATCCACTTGTATCTGTAGCCTATCTTCAAGCGTAACCACGCTTCCCCATACCTTGGCGTCATCTGCGAACTTGGCCAGTGAGCTCTTCACCCCCACATCCAAATCACTAATAAAGATATTGAAAAGTACTGGGCCAATCACCAGCCCCTGTGGGACACCACTGGCCACTTCTCACAAGGACAACACAGATCCATTCATTAGAACTCTCTGGGTCCTACCCCGCAGCCAGCTTTGTACCCACCTGACTGTCTCGCAGTTATGCCCACAATCCTCTAATTTTCTCACAAGAACATTGTGGGAGACCAGATCAAATGCTTTTTGGAAGTCAAGGTATACAATGCCAACCTCCTCTAATCCAAGCAGTGAGTTACCTGGTCAAAAAAAGAGATGAGGTTGATAAGACAAGTCCTGCCCGTGATGAAGCCATGCTTGCCATGGAATCCTAGCTTCTGCAAGCCTATCACACATAGACTTCTTAATGAATTTTTCCAGGATTTTCCCTGGGATAGAAGTTAGGCTAATTGGCCTATAGGTCTTTCCTCTTCCTCTTCTTGAAGATGTGCACAATGCTGGCCCTCTTCCAGTCCTCAGGGACCTCCCTGGAGCGTCACGAGTTTTGGAAGCGTTCTGCCAGGGGTTCCACAGCAACTTCGGCCTTTCCTTCAGCACCTTGGATGGAGTTCTTCCGGTCCTGCTGACTCGTATATGTCTATTTTTGTTAATTGGTCACGCACCAGTTCTATAGCAATAATAGGAAGGTGGTCATTCTTGCCCTGCTCATTCTGTACCCTATCTGGCATGCTTTTACCTTTGACCCAGTGAAATACTGGAGCAAAGAAGTCATTCAGGAGTTCAGTTTTCTACTGAGTGCCAGTAACCAGCTGTCCTGAGTTGCTGAGCAATGGCCCAACACTCCCATTTGTTTTCCTCCTGTTCTCTACATACCTAAAGAAGGACTTCTTGTTGTCCTTGATTCCCATTGCTAATTTAAACTCAATCACCACCTTAGCCTTTCTAATCTGTTCCCTACAAGCGCAGATCATTGTTGTATAGTCCTCCTTGGGGCCTATCTCAAGCTTCCATTGCTTGTACGCCTCTTTCTTCTTTCTTAGGAGGACTGTGAATTCCCCATTTAGCCAAGAGGCCTTCCCAGCCCTTCTGGTACCTTTCCTCCTCATGGGAATGGACTTCCTTTGTGCTTTATATTTAAAGAACACAACAGCTTGAGCATACCACCACAAATAAACATGGCTAATGCCAGTTTTCCATCCCTTAAAAACAAAACAAACAAAAATCCCCGGTAAAGCTGTTTGCTCTCACCTTTCTTTATGGAATAGCTTGTTTAAAGTCTCAGATTGCCTCTCACATTAAGTTCCTTCAGTCATTGCTGTGCCTAATTGGAATAGCTTTAAATCAGCACCTACATCATTTTAAAAACTTTCAAAGGGGCAATAAAAGTCACTCCTTCCGCTGGTGAAAAGGATCCTAATTTCCTCAGCCTTATCCTAAATCTCAGCTGCCTGGGTATCAGTTGAATAAATCTCTCCCATATCCCTTTAACAGTGGCTCTTTCCTGTCAAAGATATGCTGATCAGGGCCATATTGTGCTTCTGGTTTAACCAGCAGATAATGAGAATGCCAGCTCCTTTATTTACACTCCGGTCCTCTGGCAATGCCGCTCTGTTTGCCTCCTTTACTGCTGCTGTGCATGTTGGGCTCAGCACTTCAGGGATTGTTTTTATGTTCACTTGAAAAGGTCTTTCCTGGACAGTGTGCTCTAGAATCTCACCTTCTATATATGCTGTTTTGATCGTCTCCTGTTAGGCCTTCCTTCCGATACCTTAAATGCACTGCATCTGCAATTTACTAGCAGAAATTTAAATGATCTGAATCTCCTGTACCTAATTGCAATGGGGCAGACCTCATTATTTGCTGTACCTTTTCATTGATCTCTAGCTTTGAAACCCTTGTATTTTATAATGTTGTCAAAGTCAATTAGTGTATATAAATAAAGCTTATATCCCTGTGCCATTCCAAGGATCTCACACTATTGCCTCTTTCCAGCCAGTAAGGTTCATTTACCGTTGATTTGGTTCCTAGACTTAATCCACTGAGCTAGTTTCACAAAACTGCTTGGACTTCTATAATACAACTAATACAGCATTTGGTAAACTACTTTTCAAATGTTAAACATTTTCAAGGCAGCACTCAGGAATTTTCCTGTTTAGCTTCTATTAAGAGCAAGAGAATCGACATAGGCAAAATTCCTACACACAGCACTTCATAATACCATATCATCATTTTTATCATCATTTACATCTTTTTAAAGGTATATGTATATACACACACATCACTGAAATCTTAATAAGACCGAGCGAACCAGGTTGTGTTTTCATACTGTGCCTGCCAATGGGACTGTTTCATACTTCTGCTCATAAAGGGTTAATAACACCATATTTTTCCAAACATTTTGTCATCTGCTCCACTAAAATTCACTTAAACTTTAAAACAACTTCTAAGATTTTCCACATGAATGACATCAAACAGTGCAGTCTAAAGTTTTCCAGTATGTTACCTGACCCTTTTAAATGAAGGCGTTATATGTTAGTCACATTCTAGACCTCAGGAATCCTTTAAACTGAGCATATTTGTTTTTTTGGTTTTTTTAAGCCTGCTCAAAACTTCCAAAGGTTTTATCTCAATTTCATCTCATCAAACTAGTGGATGCTGGTTGTATTTTTGTACCTATAATAATTCCTTGTCTGCTCTTCTGGAAAAAAGGGACTCAATGACAATGGGGGGGGGGGGGGGGACCCTCCACCTTCTTAATGTATAGTAATTACATCCGACTATTCTTTGTCAAGAACCTGTCTCTTATTCTTATTTCTCAATCCCTGCTAAAATCGCTGTTAAGAGTCCATTGTGGGAGGCTGGGGAAAGAGAATGTTTCACCTAGGGATTTTTATAAGAAGTGACAAGAGAAATGATTCCCATCATTTACTGAGGAAACTCCCTCAGTTTCTCACTGCCTATATTTAATTTGTATTAAGAGTAAACGTACAGAAACTGACAAATGGAATTCCTGTAACTATGCATTAGAACATGCACCTTTCCTCAACACGTGCCATTTCATTTCTTGAGGGTAAAAAAATATTTGAACCATGCAAGAAGGCCAATTTCTACAAAGAAAGTAAGGAAGATATTTTCTACAAAGAACCCAGGCCATGCATTAATTTTCTTCCAAGATCTTCTCTCCTTAATTCCATGGAACCTGTGGTCACGGCCTTCTGGAGCCTGACAATTACTGACTGGTTGTGTGGTGAGATGACAGCACTGGTTACATACACTCTAGCACTCTAATGTGCTGTTCTTCTTTGTCTTAGATAAAAGAAGGAAAACACAGAAGTGAAAGAGTTACCATTCTTCACACACACTTTACTGAAAACTCAGAAAAAAATTAAGCACCATACAGATACTTGGCTTACTTTAGTTAATTTTCTAGGGTGAAGAAAAATGGTCTCTTTTCAGAACAATAGATAGGGCAGGTCCTGGAAAGCCAACCCTTAAGCTCTCTGCACAAGTGAAACGCTATCAGGCTACAGAACATTGTCTGAAAACCAGCCACCATCTAAGGACCCAGGGAATAGTTCTAGAGAGCTCTTGTCCTCTAATCTCTATTCCAGTGCATTTTGGAGAGCAGTGTGGAGAATGTCAGGACATGCACCCATCTTCATTATAGGGATGAAATTACAAACCTTTTCCCCATGGTCAAGCTCTTCAGGACTGAGGCTACTTTTAACTGCCTTGTTTTGTGTTCCCAGACCAAAAAAGACAAGGGACAGGGTCTGCACATATCAAGAGAGACTTCTGAGTAGGACTAAACTATAAAGAACTAAAAAGCTTGATAAAGAAAAAAAAAATGAAGAAGTTCTTTTAAATTAGTAGTTTAAATTTAGACTACAAAATAGGGGCAAGATTCCTCCTGTCTGCTCATTCTTCCTGTAATTCTTACCAACCCAAATTTGTACCAGGACTTTTCAACATGGGAATACGAATTTTAGGAAAGAATATAGGAGCCATGCTCAGACATGCAAGAATATAAGAGCCATGCTCAGACATGCAGGGATGAAGTCGGGAAGGCCAAAGCACAATATAGGAGTTGCAGCTAGCAAGGGATGTGAAGGGTAAACAAGAAGGGTTTCTACAAGTACGTCAGTAGTAAGAGAAGAATCAGGAAAAGTATGGGTCCCTTACTGAATGGGGGAGGCAACCTTCGGACAGAGGGTGCAGAAAAGACTGATGTGCTGAATGCCTGTTGCTCCTCAGTCTTCACAGGCAAGGGCAGCTCCCAGACTACTGCACCAGGCAGCAACATTTGGGAAGGAGGGGAGCAGCCATCAGCAGCAAAAGAACAGGTTGAGGACCATTTTAAAAAGTTGGACATAGACAACTCCATGGGGTGGGATGGGATACACACAAGGGTGCTGAAGGAACTGACCGCTGTGATTGCAAACCCATTGGCCATCATCTTTGCCATGATTTTTTTCAATCAGAAGAGGTCTTGGATGGAAAAAAGCAAACAGTCCCATATATAAAGAAAGGGAAAAAGGAGGATCCAGGGTGTCACGCTCCAGCTGGACTCTGCCAGCTTTGCCCAGCAACAGATGCCATCAAGCACTCTCCTCACAACCTGGAAAGCCCCTATTTGGTTTGCTGCATGGCCCTGGCCACATGCTGGGGAAACCCCGTCCCCTGTGGGAAAACCCACGAACATTTAGCGCAAAAATGTGACCAATCAGGGTTGGAAATTGGGCTTGTCATCTGGCCCATAAAAGCTAGGGTGGAGTTTTCCGCCCAGAGACAGCTAGACACAGCTAGAGAGAGAAGCCAGACCATCCACCGCTCAGTGGGTAGGCCTGGCTAGCTTCCCACGGCTTCTCCTGCCTCCGGGACCATCAGGCAATCATCTGTGCACTCGATCGTATCCGTTCCGTTCTCGTTCTTGGATCCATCGTTTTGTTTTTCGTTCGTCCCTTATTCGAACCAGGACAGATCCAAGTGTAACCGCCTGTGCAGCCACATCCACACCGGTGGTGCGTAAGTAAGAAATCAAATAAAATGTTCTGGAACCTTTACGAGTCCGCCTCTCCCTCTCGCAAACTAACATCAGGGGATAGAACCCACCGGGGCAACAGTCACAACCTGGCTCGCGCCCCACACGCAGGGAACTATACATCAGTCAGTCTCACCTCAGTCCATGGAAAAAAGCAGATCCTCAAGGAATCCATTTCTATGCAACTGGAGGAGAAGGTGGTGATTAGGAACAGTCAGCATGGATTCACCAAGAGCAAGTCATGTCTGACCAAAGTGATTGCCTTCTATGATGACATAACTGGCTCTGTGGACATGGGGAGACCAGTGGATGTGGTAAACCTTGATTTTAGCAAGGCTTTTGATACAGTCTCCCACAACATTCTTGGAGGCAAGCTAAGGAAATACAGATTGGATGAATGGACTGCAAGATGGATAGAAAACTGGCTACAGCTTCAGATTCAGAGAGTAGTAATCAATGGGCTCAATGTCTAGCTGGCAGCCAATATGAAGTGGAGTGCCCCTGGGGTTGGTCCTGGGGCCAATTTTGTTCAAGGTCCTCATCAATTACCTGCAAGATGGCAAAGTGCACCTTCAGCAAATTTGCAGATGACACCAAGCTGGGGGGAGCAGTAGATATGCTGGAGGGTAGGGCTAGGATTCACAGTGACCTAGACAAATCAGAGGATTTGGCCAAAAGAAATCTCATGAGGTTCAACAAGGACAAATGCAAAGGCCTGTACTTAGGATAGAACAATCCTATGCACCGAGACAGGCACTGCAGAAAAGGACTTGGGGATTACAGTAAACAATAAGCTGAATATGATCCAGCAGTGAGTCCTTGTTGCAAAGAAAGCTAACAGCATCCTGGGCTGCACTGGTAGATGTGTTGCCAGCAGGTCAAGGGAAGTGATTATTCCCCTCTATTCAGGACTGGTGAGGCCACACCTGGAGTACTGTGTTCAATGTTGGGTGCCCCACTACAGAAAGGATGTGGACAAATTGGAGACAGATGAGCAGAGGGCAACAAAAAATGGTGAGGGAGCTGGGGGGCAGGACTTCTAAGGAAAGGCTGAAGGAACTGGCCTTGTATAGTCTACAGAAGAGAAGACTGAGAGGGGATTTAATAGCAGCCTTCAACTACCTGAAAGGTGGTTCCAAAGTGGATGAAGCTAAACTTCTCAGTGGTGGCAGATGGCAGAACAAGGAGCAACGGTCTCAAGCTGCAGCAAGGGAAGTTTGGGTTAGATATTAGGAAGAATTTCCTCAGTAGGAGGGTAGTAAAACATTGTAACAGGTTACCCAGAGAGATGGTGGAAGTTCTGTTCTTGCAGGTTTTTAAGACCTGCCTAGCTTTGGCTGGGATGATCTAGTTGGGGATAGTCCTGCTTTGAGCAGGAGGTTGGACTAGATGACCTCCTATGGTCCCTTCCAACCCTCATTTTCTTTGATTCTCTCTCATTCTCAGAGTAAGGAGAAACAGAAAGGGTTTTGAAACAACACATTCTGTAATACATGTCCAGCCTTAATAAAAAGTTAGAGATAAAGTTAACAATGTTAATTATTTACAACTTGACCTTAATTGTAACACTTATGTTAATGCCCAGTAGGGGTGCATGAAACAGACCCTATTTGATTTGGATTCAGCCTGAATCGGGGACAGTGACTCGATCCATTGATTCAGATCACTGTCCCCAATTTGATTTCAGCCAAATCCAAATCTGAAGGTTTGATGCCAATTCGGAAAACCAGTGATTCTGACATAGACACAGTTTTAAATGTTCTTCTTCATACCCCCAGGTACCAGGCCAGGTGAACGCTGCAATGCTAGGGCAACTGGGGTGTCCCACAGGAGTCGGGGCGATCCCCCCATGCTCAGCGGTGAACCTGGAAAAATTACTGATCCACTTCCAGGTCCGCTGAGAAGCGCATTGGGGGGGTGCCCCCCCAGCTCAGCCATTGGGGGACCCCAGGTGCCCCCAGACACAGGAGGCATGAGTCACCAAGCCAGGGGGGCACAGGGAGGCCCCAGCGCGTGCTCTCTGGTGGACCCAAAAGCAGACCAGAAGTGCTTCTGGTCCACTTTTGGGTCTGCTGCCAAGCACAGTGGGGAGCCCCCTTCACTTCTGTGAGATGCTCCATCTGCCCCAGCATCATGGCATTCGTGAGCCGCCTGGTACCTGGAGGTATGTAGAAAAAATATTTAAAGCTGTGTCTATGTCCGAATTGCTGAATCTTTCCGAATTGATTCAGAGGGTTCCAATTTGCTTTGAAGAAATGCAAGGGTCCTCAGATTTGATTCTGATTCAGTGATTCAGCCATCAAATTGGGTCAAATCTCCGCCGAATTGAATCAGGGGCCAAAGCTTCCTATTCAATCAACACTGCCAGTGCTATATCTGCCTGAGAAAAAAAAATAGAGTGCTTCCCCTTCTTTTTCAGCATCATCCAAATCTAAGGCAATTCTTGCTTTCTCCACATGACCCTCCTCCATCCTACAAGCACCTGTTCAAGAAATCTGGCATCCATATTAGACTGTATATGAGCTTATTTTGATAAGTTCATAGAAGTGCTTACAGGAAATACTCCTGCAAGCATTATTGAACAGTTCTCGGATACAAATGATTCGCCTTTTAGTTCCAGCAGTACCAGGATCCCTTTAAAATATCTTGCTTGCCAGGCAGCAAGTATTCATCTCTTACCCTGCCCTTGGTATTATACCATTTATTGTCATTATGGAAGAATAGGTGTAATATATTTGACACTGTATGTGTGGCACGTATAGGAGCACAGAGCACTAAATGTAGGCTTCCAGGTAATTGATCTGTGCCTTTATTATCTTGTTTTCACTAGACAGTTTTAAATGACTGACTCTGGTATTGTACTTAGCATAATGTCTAATTTATTCACATTGACTTTTACTGAATATTGCAACACCACTCATGTGTCACTCTGAAGAAGCCAAGGACCTATATTCTTTAGTCCTCGGTACATTTCAGCTGTCTACTTATAGTTTCAATGCTTAAAAAAAAAAGAGCAAACAAAATCTCAGGAGGCTGGTAAATTAGACTGTTAGGTCTACAATTGCTGTTAAACTCAATGTAGGCACTTCAAGTGACTGCTGTAGTTTCTTCAAGAACAGCAGAAATGGCATTTAAATACATTTAAAATGGGCTTTGTTTAACCAGAATATTTGACTGTCCTTTTTACCCTTTTCCTTAACCCCCTGAAACACTTCCAGAATATGCACCACCAGTCTTGAAGACCTACAAAAACAGGACCTTCATGCTGATGACTCAGTTGACCAAAAGGCATGTTAGTATCTCTTGCCCTAGCATTGTAATATATGGGAGCTTATTAATGTTTCCATTATAAATCTTGATATAGGAACCAACTTCCAAGAGAAGTGGTGTTGGCTCCTACCCTGGGGGTCCTTTAAGACAAGTCTTGACAATCACCCTGCTGGGGTCATTTGACCCCAGTACTCTTTCCTGCCATGGCAGGGGGTCGGACTAGATGATCTGCTCAGGTCCCTTCCGACCCTGCTAACTATGAAACTATGAATTTTAATGTCCCAGCTGTTTCAAATTACACAGAAGTACAACTTAGCATGGAAATTAACATAGATGTGGGGGATTTTAAAACACAAATGTTTTGAGCGGTTTTTCTTTGTTGCCATGTAGCTAAAAAGCAAGACTTTTCAATCTATGGATTTTGGTTTTTTTTACCACTTCTAATACACACTTTAATAGGACTTTTCATCATGGGATTACTGCTGTCACTCTCAGACCTGAGGAGAAGCATAAGGTCCTGAAATAATATATTCCATAATACATATTGTGTTAATAAAAACCTTAAAACTAAAATAGTTATTATTTGCCCCAAAACTAAAATAGTTACTATTATGATGCAATTTAAGATGCATGTGAGAGTACCTTCACTAGGTAATCTCTCGTGTTAACTGGCTCTAAAACATTCTATTCCCAAACATAAGGTCCCAATTCATTGCTGCATTAGCCCAGTTTTACATTGGAAGCGACTCTCACGGCACAGCTCTTGCTACCTTAACTTCAGATGGGCCCATGATAAATTGCTCCAGCCATCCACCATATCTACCTTAAATAAACTCTTTCATCCATTTCCCCCACATGCAAGAAGTTTGAAAAGAAAATTGTTTCCTCATGTACAATGTACACAGAATGCTATAAAAACAAATACTGAAGAAGTTAATAATACAAAAAGCTTTACATTCTAAATGCAAGTTACCCATTGTACAATATTTAATGCATTCCACATCTGATCATGTATTTTGCACAAATGTTAAAATATTTGAAATTATATGACTATATTATGATATGAATATATTTTATGAATGTATTTACCCTTGCCCCATTATCCAGTTGCCTGGAACACAGGGAAGAGTCTGTAGAAAGGAATGCTTTCTACACACAACATTGATAACTCCATACTAAAAACACTCAACAACTAAACTACTTATATTGTTTAGGACACATTAAAAAACGTTTAATCTACGAATATTCCTCACCAGGATTAGGCACCAGAATACAGGCAATGTAACTGAGGAAAATGATATCAGATACAAAAAGAAACTGCTAATTATCACAGGACACCCTATAATTTTAATCAGCATTTCCCACTTCCCCTCCTCATTCCCTTTTCTGTCACTGTTTTGCTCTTCACAGCAAAGGATGTCTAGTACTTGAAACTGGAGGTTGCCAGATATATATGGGGATCTAGATAATCCTCTCAATGCTCAACAGGGGCACAAAATCTGAACTTTGTTAATCTCTATTCTGCATCAGAAGGAATAATCTCCACATCACCCATAGCCAAAATTGGTATGCATTTGAAGGTGGCAACTGCTCTCATCATGAAAACTGATCCATCCTAAAGTCCAAGCACAATCATAGAATTCTTTTGGTCCAAAGGAGACAGAAAGAAAGGAAAACATTTAAAAACGGTTAACGCGCTTTCTTTCTCCATGAAGAGGGTTCATTCTCCAGAATTGGCCGAGTTACCTAATAAATGGCATATTGCAGAAATATTATTAGAACCCATTGACAGAAATTCTGGGTGTTTGAGAGAATAAGAGAAAAACTGACAGGTGTCCAGAGACTAACCAGTTTGAAAGAAGAGCAACAGATGTAATCTGTATTAAAATTATAACCGGGGATATGAATGTGTCTGTTTTCTTAGGTGTTTTGTGGGTTTTAAATCATTGTTTGTCTTTCCAGGTTTGGGAATAGGGGTCAAGAATGAAATTATTCATCTGTTTGGTTCTAAGCAATGATGGCATGCGCTTGGGAAACGCTGAACAAAGAAGCCATTTAGAGACAGTTCTTCCTGTTTATCATACTTTCATTAGATTCTCATATTTTTATATTTGTCCAAAATTTTAAAAACTTGATTTTCTAGGTGTTAGTCAACCCCTGCCTCTTCATCTTCATCTAAAATCAGTTACTTCCAAAGAAGCTTCTTCGGACAGCATGGAGGAAAGACACCACAGCATACGCAGAAGCGATGCAGTGAACAAGTTAAAAGGCACCAGGGAAGAAGTCCCAGACATGCACTAGAGTTTCAGTGCTTTATTTTTTATTCCATTAGTATATGTATTTTGACTGTATGGCAAAGGTGCCTAGAGACATGGATTGGAGGGTTTTTTTAAAATGTATGATTTAACTGCAAAACAATACATTTAAAAAAAAAAAAAAAAACTCAATTAGCACAGCCAGAAAGAGAGAAAGAGCTGCTTTTGTTGGCTGGAAATGAAGGAGATTAATATATCCTTGTATAAACAAACTTTCTTTGTACTGTGGCATCTTGTAGCATGGGGCAGGCTTCAAAAGGTTTGGAGCTTTGGTTGAGGAGAGCTGCAGAACAGCGATGGACATCTCGTGAGAAGCAGCTCCAATGAAGTTGTGGCTATTTCCTGTGCCTGCTTATGTCTGAACATTACTGCAAAAATAACCTATCCCCCTGTTTTTCAGAAAAAACTCGCCATTTTATGGTGCCAGACAGAACCCATAAAGTTTGAAACTGAATACGATGAAAAGAAAGAAGAATCAGCCACAGTCAAAGGAGAGTTGAATTCTATTTTTAGACTCAGACTATTTGATTTTAGATGTTTCGTTAAGCATCTGCTTGAATTTAAAAAAATGAAGTTATAGCAAGCCTTGTGTGTGTGTTACTTTCCATGAATATTCTACCGCAGGGGTTTTCAACCTTTTTGGGTCAGTGTACCCCCAGCAGCCAGACACAGAGCAATGTACCCCTGGCAATCAGACACTGAGCCGGGGGGGAGGGGCGGCGGGGATGGTGCGCAGCCAAACGCAGAGTGGCAACCTCCCCCCGCCCCCCCACATCCGGCCAGCACCTGCACAGGATGGTGCATGGTGGTGCTCTGTCCTTGCCCACATATACCCTCTAGGGTCTTCTCAAGTACCCCCAAGGGTATGCGTAACCCTGGTTGACAACCCCTATTCTAGCAAATTAATTTGGTAGAAGCATTAATAAGATTAGTAAAATTTTAGGCCGGAATTACGAAGTGTGCCATCTACTATGAGCAATGAAAATGGAACATTTGCTGATTCCTTTCAAATACAGCCAATGAGCTGCAGACAAATCAAATATTATTTTGCAGCGATTATTTGGCAAATAATTTCAATAAGGGATACATCTGAGAACATTTTAAGTTACTCGCAAACACTATGTTCAGAAGAAAGAAGGAATGTAGCAAATAAATCCTTCCCTACAGGCTATTCCCTCAACGCCTGTAACTTTATCCAAACCAGTTTGCCGTTCCTCAGTCTGAGGCACTATATTTTTCATAGCAATGAAGGCAAAAGCAATTTGTGCAGGTGTGATAGCAACATTTCTCCAGGATTTCAGTTTCCATAAAGCAACTTAAACCAGAATGCAAAGCATGAATGTTTCCACCAAAGCCATTTGCTTTGCAGGCAGTAGTAAACATCTGACCATCCTTGGAGCGTAACTCAGTATCAGAGGTTAAATAGAGGTCGGTTCACCATTAAAATGGAAAAGGAAAACCTAGATGTTCTTTCAAAATTATAAATCTGCTTTGCTAAAATAACCGCACTAGTTGACATGGGCTCAGGGGGCCCTGATCAGTAGCTGCATTGAAGCTGAAGGGACCGCTCAGTGCTTAGTTATATGTGCATAGTGGGGCAAGTAAAATGATGCCTTGCCTCCCTCCCCTTCCCCCCAACTCTGGGACTGCTTCTCACAGTAAGTGCAGCCCAGCACTCAGTAGCATATTCGGGGGGGGGGTTGGAGACTCTGGGCAAACAGGGCCTCAGAGCAGGCTGCAGCCATCTGACTCACTCTCACCACCACTGCTGTCTGCACAGGAAGGGCAGCTGCTAGTGGTAGTGCTACAACAGCAGAAGCCACAGCAGCAATGGCAGCATCAGCAGTTGCATTCCCTGTGCAGAGAACCCAGGCAGGTAAGACCTCTGTTCCAACCACCACCATCCTGTTACCCCTCCAGCCTCTACACCAGTGGTCTCCAAACTTTTTTGATCACGCACCCCATCAGTAAAAACTTTTTGCGCAATCACCCCCAATATATGTATGTTTCTATAACTATAAATAGAAGTTCTAATATTTTCTTCCTGCACCCCAATGGATTGTCTCACTCACCCCACTTTGGGGACCACTGCTCTACACGGTATAATACCTTCCCCCTAGGCACTGAATGACCTTACTACATCACTGTTTGTTAGCATTAGGGCTGCGCAAAGCGTCAGTCCCCGATTGATTTGGCAGAGATTCAGCTCCGAATCCAAATCAAATCAGAGGACCTTTTAATCTCTCCAACTCGAATCAGAACCCTCTGAATCGATTCAGTGATTCAGACATAGACACAGCTTTAAATGTTTTTTCTGCACACCTCTAGGTACCAGGCAGCTCATGAATGCTGGAATACTGGGGTGCATGGAGTGTCCCACAGAAGCATGAGGGGGCTCCCCAGCATGCTTGGCAGCAGATCTGGAAGTGGACCAGAAGCACTTCTGGTTGACTTCTGTGTCTGCTGGGGAGAGCACAAGGGCCCTGCTGCATGCCCCCCCCCAGTTTGACAACTGGTGCCTCCTGGGTTGGGGGGGGGGGGCGGGAAAACATACAGGGTCCCCCTGTGGGTGATCGCTGATCTGGGGAGGTATGGGAGGGAGGCCCAGTGCGCTCCCTGGTGGACCCAGAAGTGGACCAGGTGTACTTCCAGTCCACTTCTGGGTTTGCTGCCGAGCATGCAGGGCCCCCCTCATGCTTCTGTGGGATGCTCCATGCGCCCTAGCATCTCAGTGTTCACAAGCCGCCTGGTACCTTGAGGTATGTAGAACAAAAACATTTAAAGCTGTGTCTATGCCCGAATTGCTGATTCTCCGAATCAGCATTGAATCTTCAGATTCGGATTTGGCCAAATCAAATGTGGGGTGGTGATCTCAATCAACGAATTGAATCACTTTCCCCAATTTGGGCTAAATCTGAATCAATAGGGCACATTTTGCACACCCCTAGTTATCATGTGAGCACCTAGTTCTTTTCAGCATATGGGTGGGGAAGGAGACAAAAAACTACCAGAAATCAAGTGGTGAGCACAGCTTCTCCTACTGTTTTCCCTTTCCTTCCCCTCCCTTGAATCACTCTCCCATCTCATGCATTTGCTTTTACCTTCCCTCTATTGCACACTTTCCTCATGCCCCACAAAACCTTTCCTTCACACTCATGGTATGTGCATGTAGAAAAAAAGAGGAAATGAGATAAGCTGAATATAAGTAGAGATCAGGAAGGATGGGGGGGGGAGGAGGGGGAAGTACACATGGAAGTGGGAATCCAGGATCCTTACACCTCTCTCAGCCAGGGACACTGACAAAAGCTGGAAGGAAGATTAGCTGAAGAGCCCTGTACCTGGACTGACTTCCCTCTGCACCCTTAGCTTTGATGCACCTGGCAGCTAAGGCTGTGATATGCCATGCACATGTTTAAGGAAGAATCCTGGCTGATCAGTTATGTGCCCTTCAAGAAAATTTTGGGATCACTGGGGGAGGAGGGGGGAGCATGGTGTTGTCATTTTAACATCAACCAAAGTGAAAGCTGAGAGTCGGAGAAGGAAGGGGAAAGCTGACCACGGTTTAAATTTGGATCATCTCATCTTATTGTGTCACCACAGAGAGGACTGTACTGCCCCACCATTCAGGCCCTACTACTTTGCCAGTGGAATGAGCAAGACCATGACTAGCAAATCTGGCTGATGGAAGAAAGGGTGCAGAAGACCCTGGAAAGCTAAAGGAGGTTTCACTGCTGAAGACACTGTCTTACTACAACAACTTCAGTTTCTAAATGCCACCTAACCTGAGACTTGCATTGTGTTAACACTCTCCTCATTGACACTCTACAAAGATATTTTATTTAAAAATCAACATCCTCTGCCCTATCAGTAGGAATGTGGCCTTTTCTCTCTGGTCATAACACTTACTCTATAATGAGAGGTTTATCCAATTGATTACTTGGCTTGGAAACCACCAGAAACATCACTACATCCATTTTGTCCACTCAGTAATGAACCAAAGCCACAACAAATCATCTCTACAGGATAAATCACTCCATACCAAGCTTCCTTTTTTTTTATTTTTTAATTAGATGAAGATAAACATAAATAAAAAAATATTACTCTAACATGAAAAGCTTTGGGATGACACAATTTATCTACTCTGTTTTATTGCATTAAAGTGCTTAAAAGTAATGTTTTTGGTGCCATTTCCTTGAGAGTGTTATGTTCTTTTTCCATTGTAATACATGAGGAGGGTTCCTAAATGACTGCCAGTTCAAATTGTGCATCTTGCTCTGAATATAACTGGGCAGGATATTCATTGTGCCAATTATACAAATTCTGCAAAAAAGCACAGGCAGTCAGTAAAGCTGTTTGATCTTGAGCACTCACTGTCACTGCCTTTCAAGTAAAGTGATTTATGATGAGACATGGAACTCACAACTCTTTAACATGTTCCAGTCTCACATATCCACAGATGCTATCTGCAAAAGCATAAATGTCATGTCTCATGTAATATTTTCTAAAAGGTCATGAAAAAGGCCCTGATACACAGTGATAGAAGTAATGGTTATCAGTTATCTCACTTTATCGCATGCATCTGTCTTTCACTGTTTTCAGTGCTGGTTTTGCTTTCAAATGCCCAACTTTATTCCTTAGTAATCCCAATATAAATACTTTGGATTCAGTTTCTATATATGCCAAGAACCTGTACCTCTCATTTAAGTGCCTCTAAATATTAGGTCCCTTATTCACGCAGCTCTTGTTATCTCCAGCAGCTATGTCAACCCAAATAAAACCTTAATTCAGCTGTATTCCACAATACAACTACTGGCCCTCAAGCATCTGTTCTTTCTTCAAGTCTTCCTCTCTACCTGGAACCTTCAGATTAAAACAGTTTCTCACCCCAGATTCACAATATTTCTCAAATGCTCATGATGAGTCTTCAGGGATTTAGAATATTCAGATTATTTTACACCCCTTTCACTCAGCATTTTCTAATAAATGTCCCACAGTTAGTAAACTTGTTAGCAACAAGTTTCTAATAATGCTGTACTACTGATGCGTGTTTTCATTTCAGCCAATTAGACAGAGAGGAACAACAGAAAAAGGACTAGCAAATGTTTCACAAATAAAGGCGATAAGGTGAGTTTGCTGCCATTTCCATTAGAATTATGATTATTATTTGGCTGCTTACGTACTCAAGAAAACGTCTGCAAACCCACAAAGTTCTGCTAATTTCAGCACATCACAAACAACAGCATTGATCTGAAAAATCTGGAAATGCTTTGCCACCTGGTTGTGATTAGTCATTTATAATACACTATTTTTTCCTGTTTAAAAAGGGCTTGCCCAGTTTATTCAGAGAAGAGAGAGTCTATGGTAGGGGGACCTAGTGAGCTAGCCATCCACCACAAATAGCAAAAAGAGTTCACGGTAAAAATCTAGATAAAGATGCTTGCACAAACTATCCAGGGAACATTCATCAGCTACATTAATAGAAATGGAGGTATATTTACAAGCAAGAAAACGGAGAGGGGGCTACATTTGTGATGAATACTTACACTCTGCTCCGGGCCTGGCCACTACAACCCCTTTCATTGAAAGCTGACCAAAGCGTGGTACAAACATCTCACTGAATCCAAGTAAACCATCATCTCTAATAAAACAGCATCCAGTCACATCTTTGCCTTCAAAGCCAAGACTTATAATTCAAGAATATGGTAATGAGCACTTTTTTTTTTCCTGCTGGGTATACATTTTGACAGGAAAACCTCAATCACAATCTTTGCCTGCATGGACAGAAGGGCAATGCTGCTCCCAATTAGGCTAGGACAGAAGCTTGTAATAACCCCGTCTTTAACTGGATTTAGGTTATTACTTGCTGCTCCATGCAAATACAAGCAGGCAGACCTCTGTCTGAAAGTAACAGAGCAGCAGCCACATGGGCAAATCCACTGATGAATCAGCAATGGAAGAATCCAACTGGCCCAAGTCAATCTCCGAATTATTTGACACCGATTAAAATCTTCCCCTCTCCCACCCACAGCACCAGGTTTTCCAAGATATGGTCCCCTTAACTAAGAAAGCATGATTTGGCCCAGGCCTCACATTTCATTAAAAAAAAAAGACGCTGAAGAACTTTTCCAATTGGCTGAATGCAGACAGGATGGGAAAAAATCATATGCACAAAAGCCAGAAGGTGCAATATTTAATGGTATTCAAACCAGAACAGGTCCCAGATGTGTTCAGGCAGGGATTAAGAAGCATAAAGATGCTAGAGAGTTGAGAAGGTGTCTGCTTAATGTTTTATCGACTCCGTGAGCTTAGTAGCCAGAATACCAGCAAAGCAGAATCACACAATCCAGAATTATTTCAGACACTTATACCGCAGGCCCTTTGCAATATCACACACACACAAATGGTTTTCACCTCCTGACATCAAACTACAAGCTTAACAAATACTTGAGTGATATCATTTACACAGCAATGGTCCTGCCTAGAGCAATGGGATGGACTAGATGACCTCTTGAAGTTCCTTCCAGGCCTATTTCACTATGTGTATATACAAACTGTATAAACCTTGCTTTGAAACAACTGGCCAAGATCACTGCAGTTGGGATGAGGCAAGACAGACTAAAAGAGCCCCTTTGTTTGTCTTACTTCAGACCATATAGAAAAGATTTGCACTGCAGGCAAATGTTGCCATCCTGGTGAAACGAAAATCTTTTGTAAATCACACCTTGAATGCCTAAATTTGCAAATCTGGGATGAAAAACTGTTTAATCTGAACAGTCTGTGAAACCAGCCATTTTGGCACCAAAATAGGCGACTTTTTTTTTTTCCTCTGTGAAACTGGGAAATGTATATTTAGTGCAACACTCAAGCTATATTCTAGGATCGGGTTTTAGCATTTTTCAGCACAAAGGCCACTTGTTGCCAGTGATATTTCAGTGATCAAGGAAAGAAGTTTGCTGGATGAAAACCATCTCTGCAGCTCTAACTATAACTGAACAGACACCTGTTTTTAGAAAAGGACTCTTGGAACAAAGGTGAGAAGACTCATAAACCTTTTATCCTTCACTAAAATAATTTGGCAGCAGCTTCAAAAGCTTAAGTGACACATATCAAGCATTAGTCATTCAGATCCCAACTGTAACTTTAAAGTTTCAGTTAATAATAACAATACGTACATGGTTCTTGTTCAGAGTTTACACCTGCACTATTTCAAATTATAACTTTAAAAAGTTACGCTATTTGCTCCTATCTGTGCCCACAACAAATCACTGTTACTAAGCAAGACTATACTGCTGTTACTTACCATACCTTAGGCAGGCATGGGCAAAACACGGGCCGTGGGCCAAATCCAACCCACGACTGCTCTCACAGTGCTCTGCATGGGGCCAAGCCCCACCCAAGGCAGCTAGCACTCTGCTCCTGTCCACACCTGCCAGCCCCAGCCCGAGCCCATGCGAACAGCTTCTGGTGGGGCTACTTCTGGTGGCAGCCGCAGCTGTCCAGGTGCTACTCAGCTCCCACTGCCCAGGTGCTGCTCTCAGCTCCCCTTGCCTCTAGTGTCAGATCTGCCTCCTGCTCTTGCACTTGCTGCACCACTTCTAGTGGGGAGAAAACTGCAGCTAGACAGCCCCTGCCCCAGCATGTGGGGCTCTGGCTGCAGCTCCCAGCTGCCTTCTGCCCACTCAACCACTTGACATGATGAGGATCCACCTGCAGGTGGCCCCAGCAATAAGCTGTGTGCTGGCAAGGGGTTAGGCTGGTGGTGGTAGGTGAAAATGCAGCAAGTGAGGCTTGGCCCCATACAGAATGCCACACCACCCAGGAAAACACTGCTGCATGTACCTCCTACCCCTTCCATCCCGTCCCCTCCCCCCCCAAACCCTTGGCCAGCTGCTCGGACCTAGGACCCTGACAGGCCCCCCACACACACACACGCCCCCCACACACACACCCCAATATACCCCACCGCCCCCACAAGGCAGAGGTATGCAGTGGATCACAGCTCTGTCCCAGGCCCCAGACCTGCATGTCCCTACCTGTAAAACCCAGGCTCTGCCCCAGCCTTGTTCAGTTCCAAACCCGTGATCTTGGGGTCTCCATGGAAAACAGCTGGGAGCTGCATGGAAAGGGTTCCTGGTTGGGCAGGTAGGGAACTGCATCTGGGTCTGGGTTCTTGGGGCAGGGTCAGTGACGGTGCGAGGCCAGGCCCAAGGCAGAGCTGCAACACGCTCCCTGCACACCACTGCCCACAGAACCCGTGTCCATTGGAGGGGCATGCAAGCAGCAGACTGCAGCTCGGCCCCATGCTGTCACCACCCCATGACTCTGCCCATGATCCTGGGCTCACCCACTCATCTTGCTCCCTGCCTGCAGCCCCATCCCACATAGGGAGTTTTGGTAAGTTGTTGCATGGGGTGAGGGGGAAGGAGAAGTTGACCCAGCCCATGACAGCTCAAATTTCCTTATGTGGCCCACAGGCCCAAATAATTGCCCACCCCTGCCTGACAGTATTTGATGTTCTATGCAAATAATTAAATAAGGCATACAATACCCCTGGGATGCATCTTTACATCTTATTCTTATTGTATTATTGAAGCATGTAGATACACCAATAATAATAATCAGGATCTTACTGTGCAAGGTGCTGTAAAACACAGGGCAGTATGATGGTCCTTACTCCAAAAAAGCTTATGATCTAAGCAGAGGGGAATCTAAGCCACTAAGGGGTTAGAGCAGAAGTCACTCCTCTATGGGGCAGCACAAAATGGCTTAAGCAGAATTGAAAAGAAACAGACACTGTAAACTGCTCATGGTTGTACAGCTAGAGCATGTTTTAAACAGCTATTGAAGCACTGGATCTTTAATACTGGTACAGATAAAATCTATACATTACATGCCTATATTCCCTACAGATGTACTGGCCTCACTGCATGCAACAAAATCTGTTCTATAAATACAAAAGAAAGCTAATTCCAGAAAACTTTTTTCACATTTAGGCATCAAGTTTCAGCCCAGCATAACCCATGCCAGCTCAGAAACTATGGGTCAAGTCCTGTGATGAGCTCGGCCCCTTTCATCTTCCACTGAAGCCATAAAACAAGGGAGTCAAAAGATGAGAACCTCACAGAGGCACTAAAGTGCAGCCATTCCTGGGCTGCAGGGCAGCAGAAAACATAGAGCACATTACATAGAAGGAGGGTATGTAACCAGCAGAAAGCAAACTGCACAAAAATGACAGGGAAGCAGAACATTCAGACAGATACTAGAACAACCCCCACATCCTACAGATTGCATCAGATGCAGGACTAATTCTCCCATCTGGCAAGCCAGCATTACACCAGCACCACACAACTTCAAACCATGAGAAAAAGCATTCTTCCTTCTCACACGGGCTTGCATTTACTCTGTACCAACATAGGGGTTAAACTTTTAGACTTTTTTCCCAAATGCAAATGAAATCCCAGCTGGTGAAACAGAAAGTAACTCTTGATACAATTTTAGTGCAGTTGTATCATGGCACACATTAAGAATATTAAACAGCAAAAGAAATGCTTCAAAAGAAAAGAACACCACCCTAAATCTGCAGCAAAAATCTTTTAGATTAAAGGTCAGAAGCAAGTGTTTAAGAGATTGAATTTTGCCACAGCCTACAAAACTAAACAGAAGAATGACAGTCAAATCAGTTGCAGAAATATTATTAAGCAGAAAAATAGGTTTGCTTCATTTGATAAGTGCCAAAAATCTTGATAGAAAGGTGGAAAATTTAGTTAGGATGAAGCATTAGGTCAAGTTTTCGGAATGCAAATAATCTGCCTAGGATTTGGAGTTTATATCCACAGTAACCACATTGTGCTATCTGCCAAACTTAAATTGAAGCTCTAGTTTCAGGAGGAAAATTCACAATAGAGAAGACATCCATTTAAACGTGAAAAGGGCACCTCTAAAAGATGCAAGAAAAATGCTTTAATAATACTAGAAACTGAATTTTGTTTTGTGATAACACAGGTCTCTGTGAATGGCAAAAAACAAACAAACAAGCAACCAACCTTAAAGGTTTTATGAAGTGTAGTTTAGTCACTGAGGAGTCTTGTCATGCTGATATTTTTCCTTCTGGGTATCAGATTAATACACTCAGCCACCTTCATGTAAATGACCTACCAGTGCAAACAGATGCCTGGCAGCCCTAGAAAGGTAAAGCATAAAGTCAAAATAGAGACTTATAACAACATGAAAGAAAACTGAGGCTAAGTCCAGACATGTGGGGAGGTTAGATGGGGTTCAAAGTGGCCACCCAATCTAAGGTAAATTGGGATGGGAAGCAGGCAGTACCCATGGAGTGGAGTGGAAATGGGGTAGGCAGGATCTACAGGAGGGATCAAGCATGCAGACAGCATCCATGGGAGGGATGGGGAAGGCCAGACAGAATCCACAGGGGAATTGGGGGGGGGGGCAATTAGGAAAACTCACAGGGTCTGTAGGTAGGCCTTGAGGCATGAGGGGGACCAGGGGCTCTATATTATTTAGCCCCCTGACCCCCTCCAGGATCCTACACCTCCATCTCTCCTGCCCCACCCCCCAATCCTTATTTTGATCAGCTCCCAGCAGTGGCAAACACTGATAAAACTGGTGACACCTGGAGCAGCTTGCGGGATGGGGCATTTGGTGGGCTGGAGAGGAGGGGCTGGCTGGTCTGGGGGGGGGAGCAGAGGGGAGCGGCTAAGGAGCTAAAGATGGCCGGGCGCTGGGAGGCGGGGTGGGCAGGCGGGGAATGAAAAGCAGAGCTCTGGAGCTGGGGCCAGTGGCTGGGCTTTCCTGGTCCTGGAGCGTTACAGGTAACTGCCCAGAAGTTCCACGCCCTGGTCTAGCCTAGATCGAGAAGTCTGATACTACATCAATCCAGGTCTATCTTAGACCAGGTTCTGCTACGTTTAGACTGATTTGTGTGTGAGGAACTTGTGTACTGTTGCAGGCTCAGCTTGATTTCTGATCACTGAGATCGATTCCACTTAGCCTGAATGTTTATTCCCATTTTCACTGCTGGGACATTTCAAATCAGTAGTAAAGCAAGACCTCGTTGTGCCAGGCACTGTACAAAAATAGCCAACATCAACAAACAACATATCTGATGCATAGAAGAAAAGAAAGGGCATACTAATAAGATTCCTGCAGTACCAGGACAGCAGTATCTTAGAGGGTGAAAAATGTGAAAGTTTCCTTTATTGTTATTAAAAGTAGCACTGTTACCTTGGCAACTGTTAAAGCACATGGGAATTGTTAAGGAAATATAAATGTTACTTGTACTTGCACATTTGCAACTAAATTAGGGAAACTAATTGCATTTTAAAAACCACACATTTTTCTGTGTCACAACTGTGATCTAGGATTTTCAGTCGTGTTTCTTATTTTTTTTTTGTTATTAACTTGTTCATGTAGGTGGCATATTACTGATTAACCTATGAAATCTGCACTTCCATCCACAATGAACCCAAATGTGGCATTTGGACAGCATTCAGTTTAGACAGTTATCTCTGAAAACTGACTCTTATTTATTCATTTATTTTTATGCTTTTAAAAAATATATCTCAATCTTGGTTTAAGAAAACAAACTGCATTTGCCAGGACAAGATGGAACTGCTAGAGGATGATCCTAGAAGACATGGGGATTGTTCAGTATACCAGAAAGAATTAGTTTTCCTTCTAATTGTCATAAGTTTTCTCTTCTACTGAGGAAGAAATGTGGCAGCATCAAAAATAGAAGTAGCTGACAAATCCTGCATTTCTATTGAGGAATTGTATTATGTTTGGAGAATCAGTCCAACAATTTAAATATAAAACAGAAGAATTAGTTCTGCTCTAACTACCAATGCCAACAAAAATACCCAGTTTTGGAGTCAGCTTTACTCTTCTGTAAGAGTAGAACCAAGTGACAATGAGGAGCCCACAGCTTGGGAGTCTGTGCAAAACAGATGTTCTTTATTTGCATTTAAACACTGAAAATGAACCCCTTACACACAAATTTTAAGAGACCAAAAAACTTTTATAGTACCTGTTCAATTAACAGGTGGTGGGATAGATTAATCAAGATAACTGAGCACAATGTTCAGTTGAAATACTGAGCCCAGGCTCACATGAAGTACATGTTCCACTTTCTCCTTTTTGGCATATGCCACAGCAAATAAATTAAGCAGCAAAGCCAGTTTTCAGCCATCCAAAGCAAGCAAGAAGCACACCCAGGACACAGAGCCAAAGATCACTAGACTCTGGTGTGCACCGAGTAGAAGAAAGTGGACTCAGTGTGCTTCTCAGGGACAGGCAAGCTCCCTGTGGCCACAAACGTTTCTATATGATGTATTGTAAAAGTTGAAAGAAATGCTGATGTGGGGTTCATCTCCTGCATCAAGCGCTTGGGACCACCCCCGACAACCTACAAGTCCTTTGTAAACTGATCACTTTAAACAAGAAATAGTACAGAGCAACATTTGATCAACACAATCACATATCTAATGTGTTACAGATGTCTTGTATGAAATCCCAGCTCAGGTAGCAACTGGACTCCAGCAGCCTACAAATTCAGGCCATTTAAAAAGAAAGTTTGAAGTGCTCTCTCACCAGTAACCCAATAGTGCAAGTCCTTTGGGACATGCTCTGTGCCCGCTTCCCTGTGTACAGACTCTAACACAGCAAAGCCCTGATCTCAACTGCAAGCTCTAGATGTTCACAGATTACACACATTTAATGATAAAATAGTGGTGAAGTTTTCAAATTGCTTTTCTGATCTGATTTATAGTACATACAAAGCCTGGTAAGTAACTGCAAAGCCCGACTGTATAGGAGAACTTACTTTCTCTCTCTCTAAAAAAGGAATATTTTTATTAAAAAGAGAGAGGGAGAGAGACTTAAAAGGTAAAGGAGAGTTGTCACCATGCCCTTTTCTATCAAAGCAGGAGTGAAGAATGATGATGCATAGCAGCCAAAACCCCCCACAAATTAAAATTCCTCTCAGATATCTCTGTGAACCAAAACACTCCAAGAAACAGCCGAAGACAGAAGCAGGAATGTATAAGTCTAAAGACACTAGCAACTCCCCCAAAACAATGTAAAGTAGGAACAACAAAATCAAGGTATTTAGAGTGCTTACCACAGCAGAAACAAAGGCTAGCCTAATAGTTTGTTAGCCACAGACAAACAGTGCATGAGACTAAGGTAAGCCAAAAAAAAGCAGCTTTGGCTAAATATGATAAATCTAAAGCCTGTCATCATCTAAACAGTAGCATCCTCCAGCTTAGTCTATGACAAAAGTTTAACATATAACATAACTTATTACTACCAGTTTGCAAGAATCTTGTTTATTTAAGCATCTACTGGAAGAAATCACGTTGCAGCTGCAATAAAATAGTTCCAGTTAAGCTGATGTTAGGGGTCAAGACAGACAGTCTGGATACAATGGTTGACATGTTGCTTTCATAATCCACTCTGGAGCAAATAGCACTCTGGGTTATAAAGACAAAATGACTGTCAGGAACCCTCTCCCAGACCTGGAAGAGCAAAGAGGTGGAGGTTGAAGGAAAAACTGAGCCCCTGTATTAGAAAATTCTAGGCTGTTTTTGCTTACATTTTAATTATTCATGTTAACTGACGTTCTGTTAAGCTAGCTGCGTTTACCCACGTTTTACACGGTGCCAAAAACACCACCCAAGGCAATTACCTTTGTTTACCCGAACTAATGAATTCACATGCATTACATCTAGCCTTAGAGCTGCTATGCACTTGAACTCCATCTCCAAAAAAGAAGTGCCAAGTTATACCTCAACTTTGTTTTGTTACACAGGGATGGGTATCTTTATCCATGAATGAAATCCATTCAATTTACCAACACTGAAAGATAGCATTTTCTCCCTAGTCCTGTTGACTCCGCCACAAGAGAAAGCAGAGGAAAAAACCTCAGGGTGAGACATTTGTAATACGTGACACCCCCACCCCACCCCCCAAAAAAAGAAAAGTATTGTTCAATAATAATATCTTATAGACTATCACAGTATCACCATTGTTCTTCTGCATAATAGAATCAAGAGGATGCATAATAGTATCGCAGTTTCCTTCTCCAGGTGCTACTCCTCTCCCACTTAAAGTGGAAGCCTGATTTAGAGCCACACAGTACGGGCTATTTTTCTTCCGCTGTAAGGACATACCAGTAAAGCTTTCCACAACTACCCAAAGTAACTAAATCCACAGACCCTTCTTTTAAAATTAAATTGTAAAATGTTTATATTAGCAGTGTAATACAAACCACCAAATGTGAGCAGAATTCATCAGGGAGCCGAAAAGCTGCATCATTAGAAAAGAGAACCAAACCCTTCAACTTGGAAGGGTTTCCAAATACCTTGGAAAGCCTGCAACAGGTTTTACATCTGTCATTTCATTCTTGCTCTTTTCCCACAGTGAACTGAGGTTGCCCATCCTGCAAGCTTCCTGTCCTCCTTTACTTACAATGAGGCCAGAACAAGAATGACAGAATAGCCGTATTGACTAGAAGTAAAGAGGAGAAAAATGTAGAGAATATTTTGCATTTTTTTAAATTATTTCTGTAATCATATAAATGAACTCCAGATAGTATATAAACACTAGACAGGATAAGCAGAATGATTAGCTGTAACAAGCATCTTCAACACTCCTAGAGAAGCTCTACCAGTAAATGTGACTGATAGGTGAAAGCAGAATATAGGCAACTCCACCTCTCTCTCAACTCATGTAGGCAACTCGACCAACTCAACACTTTTCTGAGTCTATTCTGCACTGCAACATTTTCATACTTGACATAAGTCGTCAATAGCTATTTGGCAACATCTGTGTGTATAAGAGGGAATTTTAATGTCAGCTTTTTCTACACAATTCAAAAGGAAGACAAGATCAGAGAAACTGGAAGCTTTGGAGACTGGCATTTGGATATCAAAATTTTCAGCTCTAGCTCAACCATAGGAAATTCTCCTTGGTCAGCTGCGAGTAAATAATTTCCAGCTGACTGATGTTCTTTCAACTTGTATGAAATGAATTAGTGGTCTTTGTCCACATTTCTAAGTACACAGGTGTCAACATCACAAACACAATAATATAACTGGTACCTTTATAGTGCTTTTGGCAGTGAAGTCAATGAATGGATATGGAGACTGAACTAACTTCTAAGACTTGGAACAAAAATCTCCCACATCAAAGCTAAAGTACGATACTGAGAAATATGCCACTTTCTCTGTCTTACACCTGCTTTGTGCCTTAAGCAGACTCTTAGGCCATCAATCTTTCATTTTTCAAAACCACTGAAATTTTATTTAAAGACAAATGCAAGGAAAAGGCCAACTAATCCTTCTGTTCCCATGTACAGAAAAATAACACCAAGTTTTCCTCCAGCAGGTTGAAAGTTACCTCATTCTGGCCCTTAAATTAAATTCCATTAAGTAAAGATACATATCATAAATGAAGTTAATCCTTTGTAATCTTTTTTATTTTGTTTTGTTTTTTTCAGGTTAGCCTAAGCCTTGCACCACATGTGGCCACTGGGCCATTAATTATTACTTAGAGCTTAGGAACATCCTGAAGGTCACCACTCAGTGAGCAGGTTTGTTTAGGGCTAAATGTCTGCCTCTTGTCAGCCAAATGCAGTTGAGAGCTTCAAGTGGATTACTGATACTGCAGAGGTAAAAAATGATGCTATTCCAAATACTCAAAATGATCAAGCATTTATACAACTTCCCCATCTGAATTCAAATGTCAAGAATGAGCTTTGCCTTTTTCCATGTTCAGCAGTTAGTTAAACATGTCATCGGATCTTAGCAGTAGCATCACAAAGCTTTGCAGCTCTTTCAGCACTCAGTGCTGCGTACATCAGACACCTGTTCAAGCCTTGTAGCATACTCTGTAGTCCAAATCCATTCGTATAACCCACAGAGTTTTCTTAAATGATTATTTATTACAACTGGATTGCATACCAGAGCGTATTTAAGGATCAATCTGGTTCATACTAGCTATTTTAGATTAGGAACTGGGTGAGATAAATAGGAAGTAAAGGAGAAGTATGCAGAGTATTTCATATTAAGATTTGATTATGAAAATGAATTCAATCTAATTTTCCAGAACCCAAGACAATAAATACAGCTTGGATTTGCAATAACAACCCCCTGAACCACCTTCTTCTTTTTAGCATTATCCAGCCTCTGGAAGAGGGCATAGCCTGGCTCCAACTGAGTATGTGGGTCTTGGCATGTGGGGATATGGCTGGGGGGTGAAGGTAGGTGGCTGTATTAATGGCCACCACTCCCCCACTGCCAAAATTTCCAACCCATGGGGAGGCCTGCAGGCTGGATGCAACAGCTCCACAGGTCACATTTGGCCCATGGGCCGGAGCTTGAGCACCCTTGGCTTAAATAATAATGATGATTCACCTGCAGGCCAGTCTATATTAATGCAGATTTTATAGAAAAATTTCATGTTGCCATTAGAAACCACAGGTTATGTTCTGTTAGCAACTGGGGAAATCAGATTCTTAAACTGTTTTTAGTGAGCTGGTTCCTTCTAGGCTGCTTCAAGTATGATTTTAACATTTTAATCTTCCATAATTTTTCCAACCCTCCAATAACAGGCTAATTTTTAAAATGACTGTGATCCAGGAGTCCCTTTTATCTTGACATTAGAGTAAATATTCAGGGGAGAAGGAGGACAAAAGGGGATAGGGAGTTAATACTTTTTGATGCATAATGTTGCACTGTATCTCTGTAACAATCATACTATGTTTCTCTCTACCTTTGTCTTACCATGTTGTTTTTAACTGGTTTGGTCTACTATTTTGGGGTTCCACTACTAGCTGTTCTTAACTATCAGCTGTGGAGTGCTAGTGAACCTTTCTCTTGTCTTTCTTCAGTCACTCAATACATTAGGATTTTAAACCAAAAAACAGTGAGAAAGAAAACCAGGGTTTGCACTCTCTCAGTCTCTCTCCTCTCCACAACACCCCCAAAACTAACAATATAATTTTTTTAAATTAAAATTTAAAACTTTGAAAAATGGAAAAAAGTTCACTAACTACACTTCAAAATCTTAAACCTTCAAACTAGTGAGTTGATAGTAGGACCTTTGGAAACAACATAGTTCCCAAACACCAGATAATGAAATGGGGACAGATTTTTTCCAATATGATCTAGTAAGACAACAAGGTTAGGGACAGGCATTCAAAAAACCAGAACCTGAATTTGGCTAAACTCAATCTTTGGAGCTTAGTCAAACCTGCATAGATTGAACTAATTTCAAGTGAATAGACATTCACTTTTGATTCTGGAAATGCCGCCACATGCCTGCAGTGGCTCAGGGCAGAAGCCAGGGGGTGTTAGAACAAGCCCGCGGCTAGAGGTAAACTAAGCTGAGGGGAGGGGCATAGCCAGGCCTGAGTATGACTGAAGAGGGTTTAAACGCCTACCCTGGCCTGCAGGGACCCCAGCCCAGGTCTGCCTGGAGGGAGAGGAGTGAAGCAGCTCCTCTCAGGGGGTCCTCAGCCCCTCACCCCCCAATTCACTCTCCTTCTAGCTGGCGACAGGAGCCGGGGGAGGGCCAGATCCTGGTAGCCTGCAGGGAAGTGAGGGTTTAATCCCCATATTGCAGGGCAGGTAATAGGTAAAACCAACTGATATAGGTTCTGCTTGTGCACCCAGGGCCACCACAGCCAGACGCCAACAGCCTGAGAGCAAGTGGGGGGTTTAATTCCCACACTGCAGGCGGCAGCAGCACAGGCACCAACACAACACCCTGGGACAAGTCCCTACAAGTAGCCAGCCGGCCGCAGGGAGAGGGTAGGAGAAATGTGACCTGGTTGCAAGGGAGAGGGGGATCCATAGCTAGTTACAGAGCTCCAGTCACTGTTGCCTCCTGCTGTGGCAGCACGGTCCAGACTGGGGTGGCCCTAGGGGGCAGAATCAGTGGCTGCCACCTCCTGCCTTGGGCCCTATGAGGGAGCTGCAGTTTGCAGGTAGGCTGCAGCTGCATCATGGCTTCCTGCTGCCCTGCATCTCCCAGTGATGGTGGCAGCAAATCAAACTATCCCAGCAGTGGAGGTGAAGCACCTGTCACCTGCTGCCTGCTGGCAGTGGTGCCAGGTGCTCAGGGCAGGCTGCTGCGAGCTGGGGATATGGGGAAGCAATGGACCACCACAGCCCAGCCTGGCCCAGTTCTGTGGCCCAGGGGCATAGGCAGCAACTGGCCTGTGGCAGCCCACCCCACCCTCTCCTGGCAGCAGAGCTAACCATCATGGCGGGTGGAGGTGAGGCACCTGTCACCCCCCACCACCTCGCAGTGGTGCTGGGCACTCAGGGTGGGCTTCCACAGGCTAGTCACTGCCTACACCCCTAAGTCGCTGGGCTAGGCCAGACCAGGCTGCATTCCTAGGCCGTGGGGCCAAGCCAAACTGGGCTGCAGTGGCCCATCACCTCCCCCACCACTGCCCACAGCCTGCCCCAAGTGCCCAGCACCCCTGCAAGCAGGCAGTGAGTGAAAGGTCATTTACCTCTGCCCACCACGATGGTTCACTCTGCTACTGGGAGAGGGAGGGGAGAAGGGAGCCATGCTGTAGCTGCTGTCTGCTTGCAAACCACGGCCTTTGCACAAGGCAGGAGGCCATGCCAGCCCCGCCCTCCTGCCCCCATTACAACAGGGGGATTAAACTCCAGCTTTCCCTCAGGCTACCAGGGGAAGGGGAGCAGCAAGGGGCTGGGGACGCCTGGCAAGGGCTGCTGCCCCCTTTCCAGGCAGACCCAGCAGCACTTCAGTGTAGGGTTTCTCACCCCCACCCCTTTCTCAGCCAGCCAGAGCAGTGATAGTGCTCTGGCTAGGGAAGAGACGGACAGGGCCAACCCTGCTTGGCTGGAACAGACAGCCCAGCCCAGCTCCAGGCTGGAGAGCATGCTGGGATGCTGGAGGACTCTGACTACCTTAAACCAGGAAGGGGTCTGGGACAAGTTCCATAAATGGGTTTGACCCAAATCAGTCAAGTCTGATACTACATTCAACTAAGTTTATCTCAAACTGGTTTGGGCCATTTTGAAACTGGTTTATGTGCACTGAGCTTCTTTTCTGTTTGTTCTGTTACAGGTTTAAACCAGATTCTGATCATTTAAACTGGTTTATGTGCAACTTCTGTCCCTAGCTTAAAAGCCAAAGCCCCATCTTTATTAGTACTGGGAATCAATAATAAGTTATAGAAAGACATGACAGCAAATGTGGGAATGGGAAACAGTGGAAACTGGTCTGGCTGATGCCAAAAGAGCCACAAGAATCATAACTGCCTTTTATAATAGATTGTAAAAAAGGGGAAATATCAACTGTACAATCCAGATCGACAGAGTATAGACAGACTCTTCTATATCCATCCATCCTGTCCACATTACTCTTTACTAAGTTATGCCTCCAACTTAGAAAATGTGATAACTTCTCCATTTCCAAGACAACACAGCCACAAGAAGAATATTTTAGGTCAATTTCTGACTTTCATTAATTGCTGACAAGCTGCAAAGAAGCACAAGTTTCTGTCAAAATCCAGGACCACTGCCTGTGTATTGTACAGCTGCCCACACAGAACAGCTTCTTGAACAATAGGTTCTGGCCCAAGTCAGGAAAAGTGGCCAAGAGAAATGCAAGAAGTAGTTATGCCTCTTACTGAAGTGATATAATCTGTTATACAATAAGAACTGCTTGGAAGAAGGAGTCCTAGGCCTTGTACAGACATTCAGTTTCTCCTGATAGAGTCACTGTTCTCTCAGGAGACACCAGGAGTGTAAAGTTCAGGCTTTTTCTCCCAAAGTAGAAATGGCAGCACCAGAAGAGCAAAGGTCTGTGCATGCTGCCAACACAGGCTGACCATCTGCAGCCTGGGTTAGCCAAGCAGGGCTGTCCTATGCATTGCTGCCACCTGTTGCCAGCCAGATTAAGGGATCCTGCAGTTTACTGAGGTGTGCACACAGGGCCCCCTCCCCAAAGCTGCACAGTGTCAGCACTGCAAGCTCTTCACGTCGCTCTGGGTAATTTTTTCTACCATGAGAACAAACCTAAGATAATTCTCCCAGATTATTTGAATGTGTGTACACAGCCCTATTCTTTTATATCAGAAACCTGCTCGCACACAATTTGAAGTGCCACTCCATTTTGCAATCAATCAATCAACACCAATCATTCAGACTCTTTCACTGACTCAAATTACATGGAAAAAAAACACATTGGCATAGTTTATTCTTCTACAGAAATGTCTAGCTGGTGATTTAATGTAAGGAAAGAAAAACAAGCTTTCAGATAGCTTTGACCCATAAACTGAAAAAGTGTTGTATAAGCTTCAAATCACACCTGAATTTTCAGCAGCAGGGATTTTTGTGAGTGATATATTTTACTGGATCAACTGCATGTTTTGAATAAACTTTGGCAAGATTTCATTTAATCACAGTACCCTTCCTTGTGAGATTAGAGAAGCTTTTGAATTTTGAGGCCTTTATCAGAATGGACCATGCAAACCCTTTTAAAGATTACCCATCATTTATCTTATAATTAACTAATCCTTTTTACCTAGGCAGGCACAAAGATCAGAAAATGCTGCATGTAGTTATCAGAGATTAACAAAATATTAGAAACCAAGAAACACCTGTAGACCAAAACCACACAACCAACAGTTGTAAACATTATGGAAATGGAGTATAGCAGGAAAAGAAAATCTTCCAAAGCCTTTCAGCAATATTAAAAAGTCTTTGGGCACTGAATGAGAAATTGTCTTTATCCATCCTTAACTTTTGCCAAATTTCCACTATATAAAACAGTCTAATGAATTTATGTATTCCTTATGTAGGTTATCCAGAACATTTACATGGCATACTGAAAATCATTTTCTCCAAGAACTGTATTTGATAGTGAGAACATAATATTGCAGTTCTTACAAGAATGCTATTTCAAGGAAAATATCCAATGTTCTCACAGTTTCCTAATACTTCCCAGTTCCATAAATTTCAGTCTTATGAAAATGTTTCAAAATATACTTGAACTCTCACAAAATGTCAACAAGTCAGAGGTCTGAGATCTTTAAAAAATTATGATACAATTTAGAAATTGGATATGTGCTTCTCAGGCTCTCTTTCAAATACGTCTTGTAATTTAAATCACAGCTTCTTGCAATTCTGTACCCTAGTTAAAAAGGCTGGACATAGGATCCAAGTTTCACAAGGGGCCTATTACAGATTTATTTTTCCATAACTGTTTTCACTGAACCATCATTGCATTCATTTTGTAATCCTTCTTTTAAAGGTATTGCAAAGCGCTGTCCCAGAATGTGCCCTAAAAAACAACAGTAGTACCAAATCTACAGAATAACTTAAAGGGGCCTCTTACGAGGTGAATTTTCCCATGCAGTCCTTTGAAACATTGCGCCTGATGGAGTTACAGGGCCTCCACATACAATGAGCTATTACAGCAGCTTATCCCCGAATTCCTTCACCAGCCCATCACAGCAGTGATTAGTCTAAACGTTCGTGCACGTCTTCAAGCTAGTAAAGGAGCCACTACCAGAGATCGGACTTCTACTTCTGGCCCAGACAAGTCGAAAAACATTGTTCATTTCCTCATACTTACATGCTCACTGCATGTAAGGTTTGTAGATCCACCTGTGTGTTACTTTATCTACTGGCTTAAAGGCGCACTTTTAATATTAAGACTTTACTGCCTGCAGTTCTCCTTTGTGTTCGTGCTTTGACAATTCCTATTTATCAACAACTTGTCTTTCAAGCTCATTGCATAATACCTTGCTTCAACATATTCACTGGACTCGAAACAAAAAAGATGAGACCTAGGAGACGTAAAAATAAGGAGAACCTGCCATATGCAGCAGTCTAGCTGTGGACAATATTTGATATATTATTAAGCCACATGATTCTAAAGTTATTAATTTTAGTGTTTCAAAAGGCCAGGGATGGTAACATTCTGTTTCCAGTCCAACCAACACTTTATTCTTGCAGCTTCTTCTCATAGCCTTATCATACTATTTGTACTGACAGCCCAGATTTTATGACAAGGTCTCTATCTCCTACCATTGGTGAGATTTTGTGCCAATCTATATGTTAAATATCAACAGCATGCACCTACACACATATAATCCCCAAAGTCTTTATTTTGCTTTCACTTGCACTGGTAGTAATAAGAAGTAATTCGAAGGGTCAGAACTAAGGCAGTGAGAATGGACAAGACGGACCGCAGAACCATTTAGACTCCTTACATTGCAATCTCAAGGTGGGCTACAAGATATCCCAATGTATTCTTACTCAGCAATAAAAAGGTTGAATACTGCACTGCACGTGAAGAGCTAAACTGGAAAATCCAGAAGGATCTGAAGAAATGCCAAGGGAAACAGTGGAATCTGCTGGAAGCTTTGAATTGCAAATGCAGGGGAAATCCTCTTCTGGAAAATATATTCAAGCTCAAGGCATTTGAATGCCAAAAGAATTCTAACACTCCTCACCACACACACAACCCTTGCTTCACTTTTTTTCTTTTATGGCTTTTTAATCAAATGCACTTTGTCATCATTGCAACTTTTTCTTAGTAAGCACAGTAGTGATAAGAGGTTCTTTTTACAGACAACCCTGAAGAATACAGAGCTCTGTAGTCTCTGCCCAAAAAATAGGTTAAACTCGCACATTTTCCTAATGTCCTCCACCTAACAGGTCTCCTCCCTACACTGGTGCAGTGTGGCATATTTATGATATAGTTGCATCACCTTGCTATTCTCTGTGCCCCTCTTGACTTCTACTAAGACAGCTAGGCTAGGGACAGACATTAGACAAACTGGTTTAAGTGATTAAAAATTGGTTTAAACCTTTAACAGAACCGAAGTTTCTTGCATATAAACCAGTTTCAAAGTGGCTGAAACCAGTTTGAGATAAACCTGGCTGAATGTAGTATCAGACTTAACTGATTTGGGGTCAAACCAGTTTATGCAATGTCTGCCCCAGGCCCCTTCCTGGTTTAAGTTAAACCAGAGTTCCCCAGCATCCCATCATGCTTTGCAACCCTGAGCTGGGCTGTCTACTCTAAAGAACAGAGCTGGCCCCACCCCTTTGCTCCCTAGCCAGACCTCAAGTGGAAATTGTAGGCACAGCAGCATCTGCCTGGCTTCTCCCTGCCCCCCACCTCCCTCCCATCTCCCACAGCATGGACCCCAACCCCACAGACCCTACGCATGTGGTATGCTAGATAATGCTGAGAGGTGTCTGTGGGTGTGCGCATGTGTATGTGTCCAGTTTCACCGGGACAGATGGACAAGACAGTGTCTGCTTAGTGCTTTTTGGAGTGAATCAGCAGGTCAGCTGGCAATGTCCTTCTGTTCTGTCCTTGGAAAAAGTTGTTTAAGAAGAGCTTGAACTAATGAGAAAGTCTTTTGTTTTGGTGATAGGCTAATAAGCACTGTGTTATGAACTCCCTGTTGACTCCCTCACCTGTCAGGTTTGCATACAGTATGAAGAAGCAGGGAGAGGGAGATTGAACAGCTCAGCATCATCAATAGATGCATGCACTACAGACACCCCTTTGCCTCACAGTGCTAGCCAGTACTCCTTACTAAGCAGGCAAGGTTCTTTGGGTAGATAGGATCTCTTTTCTTAGATCAACTAAGTAGTTGTGCCCAAAAGCTTGCAAAGAACTTTGTTCCAAGCACCTTTCTTCAGGCATAAGGAGACTGCTATTGTTGTTGTTAAGTAATTTGGCCTCAAGCTATCCACTACCAAGTTGATGGTCATTACTGACCAAGACCAAACCAGTGCCTAGAAATAAGTGTCACAGTTTCCAAGGTCTAGTTTTTTTCTTAGCAGTTTTAACAGATGCATTTTTTTTTTTTAAAGAAAAATGTTTTAATTTGTAACTGGTTCTCCTAATCTATATAGATAAAACAGTTACAAGAAACAACACTTCTCCAGTCAGATGGATCCTGACAAGCTCCTCTCAGCCAGGTGCCATACTACAAAGTCAATTGAGCATCTTTTTATTTTTTCATCTTCAAAAGATTCAGTTTCCAAACACATTGATCCAGGTGCCTGAATCACAGATGTGCCTTCATCTCAGCAAGCCTGTCCAGGTTTGCTCTGGGGTAATTAATTAGCCAAGAAAAGAAAAAGAAAAACACCCCTAAAAAAGTCAGCAAAAACAATTTCTTCCTCAACAGATCCTCAAAAAGGCTTGCTTCCAAGCAAGGCACTACACCAAAACCTTCAAATTAAGGACAGAGAGCCTGATCCTGGACCCTTTAGTCTTTGGGAGTACTACATACTGGACTAAAACTGATGACCATGGGCATAAATAAGGTTCAGTTCACAATGACACAGTGCAAAACCAGAAGGGGACAAATAAAAATGCAACTGAGCTATTCATGAATAGGGATTCCCTTGCCACTGCATTAATTAATTTCTACTTTCTACTTGGTACTGGAAAAGGACTCATCGGCTGTATCTTCCTACTTCAAGATATAAAAAGGACAAATAGCTATGCAACAGCCCAACTATTTAATGACCTTGCCCAATTTCACCACATAATACAGTACTCAATTGCTTAGATTACGTTCAGACATCAACAGCCTGAAGCAGGTTACTAAATTTTAAACTGAGAAAACAGTTTACAGGGCATTTAAAATATTAAAATCTTATATTATGTTATGTCCATAATTCAACAGTTGTGTTATGCTTCCTTGTGAAATCATTGGAGATTTTATTCAAGACATTTGCAGTACTGGTATCTCTCAAACTGTTGCTGTAGGACAGTGAAGCTTTTGAACCCACAGCACAGCATGGACAGAGTTCAAAACCCGGAGCGCTTGCCTCTGCCCTGTCAGCAGTGGGTATTGGGGATGACTAGGGACCTCTCACCCCGCACCCCCACCCACACACTCTAAGCACAAGTTTGTAAGTGAGACAGGCACTGGGGACCAGTATGGAGCAATCTCAGATCCACCAGAAACCAAGGGCACAAGAATGGGTATTGGGAACCAGTCTGGAGCAGCCTCAGGGGAAAACTTGCAGTAGAGCACTCCAGCTGACTCAGTTGGGAGGGGTATGAGTGGGAGGCACAGTCCATCCCATCCTCCTCAGTACCACTGCTGACAGAGTATAGACAAGTCCTTAGACTACCTGCGTTGCCTGAAGGAGTTAAAAGGCAAAAAAAACCTCCAACCTTGCCTCAAGAACCAGCTGTAGAGGCCTGGACAGACCTCAATGTTTTTAACTCCTTTAAAGCAATGGAAACTTCCAAGCAAATAATACAAATACTGGACTAGGCCTATGCACATAGTCTAGGTTTCTGCTGGAAAAGGGCCATGCTGTTTCAGGAGGAAGGAAAGAGGAGATCATTTAAGAGAGCTGATGATTTGTTTCCCCCTTTCCTGACATTTGATACACAAGTGACATATGTTCGTGAGACATTAGACTGTATGCACAAGTAATATGGTGTGCATATGTACACACACCCAGCAAAACAACCAAGGTGATTATAGTTCTGCTCAAAGGTTCACAGCCCCTGGACTCCGGAAAGGTCCTTTGTTATGGATACAACATTTGTGAAGAAAAACTTCTATATTGTCAGGGACGATAAATAACATAGTCACAAATTCTGCAATTGTCTCCCATTTGATTTAGGCTCTGCTGGTGCTGAAGAACGTGTACATAGGATGCAAATTATGTGATTATATCCTAAATTATTTTTTCCTTTTTCCTCCCCCCCCCCCCAAATTAATCAAACACTGATTTGTATTTATAGCTACAGTTCACCACCCAACCCAGTGTGCAAAGGTCCAGCCCACCCCTTTTACTTAGAGTTTTACACACAGGGCACTTTGCTTAATCAGAATTGTTAGAAATTGCATAGACAACTTCTTTTTTTCATAGTAATGGAGTTGAAAACAGTCTCTCCTAGGCTACCTTGAATAATGGCTAAGGCCTCCATCAATGAACCTGACACCCCCTTGTGGGCAGGTTTGGCATAGCAGTTCTTTCATCACCCATAATCCTTTTGATCAAGGCTGCTTATAGAGTCTCTCAGTAGCATGCGACTTTAATTGAACTTTGCTAAAGTCACACTGCTTAGTCTCTCTCCAGTTGGGATTCATTACTGTTTCACTTGCAGGCCTTCACCTCCAAGCCAGAAACTAGAGAGGAACCCAGAAATGCCATATCATTTGGGACCCCAAGCTAAACAGTGGAGGACTATTTCTTTCCTGTCCCTCACCACTTCCTCAGGCTTCCTCCTACCTTCCCCAGAGGAGCAGTCCTTCTCATATTCCTTCTTCCGTCTGAAGCCAAAGACAACCTTCAACTTCCCTATCTGCTGCCCCTTTCTGCCTGGATAGCCCTCATTTATACCAGGTGTTTCCAATTAGCTGCTCAGCCACAGCTGAAAGAGGTAATTGGGTATTTTCACTAAACCTTTACAAACTGCAGCTGTGTGGGGTAAAGATGCCCCATTACAAGGAAAGAGGCTAAAGGCCAAACAACTACAGTATTTCATACGTTTTGTATCATTCAGCAAATGGGGTTTCTATCGAGTAAGATAATATTCTGTCCTCTAGAGGCACAATAGAAGCTTAGGAAGCTGCATGCACGCGAGCATAGGGCTGACAGAGCCTGCGTGTACCAATCACCTTTGTCATCCAAGCCCCCCATAAAACAAAACCAAAAAATCCAACCCTAAAGCTACTCCTGACCACCTCAAAACTGTCTTGTACCTTACCTGCTCCCTACAAGGAGCAAAGGATCAATTTAAGACCAACTACTAATGTCATAGTTCAGGCTGAATTTAAGGAATGATTCATTTTCATATTGGTATCATCCTAATACAATTAAGAAACAATAAACTAAAACGTTCACTTTAGTCATGCACCTTCTACCCGAACATAATACTTTCCCAATTAACATGTGCGTGTGCAAGCACACACGCGCACACACACATACCACTTCAATATATAAAATACACATATTGCAATTTTACAGTCAAGGGAAATGGAGAGAGATCCTCCACCCAAAAGTACACAACAAATCTGTGGTGAGATCAGGAACAGAGGTCATGGCTTGTAGTGGGTTCTACCATAATAAAAATACTTAACTATAATAATCTAGCTTCCACCCTTGTGCTCTAACACATATTTCCTCACCTGAGAAAGTGTCAAAATTATAGTCACCTTACATGTATATATCATTCCCCTCAAGTTTCCCAACTCTTAAAAAAAAAAAAAAAAAAATCACTTGCTTACCCCTCTCTTTTTAAAATGCTGATTTCCTGAGATTAAAAAAAAAGAGAGAGAGATAAAAAACAGATACAAGGCCAATTTTATTTATTTTTATTTTTTGTAAAGCCACCTTTAGAGTGCATTTAATATGGCAACAAATAATCTGCATGTGATATGACAGTTTAGGACAGGAATCAACTAATACAGTATCCATGCAAGATGACAGGGGTGAGGCAAATTATTGAGGCAGGTGGACCTGGCGATGAATTTATACCTAACACTGAGGACACATCTGCATCACTTTCTCTGCTCTCCCTGTCCACCTACTTCCAGCCCAATATCCCAAACCTGGAAGTGAAGCAGGTAAAGACTCCCTACCTCCAGTCAAGAACAGTGGCAGGAGGTGCCCTCAGTATGGCTTCACTACCTTGTTACCAAGTTTGGCTCATGGGGAGCAGGAACTCAGAGGGATGAAAGGAAGCAGCATGGACAAAGCCTAAAAATTTGCATCCCTATTCCTGAAAAAGGTCATCAGGAAAATACCAGCAGTCAGGTACTGCCTCACATCTGAAAGGTAGTGGAAGTGCCCCCTACCACTAAGGTGATCCAGGCCTCAGAGACAGCCTTGTGCGAACTGCAGACAGTGCTTCCTGCAGCAACTGGATTCTTCTTCTAATATTCCCTAATCAAAAACTGACTTGGCTTCAGTCTACCACACCTCAGCCTGAAATCATCCAATCAATCACCTCAGCTTAAAGCGATACAGTTGAGCAACAGCTATTAGCTTTTGCATTAATATATATTAAAAAAAAAAAAGCAGCAATTTGTCATTCATTCTCCCCAAAATAGAGCCCCTTTTCTTTCTCTGACCTCCCAGCCTACACTTACCAGGTCATTAAGGCCATTTCCAACCCCATCTTCTCAGCCTTCAACATGCCTGCATCAGACATTTGGAAGCGTGCTGTGCCTCTCTCCTGCGCCTCATCATGCACTGCATGATCAGTGGGAGGAAACAGCATGTGTCCAGACTTCCTGTTGCTGTGGCTTGCCTTCACAATTTGTATTTTGTGTATTTTGTCCTCCTCTTCAATAGTCATCCATCATGAAATAGAGCAACAGGCAGAGGGGCAACTGAACTGTGGGTGCTATATCGCAGCCTTTTACATATTTCATTTTTCTTTATTAAAAAAAAAATATATATAGTGCATCATCATTAGTGGCAGGGGACCCAGATTCAAGGCTCAGCTTCTGTTACTTCATCCAAATGCCTCTTTAAAATTGCTTGCTTTAGAGGGGAAGTGCCTGTCTTGTCTTTGGTTATGAAATTCAAATGACAGTCCTTTCGCCTAAGGTGCTACTTTTGCCCTTCCACCTTGCTTCTTTCATTACACCTCTCTGCTGCCACACTAGAGTGAATAATGCTTTTTCTTCTGTGAATTTCTGTGAATTAGGCTTCCAATTGATTCGGGCCAGATTGACCGACTCAGCCAATTCAGGGTGTTAGGATTCTCCTAGAATCCCGTGTGTTAATTTTCTTTTCCCTAAAAAAAAGTTTCCAGATTAGCTACAAGAATCCAGCAAAAAGGAAACTGTCATTTTTACCCAGCAACATATGCAGTTAGTATGTGCAGGATTTGTTTCAGCCCAAACAGAAAGCACAAATTATACTTACTTTCTTTCCAGAAAGCCCAAACATTGTTTCACACCAACTGACAGTGGTAGTAATTAATGTGAAGGTTCCCTGGGGTCTTTTAACATCCTTTCTTAGCTTTTGATGGCTTAGACAGCCACAACCTATGTTCCTTTAACTATCTATAAAACTGAGGGGGGAAAGCATTTAAACCCGACATTGGGTTTTCTTTAAACTCTCTAATGAGCTCTAGATAAAGCAGAGAAGCTTTTACTGAGGATTTTAAGCAGCACTTTTTTCCCCCTCGATTGTTCTCCCAAGGGCAGAGTATTTCTGTCTCTTCATAGACAGATGAATTCCAAGAACAGCTTTAACAAAGCCCAAGAGCCCTGTTTGTGTCAAAATGGGATCACATTGCAGAGATGTGTGGTATGACCATTCTTCCCCTTACCATCAGTTTGGTGCAGTTTGCCACTTTCCCATTCACTTGTAAAATTAAGGCAGGATCTGCACGCACGCGCACGCGCGCACACACACACACACACACACACACAGTTTTGTTTTGTTTTGTTTTTTTGGTTTGCCACAGACATGTCAACTACTCAAGTGTCATTCAGAATGACTACCTCATCCAAATACCCCACCCCCATGCCACTTCACTTAGATCAAGTCATTCATAAAAGAGGAAATATGATTGGGAGCCAGGTTTGCTTTTGACTTGTTTTGTGACACCGGCAAAATCACTTAAGTTCAGTCTAGCTCAGTTTCCCCACATACTAAATGAGGAAACAAAATCACCTACCTTGGCTAAGCACTAGATGACCTTCTAATGAATCTCCCTGTGCAAGAGTAACATGTTATTAAAGAATTTAGAAGAATTTACTTCTAGCTTCAACCTGATGTCTGGGGCAGGATGTCAAACTCCCAAAGAGACAGAAGCTAAATCCATCTTCTCTCCCCTAATTTATTTACTTGTATTACATATTACAGACAAAAAAAAAATCTATACAAAAATAATAAATTTGAAAAGTAATCACTCTAGAGCAGTGGTAGCAAAGTCATCCGGCCCCGTGCCGTGTGCAGCACATGCTGTGTGGGCCCCCTGTACTGTATGCATTGCATATGCCTGGTCCAGTGCTGCATGGAGCACATGCCAATCCCTGTGACAAAAGCAGTGAGGGCCAGCACATGCTGGAAGCAGTGCACAGGGCTAGCCTGGCCACACACATGGCACACAGCATGGAGTCAGCATGGGGTGCATACTGCATGCATGCCCCACTGGACTGGCCCTGTGCACCAACACTGGAGCCAGCATGCAAAGCCAGTCTAGCAAATACGAAACATGGAGCACAAACCTTGGACTGACCCTTCATGCCATGTACCATGCCCATGGTGCCAAGTCCAGCCAGCACTCCAGACCAGCACTGCATACCACATACATCTGGATCACAGGGCTCCATGGGAAGAGTCTAGCCTGCCGCCCTTATGTTTGACACCCCTGCTCTCAAGCTAGAGAATGCCAGAATTCAGGCTGCCCATGCAAATTTAATTCAGCCTCTTTTTAAATATGCATTAAAAATTGGCTCAGGTCTTTAATGCTATACTATTTTGACCACATGACTGACCGCTGCATACTAGGTTATCATGCCAGGAGGGATGAGTGAACTGGTTCAGATAAAGCAAGAATTAGTTCCAAGCTTCAGTCAGGCCACTGCAGTGGAACTTACAGTTAACTTTTCTCCCCATTTTCTCACATCTGAAATTCTTGGTTTGGGCTGAGACAAGAAGCAGAGCACCAAAATAAAATGAAAATACAGCACAGTATATGGACTCCTCTCTGTTCTAATTATTGGCTTTATTGAAGCAACCCTATGGAGTTGCTCCATATTATTTTTATTTATATAGTATCCAAAGTGTGCCAGGTGACTTACAGGAAAATTAAAGACATGGTCTCCTACCAGAAAAGAAAACAGAAAACTGGCCAGCAGCCAGTACTGCACATGAGTAACTTTATGCACATGAATAGAGTTGGAAGAATAATAGCATTTTTGGATTTATGGCAGAACTGAAATATCAGGAAAAAAATTGGCTCAGGTTTAGCCAAAATAATTTTTAAGGCTCTTTTTTTTTGATGAAGCAAAACAAACTAAAGTAATTTAGGGGTGATCAGATTTTTTTTAAACCCATAATGAAATGTTTTCCTTGTTTTGTCACCTTTTTGTTCTTTTTCAGGTAACTTCTAAATTAAAAGTGCTGGTTTAAAACAAGAAATTGAAAAGCAGCATTTTGAAAATGAAAATGTTTTGACATTTTAAAAAAAATATATACCTTTTTTCACCACCAAAACTATTTTTCAGTTTGACCCAAATATGCAAATAGGTTCCATCACCAGAAACTCCCATTTTAGTTAATTTACTATTTATCAAAACATTTTATGCAGGTCATGAGTGGTTGTGGGGATTGGCAGGAAGGTGTGCTTGTGTGGGGATTCACGCAAGAAGTTGGTGGTTGGAAGGGGGAAAGGACGTCAGCAGGATGTCTCAGGTTTTGAGGTGTTTAAGGAATTGTCTGTGGATTTTTTATTGTAACCAACTCTGAGGATTTTGGTTAGGGCTGGATATAAATCTAATAAATTAAAATCATTGACAAGGATTACTTAAAAGTGCATGAAGGTCCACGTGTACTTAATGGGTGGCACTGTCACAACCCACCATTTAAACACTATGCCATACATGTCAGAAGTGACATTTATGAGTGCCCAGTTTGAAACATTTCAGAGGCCTGATTTTCAGAAATGCTAAACACCTGCTCTCTGAAAAATCAGGCCCTTTAAAATCCCTTAATCTGAGCATCCCAATATTCAAGTACCTAACAGTAAAATCGTGAGGTTGATTCTCATGTATGGTTTCCTTCACGCTGGAGTCTCAAATCAGGACAGGGACGGATGCTCCATGCAAACTTCAGTGCAACAGAGAAGCAGTTGGGCACAAACTGTTATACAAATATACATATACAGAATTTCACGGCATCCATCAACTGCACAGCTAGGACTGATTTTTTTAGTATTACCTCCTCCCCCAGTATTTCAATGAGTTTTGTCTGCAGAGACTACACACTGCAAAATCAAAATCTCCATTTGCCATCTGGAAAATGCCAGCATTGCAATGCTGAAAGTAAAAGTATGTTCTAATTCTTTTTACACACACACACACACACAGTACCCTATAAGTTAAAATACCAACTATAAATTCAGCTTTGTATTTTTTTAATACGACTTCACAGTATAGTCTGTTGGTTTGGAAAATACCATGATGTCATGTTTAAACTATTCAGGATACATCTGCTAATTGAAAGAAGTTGCCAAAAACATTTGGAGTCATACTGTATAGAAATATGAATATTTCTCTAAGCAATTAAGGATTAAATGAAAAGTAGTGGCAGTTTTCCATAACGAGGTTCAATGCTACATCCAAACATTTAAAAAGGTTGAGTTTAGTCATTAACAGAAGACTGGAGTTACCAAATAATGTAGCATCATTATTGTTATATCAAATGGAGTGAGATCTTTGCTACTTCTCAAGTTGGGTTCAGATGGAATAAGTCTCTGGGACATGTTTTTCCATACCCTAATGTGAATTAGGGGTGTGCAAAGCAAATTCGGAGTTAATCCAGTTAGGGACAGTGATTTGATTTGGATCACTGTCCCTGATTCAATTTGGCCAAATCTGAATCTGAAGATTCAGTGATGATTCGGACATGTACACAACTTTGAATGTTTTTTCTACATTTGTCGAGGTACCAGCATGGTGTGATGCTGGGGCACATGGAGAGTCCCACAGGAGTGCGGGGAGGCCCCCCACATGCTCAGCAGCAAACCCAGAAGTGGACCGGAATTTCTTCCGGTCCACTTCTGGGTCTGCCATGGAGCACACAGGGCCCCTCCACTGTGTCTCCCTGGTTCGGCAATCAGTCGCAGGGGGAACCTGGGTGCCCCCCGAGACCCAGAAGTCACTAGTCACTGAGCCAGGGGGAGGAGTGCAGGGGGCCCCCTCAGCATGTTCCCCAGCAGACCCAGAAGTGCTTCTGGTCCACTTCCGGGCCTGCTGCCGAGTGCGCTGAGGAGCCCCCCGCGCTCCCGTGGGACACTCCATGTGCCCCAGAATCACAGCATACATGAGCCCCTGCTACCTAGAGGTATGTAGAAAAAACATTTAAAGCTGTGTCCATATGCCTGAATCTCCGAATCACTCCGAATTGATTTCCAAGGGTTCCAATTCGACTGGGAGAAATTAAAGGGTCCTCTGATTTTATTTGAATTCAGAGATTCGGCCACCAAATTGGGCCAAATCAAATCAGGGACCAAAGCTTTGCACAGCCCTAATGTGAATCACATTCCTGCATGCTGATCTACAGGTGGATTATTGAATCCACATGCACCCCCATCAACAACAACAGCATGCTGAGCAGACCCCAGCAGTGAGCCCTTCTTGCAACACTATCTTTGTTTAATCATCTAAAACAAAACATTTCTTATAGTACATAATACAATCAACAACCTGATGTTGATAAAATGGATTTCTGGATCCCACTGTTTATACAACATGTAACAGATCATAAGAAAGAAGAAAATTGCAATTTTAAAATATGTTCCCAGTAAATTAAGCAGTTTAATAAAGAAATTAAAGTCATGCTGTAGCTTAACATATGTAATAAGCAATACCTCTGTTCTGCTTCTATTTCCAATTCAGTTTCTTTTAATTTACAGCTCTTTAGCAACCATCTCAGCCACTGATTTGATCAGAACAACAGTTTTACCAGAGATTAACTCCAATTTTCAGTTTTATTTTTTTCAGAGCTAAATCAAGAGTCTTTCGTTATCGCAATCAGTTTTGATCTGTGTATTTGTTTCTATGAAAAGTGAAAGTCAAGTCCTGCCTAACTATTGCTACAGTCCTAATGACCAAGCAAACAGTATGTACCGAGGTACCAATTCACATTTCTAAATCTATTTAGTACCCCTCCTCTCTGCAAATTCATCCACAGCATCTGACACAGTAGACCACAGCTTATAAAAGCTTATGCCTTTCTGAATGAATTGTGTCGTTCATGGAACTACTCTGCCCTGCCTTTTGCATCATTTCTGTATGGCTTTTTTTTTTTTTTAAATCAGGAATGATCCAAATGTCTGGAAGTTACACCAGTATCTCAGGTTGGTTTGTTTCTTTAAATAGAAAAGGGGAAATGATAATGTTCACAGAACATTACCACTTTGTAGATCTTCTCAACTGAACCTTAAGTTAAAGACAACAACAACAACAACAAATGTTGTTCAACTGCAAGATCAATTTGCTCAAATACTGAAGGGACAATTTGAAAGCACCTGTGCTATGCACAGACAGCAATTAGAGGTATCACTTATTTTGAGAACATCAGCAGCAAATAGGCCTTGTCCTCGCCTTCTGAAAATAGGGCCTAATGTTTTCCATGTTCATTGGGATCTTTCAGGAGTTGAAGTGAGGGACAAACGAATTACAGCAGGTAAAAAGGCAGTCAGCCCCTCCAGTGGAGCAACTTCTATACGTTATCTGTCAGTGAGCCTCCCCCACTGTATATAAAAGATTAAACACACAATAACTTACCCAATAAATTAACACACAATATTTTAATTTACTTTCATTGAGGGCTGAACTACCCAAGATTTTTTTCACTAACTACTTGGTAAGAGTGGACACAGACTGTTACCACACCTCAGCTGTTCTACTGTGAAGCCTTGACCTCAACTGGCTGTACCTGGTTCATTTGCCCATACCTTAGAGTACCTTAGAGTACATAGCATTAAAAAAATGAAGAAGAGGTGAAAACCGTTTCCCATTCATTATTTTCTTTGTCAGTTTGCAGTCATTAGACTAAACTAGCGAGACCCATTGTGCAGAAATATGAAGTAAAGAGCATTTTAAACCCATGCAGAAAAAAATAATGCTCAATAAGATCTTTTCATGAAAGGTTACTGCTGTTTATAATCAGAATGTAAAATAAATCAACATAAGCAGAAGAGGGAATAGAAACCTCCCAGCATGAGGTTCAATGCAGACAGGAGTGTCAAGCCCAGCCTTTCCAGGAAAAGGCCCTGAATTGCTGTACAAGTCAGAGTTAACCCATGGCTCACTGCAGAGCAGAGAGCAATCTTTCACACAGGCTTATGTCAAGCCATAGTCATAATATTATTGGGCTCCTGCACACACATGGGGAGCCTGCTCCAATGCACTGGAAATCCAGGATGGTGAAGCAGACTCGAATCGAGTCTGATGGAGTATGGACAGTGACGTGTTCTGGCAGCCTTGCGCATCACGTGTAGCAGTGTGCCCATGCATCTGCGCACTGGCAAAATGGTGACAGGGCGCTTTGAAATAAACCATGTCCAATGAGCTTTAGTTCAAAGTGCCCCGCTGCCATTTTTTTGGCGCGGGGACATTTGGTGACATTAATACATGTAACATGTGGGCACTTTTAATTAGCATGGCATGCTAATGAAAAGCACCCAGTGTCACATCCCACCACATGTAAAGATGCCCATAGATTTGGAAGGGACCCCAAAGGTCAGCTGGTCCAACATCCTGCAAGAACGTTAGTCCTAAATCATCCCTGTCCAGTGCTTGTTCCTCCTCTTGAAAACGCTGAAGGAAGAAGATTCCACAACTTCCCTGGATAGTTATTTCCACAGCCTTACTGTTCTAACAGCAAGGAAGCTTTTCCTCATACAAGTCCATACAATTGCTTACCATATTAGCCAGTCAAATCACATCATTTGGGCACAGACTCTTATGAGTTCTTACACTGTTTTAAATAGAAACCATGCTTTTTCCTGCTGTACCTTATAAAACATGAACATTTATCGGTTTCTGTCCAGCCAGGCAAGCAGATCTACAGCTATATTTTTTTAAATAATAAAATGAAAAAAAAAAAGATACTCCAGTGGGAATATGAAAAAGAAGTAAATCTAATGACTTTTTCAGTCCTGTATTACAGGGCCAGAATACTTTATGGTTTCCTGTGGAGTGTCATGTCACCTTCCAGAGTCTCATAATTCTCTCAGCACATATTGGAAGAAATTTTAATTTGGCTCAGACAGGAGGAATATTTTAGTTAAAGCTTAGTACTAGCTACCAGAAACTTGGGCCCTTTACTAAGTGATTATGAAAACATGAGCAAGTTCTGTAGAGATGATCCCCGATTCAAGTTTATTTATTTTATAGATTAGAATTAGATGGTACAGGATGGCCGTTGCATAGTATGGGTGGGGGTAGAGCTTTTATGTGACTGAATGACTTTTTAGAGTTTCCAGATCTTAAATGAGGACTGAATCTAAAAACAAGTCCCTCTAAATATCAATAATGATAGTGGATGGGTATCTACAGTCAATCTTCTGCTTATTCCCTCCATTTAGTTAATACTAAAGTGTGAAATTTGGACTTAGGATAAATAAATATGTTTTGTTGCTAACAAAGTGCTATCAAGTAAAGATTAAGCAAATAATAAACTAAACTTTTCATTCTAAGAAACAGGAGAGCAAATTGGGGAGATTTCAAAGATGATTTCTGTAATTGGGTATCAAGGGGAAAACCAGATTTGGAATCTAGACGATACTGCCAGGAAAAAAATCTTATCAGTCATAATTATTCTGGGTGCTCTTTTCTGGAGATATATAAACACCTTGCATATTTGGGGGTTCTATACCAGTAATTAATAATAAATTTTAAAAGATATTCCAACAGAAATATGAAAATGAAGTAAATCTAATGAAGCTTTCAGAAGTTACTATAAGACAACAGAAATTCTTTACTAATGTGACTTACACTGATTCTATTAAATCATATAAAGTGTTAATGAGACATACCAGAATTTTAAACAGCCAGATAACTGTTAGGCTAGGGAAAGAAATTACACATACACTGGTATAAGTGATCAGAAACTGATTCAAATCTGTAACACAACAGAAGTTCAGTGCAAAAAAACTGCTTTCAAAATGGCTGAAACCAGTTTAAAGATGAACCTGGGTGGACGCGGTATCAGCTTAAACTGATATAGGTTAAATCTGTTTATTGAACTTCTGTCCCAGATCCCCTCCAGCTTCAAGTTAACTCACAGTCCCCAGCATCTCAGGATGCTTTGCACCTCCCCCACAAAACTCCCCTTGCAGGATGGGCAGGCTAGCCTTGACCAAAAACTATTTACTCCAATGGACTAGGGAGGAATGATTTAGTACCCCATATCTTCTGGCCTAGGCCACTGCAGGAACATGGCTGCATTTCTCAAAAAAAAACATGAATGTCTGTTCACTTGCTTATCAATTCAATCTACACAGCTGAGACTAACCTAGAAAAGCTGAACCAATTCAGCCTTGGGCTTTTTGTGCATCTGTACTTAGCCTTAGAGTCCAAAGCGGTGCCTAAAAAGTTGAGTTCTGCATTAGGATCCAGAAGTTCATGAGTTTTAATCCTAGTTTATACACGGGCTCCTGAGGACTGGGAAAAAATAAATAGGAACAATATTCATCAGAACCATCCTTACCTCAGGACTCTTGAAAGGATTAATAAGATTTTAACATACTTTGAATATGAGTGATGTTATATGAAAGTTATATATTAATAGTAGTTGTATCAGATTGAACATGCGTATAGCAGATGCACTTTAAATGTACATGAATGTGACTGGACCTACTATTACAATTCATTAAAAAAAAACGTAACAGGTGCTTTTAAGGATCAGAAGAAAATAAACTGAAAGCTCAGAGTAAAAAAAAAGCTGATTGCCTAAAATATAACATATTAAATCTACTCTGTGGTTTGGATGTGTGCTGTTAACCTCTTCACAAAGGTAACTGTCACTGACGGGCCTTCTTGTCCCCTCCAGGGAGCTCTGTTTTCCTGGTTGGTATCTATTCCCCTTCCGGACCAGTTTGTCTCCGTGGGTGATCTTCTCTCGCATCACCAAACCCCGCTCTCACCTGCCACGACTTGGTGTTTCCTTAGTGGGGCAGGGCTAGTGCACGGGTCCCTCACTGGCCCGGGCTTGGCCCACTGGTTGCACACGGGGCTCCGCCACCCCTTACACCCCGGCCTCCCACCACCTCTGGGCTCAGCTTCTCTGATCCAGCTTCGCTGCTTCCGCCGGCTTCTCCCACAGCTTACTTACTCAATCCGACAGACTGTAGGATGCCGCTATGCCACTACCTTTCAGTTGAACTCCTCACTGTGACCTACATCGGAGCCTAATCTGCACCCTCTATCGACCCCTCGCCACAAGCCCTCCACCCAGTACGGCTCTTCCCCTGTGTTGTCACTAACTATATCGCTATCCCTCCACCAGATCCTAAGTAGCCTGGGACAGGAGGGGAAGGGATTCCCCCCTCAGTAGCCCTCCGGTTGTCCCACTCCTGATCCTTGACTCAACATCCCTGTGTCTTGGCGGCGATCCCGCCGCGATCTCCCTTCAGCCTGGGGATTCTCGGTCTTCCACCCCTCTTCAGTGAGTCCCGCACCCACCATTGCAGAACTTACTTCAGAGTCCCTGAACTCTTCTTGGATCGTCCCATTCCTTTGTCACTCATTCGATCTGTCACTCCTCGCACGATCGGACGTTGTCCCCATTGTCAGGCTCTCGATCAGGGTTGCCTCCTCCTCCAGGGCTCCAGCTCGGTGGGCTCTGTCCCCGGGGTCCTCTGCCGGCACTTTCCCGTCCCACCACACGATCCCCAAACTATCTGCTGCCTCCAAAGCGGTGGCCGCCATTTTTAAATCTCCCAGCTGGCGTCTGATGTCATCAGCTGCCGGCTGCACCTGTACATAGACGCAGCTGACAAGCCGCGCGGGTTTTCCCTTCGCCCGTCCTTCTGGTAAGTTTTCCCGGCTTCTTCAGGTCCCAGGACAGTAACAATTTTGTCAGAGGAGTTTTCTAGAATCATTTGTGCTTCATTAACAAGGAGCTCAAGAGGTAACCTTCTGATCTTCATAGAAAGCTAGAAAATCTTCTATATTAGAAACTGTGGTGCTTTTCAGACCAAGTGGACCTGCCAAGTATCTTTCTAATGATACCCCATGTCTGAAAATTAAAGATCAATATTGAGTGCAAAGACAGAATTTATAGGGGAAGGCACAATGTTGAAAAAAAAAATCTTTATTTGGAGAATAATGGAAACTGCTGCATTCATAGCTCTGAAGAAACTCCTATTGCATTGACCAGATACAGAATGATCATTGAAGCCTAACCATACTGCTCCATAGTAAGCTTCAACTCCGACTTGAAGGTACCACTTGAACCAACCAAAGAATGATAGATTAGAACATGATGATTTGAAGAAATATGAGGTTCTGGTTCCCGTTTGCTTCAGTTGAAATTATGGATATTCAGCATTTTGAAAAATCAATACATTGTTTTCCACAACTTTTTAATCTGAATTATAGTTTTCAAAGATTCATAGAGACAAATAAAAAAGGACAAGGAATAAGAAAAACAACGTAGAACCAGAAAAAGTCTGTAGTAGTTATCAAATATTTATAACCTATGGGACAAGATGTCATTTTATTGTAGAAAATTACTTCCTCAGAAATTTGGAAAAATATGAATTTGACACAATGCAGTCAGTTACTTTACTTTAAGAAGGTGCTTTATGTTCCAGAGGTGCATGAATAAATTTTGTGCAGTTGCTATGGTAGCTCCTAATTTGTTATTGAATAATAGAATTACTTGTGTTTAAATAGCTATAAAACTTGCCCTTGAGCTCTTATGAACACATACCTTTGTCGTTTCCTTTTTTTACTCTTTCAAATGCATATATGTTTAAAGTAGCAATAGCACCTCCCACCTTTGTTCCCCTTTTTGCTACAGTTACATGTCCTCTGGCTGTCTTCATGGTGAACATTTTCTCTAAGCAAAAGAGCAGGCTTATTAATATATTTAAAAAAGAAGATGTTCCCTGCTGTCCCAAGTCCTCTGGTATTACAACCAGCCACCAGTAACGTACATGTACAGGGCATGAACAAACCAACAAGAGATTTTAAAACAAAATGTCCTTGGTCTAAATAAACCAGTGGGAAGACGATATCAAGAAAATATGGAATTCCTGCCATACAGCATCTCATTTCTGTTTTTAAAAAAATCAGTTCAGCAAAAGAGTATTAAATGAGACAGATTTTTCATATAGTTATCACTCACTGACTTTTTGAATAAGGTATTTTTAGAACATTTGTTTCGTGGTTTAAAGGAAGCAATAATAGATAAAACATTTCAAGTACATATACACACAAAAAACCTTTAAAGTTGCTTCTTTCAGGGCTTCTCAGCAGAAAAACCTCAAAACTGAAAAAATGTTTTCAGCAAATTTAACAAATAAAAAAGAACCTAATTCTAAACCAGTGACAATCTCTGAGTCTAACAATGAAGTAAAGCATCCATAATTCTATTTAACTCTGCTTGATGTGAAGGTTTTATTTTGTGATCATTTTAGTGCATAAACCCTGATGAATAATGGAATTTTAGAAAAAGAACCCCTATTGAGTCAAGCTTCATTGACATCTGACTGGTAGTCTAAAAGCCTGCCGAGAGGGTCCAAAGCAATGCATCATAGCCTCCCAGCAGGTCATTAAGGCATTAGCCAATTAGAAAGCAGGGCTACTGAGTGACATTGTTCACAGCAGAGCAAACATAATTGATTTTTATTTCAACAGGGGAGAGAACCTCCTTACTAAAGAGCCTTAGCATAATTTCTTATTTAGGAGAGGTTTAAAGAGATTTGTGTTGGAGTATTTAATTCCAAACCCTGGGACAGTCTCTGGCAATGTGTATAAATTAAGGGACAGTTGACTTCACTCATTGATATTCAAAATAGAGACTCGCTGTTACTCAAAAGTAGCATGAAGATTTCTGAGTGATGGCATCGAACACCAGCTGTGCAGGGGCACAGATCTTGTACTCTCACAACCTTTAAATAGTTTATGTAGCTATTAGCAAGCTGGAATCCTGCTTGAAGGGCTACCTTCCTATGCATTTTAACATATTTATACACTGTATAATCAACCACTTCTTAAAAGTGCCATCTAGATGCTGCTTCTCTCCAAAGATGTCTTTATCACCAGTAATCTCCCACTTTCAGATTTCATTGTCTACCAGCTGGTTTCAAGCCCACTGTTCATTAGCACCACTGGGTGGGGATGCTCATCAGCAACTGAAGGTTAAAGCAACCAACTCAACAAATGAATGATAGCTTGAGTATTGCAAATATTCAATACGTTCAGAGCATTTTCCACCAATTCCTTACATTATCCTTCATACGGAAGGTACATTTCCCTTGGCATAAAGACAACATGTACATTGCAATCTGTATGTGTCAAAGCTAATGCAAAGAAGTATGTCAATAAACACATGTATCATTGCAAGTGCAAAAGATAAGTAAGAAAGCTAATCAATGCATAAGTGAAATAAGCATTCTTCAGATAATTTACAAAACAGTAACTGCTTGATGCCATTGGGTTTCTCTTTTCCTTTTCTATATCTTCTGCCTTCATGATCTGCTAGGAAGTGAAGAGCTGAAAAGTGCTGTTAGGTCCTAATTTTTCTCATGACCCCAAAAAACACAACAAAAAACTTCTATTGGAAATATTTGTAAATGACTGTCTTCAGGGCATATATATGGTAGAGTTGGAATACATACATACATACATATTCCACGCAGTTCAGCTGCACCCTGAATCAATCATTCAAAGAAAATGAAAAAAACCTGCTCTCCTGCAAAGGCTGAAAGCCAGGCAGTGATCTTTGTATGTTGGGGCTATACGTAAAAATCATGCATCTCATCTGCCTCCAATTTTCAGTGTTTTTCCATCAAGTTTAATTTTTTTTTCCATTATCATTTTCAACTCAGCTTTATGCTTCAACAGAAACTCAGGCTACTTATTAAATAGTAAAAAAAGTATAGGAGGGGGACGGTATTTTTTCAAGTCTCTGCCAGCTATACATTGAGGCAATTTAATTCCCCTTTTGAAAGTTTGTTCACATGCCTAGTCCTCTGTCTTGGCTAAGTGCCATCCCTGGTTTCTTTGTGTTCAGAGGTATGCTATAAATAATTTTTACAAACAGTTACATCCTCAGTGAAGCTATCAAGATAGTTACAACTGCAAACTCTGCTTCTATCATTGATATTAATTATTTGTATTACCACAGCATCTAGGAGCCCCCATCACAGACTGAGACCCCATTGTTCTATTTGCTTTAGAAAACAAGAACAAAAATATAAACCCCAGAGACCTTAACTATTAGAGAAGATACCCAATTCCTGCTACCCTTGAGTTTTGGACCTAATTCTATAAACACTTTAGCGCACATGTAGCATTGGTGTCAACGAAGTCAACAGGATTATTTACTTTTCCACATGTTTCGGTGTTGGCGCAACTGGGCCCTTCAGTGATATCCATACTCAAGAGCCAAATCATTTGTAACTAAAACAATAAAGGTACAAAAGGTTCAGGTCATCCACAGAAGGCACTGCAAATTCTTCAAATGTCCATATTGACATTATTTCTAAACTGTTTCAGGTGCAAGGGTTTATTGGTATTTATCCATCAAATTCCTAAATCAGGTCCCCAGAGAAGAAAATTCTAGGAGATTCTAAAATGCCAGGGAGTAGGCTACGTAATAGGCCTGTTCAAAGTGGCTGGTGTTCACTTTGGATTCGGATTCCACCGATTCTGGGGACAGTGATTCAAATCACTGTCCCAAATCAATTTGGCCAAATCCAATTCAGAGATTCTGCCACAGCCAAATCTCCGAGTCAGCCCCATCCTCCACCTGCTCTCAATGGCTGCCGCGCCCATTCTCCAAGCTCTTGGCTCTTTAAAAAAAAAAAAAAATGCCCCCACTCATCAGCTGCTGCCAGGCGGGGGGGCAATCCCTGTTGCCCCCCCCACTGCCCCACACTGTCTGGGGGGGCTCTGTCACAAGCCCACAGAAGCCCCGAGGCCACTGCAGCAGCCGGTGAGTAGGGGCTTTCATTTTTTTTTTTAAACGGCCAGGAGCTGAGGCGGGCGGCACTGGAAGAGAAGGCAAGGTCAAGGGGCTCGTGGTAGAGCTCTCCACATGGCATCAGGCAGTAGGGGGAGCAGGGATCTCCCCCCTGCCTGGCAGCAGCCGGTGAGTGGGGGCTTTTATTTTAAAAGAGGCGGGACCTAGGGCTGTATGGGGCAGCCATGGGGCCTAGCAGGGGTCCCTTCATGGTCCCCTCCACCCTCCTCCAGTCCCCACTCCCCACTCCCCCGCCCCCTACTTACCAGCATGGAGTCCAGGTCCAGCTCCCTGCTGCAGCCACTGGGGATTGCCCGAATCATCGAAGCTCTCAGAAAGTTTTCCGAAGATTCAGAGAGCTTCAAATTGGTTCGGATCTTTTAATTGGTGCTCTGATTCGATTTGGATTTAGAGATTCGGCCACTGAATCAGGTTGAATCTCCTCCTAATCAAATCAGCACCTGAAGCTTCATACAGCCCTACTATGTAACAACAGTAAGGTTATAATCCTGCTAGGTTGTAGCCTCCAGGGTTCAGGCGTGGGTGGGCAATTATTTTGGGCAGAGGGCTGCTTAACAAGGTTTGGTGAGCTGTCGAGAGCTGCATGACTAGCCCCACCTCTTGACAGGTACCCCACCCCCTGGCCGCCATGTTGGGACTGGAAGTCCCACAATTGACCTTTGCCACCAGAAGTCCCTCTCCTTGCCCCTGGAAATACTTGTTTTGGGAAGGGGATGTTGCCATCTTAGAACCAGAAAAAATGAACTTATACACTAAAAGTCAAATACCTACTATAATATATATTCATTTTATTACAAAAAACATTTTTGTCATGATTTGTGTTTGTGCAGTGTACGTAGAGGTAACTGCATAATAACTCAAAAATAAATTCTTAGTTTTTTTATAGAGTGCTTCTGCGTGTTACCTATTTGTATTGTGCCTGTGCATGTGGTGAAGGGTGTGGGGGGGCCCCCCTCATAGCGCAGCAACAGGTGGGGGCTCTGGTGCCTGGCTCTAGCCAACGCTGCACATTGCAGCAAAGAGCAGAGTCCCCACTGGGCTGTTTGTTTCCTGGGGACTCCCTGCACTCACAGGGCAAAGAAAGGAAGCCCCAGATTTTGTAGCCAGCTGCTTTCACTGTCCCAGCCTGGCCCAATGCCTGTGGCTTTCCTCCTGTGCCCCACAAGTGCAGGAAGCACCAGGAAAACGAAAGGCCCAGCAAAGGCTGCACTCCTTGCAGCACTGGCCAGAGCTAGGAGCCAAGCACTAGTACCAAGCTGAGTTCCCTCCACCCCCCACTGCTGCCCCCACTGCCTGCCAGGGTTGTGCACCATGGTGGTGGGGGGGGTAAATCTCTCTCATATATGTATGACTTGAAAATGCATCCAACCACACAGAAAAAAAAAGACAAAACTCCATGGACCCACTATATAATGCGCATAGGTAAATAGCAGGGAATGTAGAGAAAAAAAGAGGTTACATACCAAAAATCAAATGCAGGCATGGGAAACCCCCTTTTCCTGTTTCAAGAAGAGTTAATCAAACACTTTACATCTGGAACTAATATGGATCTTTGTTTTGGAAAAAAAGAATACAAAACAGAGTAGTGGCTATAAGTTAGAGTGTGTTGAATTACAACGTGGAAAGTATCAAATGGGCTATATGTGGGCATGTTGAAGATAAAAGTGTATGCGTGAGTTAAAGAAGAGGTTTAAGTAAACAGTCTAATTTTAGCTCATGAAAGAACCGTCACATAATAGAAGGCACATTAGTATTACATTCCTTAAACATTGTCCCACTAACAAAAAAAATCAGAGGAAACGTTTAAATAATAATAATAGTTATATATGTTATTATAACTGCATTTTTAAAATGCTTATTTTGCTAGAGAATGACACAGCCGCACATTTTGCTTAGAAGGACCAATCAAATTATCTAAGTGATAGAGTTTACTGTAGTGAATCTGTACCATGGCCCCAAATTGAAGAACTCCAGATGTTAGTATATAAAGACTCCCTATATAGTTTCATAGTTTCTAGGGTC
>NW_017728911.1:25900147-25929745 GCF_001723895.1 Crocodylus porosus | reverse complement strand
CTTCCTTTGGGCTTGGAGGATCGTCTCCTTAAGGAGCGACCACTCTCCTTGGACACCTGGCTCCCCTCCCCTCTGGGACCTCAGCACTTCCCCAACTATCCTCCTTAGCTCATTGAAGTTTGCCCTCCTGAAATCTAGGGCTGCTGCTTTACTGCAGGCCTTTGCCACCTTGCGCTGAATGGTGAATTCCAGCAGGTGTGATCACTGTCACCCAGGTGGTCGAGCACCCGCAGCTCCCTCACCAGGTCATCACCCGTGGCCAGCACTAGGTCCCAAGGCATCTCCCCTGGTGGGGCTGTGCACCTCCTGGGTTAGATGGAGGTCCTGCACTCTGTCTAAGAACCTACATGAGCGGTCAGATCTGGCTGACTGCTCTTCCCGGCAGATGTCCGGGAAGTTCAGGTCCCCCATGACTACCACGTAGACTTCACTACCTCTGTGAGCTGACCTAATTCCTGGTCAAGCTCTTCGCACTGGTTGGGAGGTCTGTAGTAGACCCCCACCATTAAGTCTCTTTCCCCTTGACTGACTTGTACTCTAACCCAAAGCACTTCAGAGTGCCCCTCCCCGACTCCTTGCTAATTGACGAGGATGTGTATTCCTCCTTAATATAGAGTGCCACACCCCCACCTCTCCTTCCTATCCTGTCCCTCCTGTACAGCCTAAAGCCCTTGACATTCACCGCCCAGTCATGCATTGAGTCCCACCACGTTTCAGTGATCCCCACTATGTCCAGGCTGGTGTCAGCTAGCAGGAGGGTGAGTTACTCCTGCTTGTTTCCCATACTACGAGCATTTGTGTAGAGGCATTTGAGGCCTCCTGTGGATGTGTGTACTGACCCCCTAGTCCCAGCGTTGCTCTGGCCCCTATTGCTTACCTGTTTATTTGTTTTACTGGTGGGGCTGGGCTGGGCTGTAGTTGTGGGTGTTGTTTTGTCTGGCAGTCTGATGTTTCCTCCGCCCTCATCTTCCCCTTCCCCCGATGAGCCTAGTTTAAAGCCCACCAGAGGAGGTCTGCCAACCTTGAAGAGAACACACGCTTACCTTTAGGGGAAAGGTGGAGCCCATCCCATCCAAGCACGTCTCTTGTTGTGATGTGCCAGTCATGGCTGAGGAAGCCAAAGCCCACCTCGTAGCACCATTCCTGTAGCCGCCAGTTGGTCTCCGCGATACACTTTTCATGCTGTCTGCCACGTCCACTCACTGGCAGGATAGAAGAGAAAACCACCTGTGTGCCCATCTCCTTCAGCATGCACCCCAGAGCATGGTAGTCCTCCATCAGGCAATCAGGGCTTCTCCTGGCTGCATCATTAGTACCCACATGGACTAAGACCATGGGGTAATAATCAGTGGGCTGGATTACGGTTTGGAGCATCCCTTTCACATCCTGAATCCTTGCTCCAGGTAGGCCATAGTCCTTGTGTGCTGAGGGGTCCTGGCGACAGATGGGGCCCTCCGTACCTCTCAGGATCATACAGTAAGTTGTGCATTTATTTTACTGTGTGTGCAGAAAAGCATTCCCACAAATATTAGAATATAGTGGCAGAATTGGTGAAAATTCATCAAAATTCTTTGCCAATTAGTTGTATAATCGTTAACCTAAAACTGCATTTCTTAAAATGCGAGGAGCTTGAAGATTTCTGCAAGGAAGGGAAAGAACATGAAAAATCATTCACCTTTGAAAATATTCCTGGGAAATTTGAAGGTTTTAGGAGATGGGAAAACATCAGCAGTTTCTTTCATACAAAATGCCCTCAAGAAATTTTGACCAGGAGAAAAGGATTTTTTTTTCCTAGTATTTGCAGCAATTCTGCATGGGTCTGCAGAAACCACAAAACCACTTTAGCTCTTGAAGAACAAGAGTTGAGGGTCAGAGTTTTATTGCTTTCATCTATGAAGCCAAAACTATACGTTCTCTTACTGCATATAGTGCTCCACAAATATTATTTAAGGCTTCATAATAACTCTATGAACTGGCCAAAAAAATCCTTATGCCAAGTCATAGATTGGAAAACAGATTTCAGAAAGATTAACAAGTTTACCTAAGAGTGCTCTAATACAGGGGTGCTCAACCTCTGGCCCATGGGCGAAATGCAGTCTGTGGAGGCTTGGCATCTGGCTTGCACAGCTCCCCACGGGCTGGGAACTTTGGTGACGCAGGAGTGGTGGCAGTATTGCAACCCTTCCCCACTGCCAAAATCCCAAACCCTGCAGGGCAGGGCAGAGTTGACCCATCAGCCTCCCCTTGCAGGGCCAGATTAGGCCAGGCCACATCCCCTTCCCTCCACAAGCTAAGTAGGAGCCAGTCTGCATCCCCTTCTCCCAATGGGGCTGAGCCATGACCCCTCCCCTTGGGCAGCTGCTTCTGGGCCAGCCCACAGCCCTTCTCCCCGACCCAGGGCTGGGCCATGCCCCATTCCCTCCACCCAGCCATCTTGGGGTTGGTCACACCCTCTTCCCTGCAGGGCTGGACCACTCTCCCTTCCTCCTGCAGGGCTGGACCAGGCTCCATTCCCCCATGCAGCTGCATCAAGGCCCAGCTGACCCCTCTCCCCACTCTGCGACTGCAGAGAGCTCTACCATGCCTGCCCCAGACATCAGATCGAGTATGCCCATATGGCCCGTGGAGGGAAAAAAGGCAGCCCTTGCCCCAAATTGCTTGCAATCTAAGTAATGCAAAACACATACAAATCCCTTAGTGGAACCAGAGGCATAACTAGGAAGTTTTGTGCCCTGGATGACAGCAGTGGCAACAACCAGGTCAGATGTGGTGGCTGGTCCAGTGACTGAGGCACCACCGCCATTTTTGTACCTGCTCTTAGTCAGCCTCCCAGGCTGGTACCTCACTCACTCACCCATCCCATTTTTCCTTTTCTTCATTTTCTCTTTTTTATTAGACTGAGCTAATTGTAAAGCTTTGAAGAAGTCACCTCCTCTGTTAGTGCATCTTCCTTCTCCCTTTGTTTATGTCCAAAAAGACACAGACATGACATTAATTTTTTGGCGGGAGGGAAGAAAAAAAATGGCTGCATAAAATTTTTGGTTCGATCATTTGAAAACTTCATAAAATTGCTTTAAAGAAGAGATCAACTTGGGTGCAGCGGGACTGTTGGTAGTATTGGCAGGTGGCTCCCGGGCTACACACCACACAGGCAACTCCTTGGGATCCTACCAGTCATGCCAGACCCTCAAGTTGCTCTTCGCCCTGCCACCCCACTGTGTAAATGGTACCAGCAGCACACTGACACCTGTGCCCTTTTCTGTCATGCAGCAATGAAAGAGGCAACATCCCAGACCTCATTCTACATGTTAACTGCTCACTGGACACCATGTGTTAAACTATATAGCCCTGCATTAAAATGAATTTGTCAAAAGCACACAAAATCTGCTATGGGGGATAAAAAGCATAGATCAGTAGTAGTTAACCCAGCTCTAGTACACACTGCATCCTTCTGTGAAAACCACTGTCTCAGATGCATAATTGTATATAAAGAAAAGTTTAATAAAGTATAACCCCCCCCAAAAAAGTAAAATTAGATAGGGAAAAATATATTATTTTGTGCCTTAGTTCACAACTAGATTTCATAGACATCAGGGCTGGAAGGGACCTCGGAAAATCATCAAGTCCAGCCCCCTGCCTGAGGGGCAGGAAGTCAGCTGGGGTCATAGGATCCCAGCAAGATAAGCATCCAAATTTCTCTTGAAGGTGTTCAATGTAGGTGCTTGAACCACCTCTGATGGCAGGCTCTTCCAGACCTTGGGGGTGTCAAAGAAAAATCTTTGGTTTCAGATGCCGATGGCAAAAAGGTCAAAGGCTAACATAACATATTTTGTCATTATAGTTCCGTATCCAAACTCCCCCCCAGCTTAAATGCAAAACACATGCACAGTCAATCTTGCATGAAATCTGAGCAGAAGTGAGAAACACACAGAGTCTGTTCAGTCATGATTGGCAGACCTGTAATTATTCATGCCTGGCATGTTGTAGTAGGCCACCCTGCAAGCTATAATTTTGGAAAGATTTCCACCTTTGGTGGAGATCTCCGTGCACGCCCAGGAGACATAGCCAGCAATTTGGCCAGTCGCTGACCTCTCTCCCCGCCTACGGTAAAAATTTTCAGGCGTATCCGATTTTGTTGACTCGTCTGTTCTCGTCAAGAGCTCTTGAAAGCCTGCTGACCGAAGTCACCTATATGCTTTGCTTAAAAATCTGTATTACTCAGTTTGTAATCTGAACAACAAAATATCTACAGTGCTGTGCTAAATAGCTCAACTTCTCTTTTACACCGCGCAACCACGACTTCCTTCCTAAGCTGCATTCTTCTGTAGTGTAAGTAAAAATAAACTTTCTGTGTAACCAATACGCTTTAAACCTCCTGACTCTGCTCGCTTACCCACCTGTCCGACCACCTTACCCCACCTGCATCCAGCCAGTCGTGCCAACCCAGGCTCGCAAGTCAAGGGTACACCGTTCATCGGATGCGACAGGGAGCTCAGACAGTAAAGAAATTCTTCCTTATGTCCAGCCTGAAACAGCCTACAGTACTTTATAACCATTAAACCTCGTCATCTCTTGCGGTGCTCTGGTGAACAAACATTCCCCCAGATACTGGTGGTCACCCCTGATAAACTTATAGGTGGCCACCAGATCACCCTTAGCCTGCGCTTTTTCAGGCTAAAGAGCCCCATAGCTCTCAGCCTGTCATCGTAAGGTCTGTTTTCCTGACCTCTGATCATGTGCGTGGCTCTTCTCTGGACTCTCTCAAGCTTCTCCACATCCTTTTTGAATTGTGGAGCCCAAAACTGGACGCAGTACTCCAGCTGCGGCCTCATCAAGGCCGAATATAAGGGGAAAATGACGTCCCGGGATTTGCTTGAGAAGCATCTATGGATGCAAGCCAGCGTTTTGCTCACTTTACTAGCCGCAGCATCGCATTGCAGGCTCCCTGCAGGACCAGACCAGTGCAGAATATTCCTTCTTGGAGGTGAATCCTGCCCTCCAACCTTTGTAGGCATTTCTTTTTAGCCACAGGAGGTCTGCTAGGTCCCTGGAGAGCCAGGGGGGCTGCTGTGCCCTCTTGCTGCCTTTCCTCCGAGATGGAATTAAATTAGCTTGGGCATTGAGGATTGCTCCCTTGAGGACCAACCACTCTTCCTGAACTGCCCTCTCTCAGGGGTTGTGGTCCCTTAGGGCCTCACTGACAAGCCTCCTGAGCTTGTCAAAGTCAGCTTTCCTGAAGTCAAGGACTTCTGTGTTGCTTACTGACTTGCCAGCTTTATGGTGGATGGTGAAGGTGATCAGCTCATGTTCGCTGTCACCCAGCTTGGCATCAATCACTAGGTCGCCGATTAGGTCATCCCCAGTTGCCAGTACCAGGTTGAGCAGCACTTTACCTCTCATTGCCCCGTAGACTTCTTGGGTTAGGTAGAAGTCATACATGCACAATAGGAAGCTTTGCAACTGCTCGGATTTTGCTGAGTGATCCTCCCACAAGATGTCCGGGTAATTGAAGTCATCCATGGCAACCACGGTCCTAGAGCGTACAGCCTCATCCAGTTCCCAGGTGAACTCCTGGTCAAGCTCTTGAGTTTGGATGGGAGGTCTGTAGTAGACTCCCACCGTTGTGTCCCCTGTGCCATGTTCCCCACGGATTTTAACCCAGAGGATCTCCAGTCATCCACCCTGGTTGCCAATATCAGCTTGCAGGGACGTGTAGCTTTCCTTAACATAGAGAGTTATGCCCCCGCCCCTTTTATCTACTCACTCTCTCTTGTACAGGGTACAGCCATCTATACCCATGGTGCCATCATGGGTGGAGTCCCACCACATCTCAGTTATCCCGATGATGTTGTAATTATTTGTGTTAAGCAGGAGGACGAGTTCCTTCTGCTTATTCCCCAAGCTCCTGGCATTTGTGTACAGGCAGGCAAATGTCCCCTTGGTGACTCTTGCCTTGCCCTCAAGTTGTAACAGGGATGGGGCAGAGGTGGGCTCCCTTAAGTGCCTTGGCCTGCTGGTTTTGCAGACATTGCTCACCGGGTCAGCAGTGGCGGTAGTTCTCCCATCCCCCAGCAGGCTTAGTTTAGTGGAACAGGTCAGCCAGTCTGGCTGAGAAGAGCCTCCTCCCCAGGGGAGAGAGGTGGAGGCTATCTCTTTGCAGCAGCTCGCTTCCTCTCTAACCAAAGAGCACACTGTGGTCATGCAAGCCAAAGCCTTCCCGATGACACCAGCGCTGCAGTCTCTGCTTAACTACCTGGATCCTCCTCTCCCTCCTCAGCCCATACCCCGAGCCTGGGAGAATCAAAGAAAACACCATCTGTTCCCCCAGACCCTTTAGCCCCACTCCCAACTCCCTGTAGCACCTCATGACCCAGCTGGGAGCGCTCCGAGCCATGTCATTGGTGCCCACATGAATAAGGAGTGAGGGATAGTGGTCTGTGGGCTGGAGGAGCTTAGGGATCTTCTCTGCAATATCTTGGATCCAGGCCCCTGGGAAGCAACAGACTTCCCGGGCTAAGGGGTCGGGGTGACAGATTGCCCCCTCAGTCCCCTTCAGGATGGAGTCTCCCACAACAAACACTTTGCGTTTCATCTTGGGGAGAGTAGCGGCAGTAGCTACAGTTGAGCCTGTGTTGTCTGAGGGAGCTGGCAGCTCAGCAGGTGCTGCTGGAGCAGCAAGAGGTGTGTACCTGTTGCTGAGCTCCACCAGGGCACGGGCCTTGGTGCGGCGGGCCTTGGGACCCTTGACCACCTTTGCCCTTCCTCTTGACTGCACAGAATGGGAGGTCCCGGAGTCCTCCCTTGTCCTGGAGGGAGACGGTGCTCTACCCTGCGGCTCCTGGGGTAGAAGGGCCTGGCAGTAGGAGTCTTTCTCCTGCTCGCAGTCCCTGATGACACGCAGTCTCTGGACTGCAGCCTGGAGCTCCTCCAGCTGGCGCGCCAGAGACCCCAGTAGGGAGCAGACCCCACAATGGGAGGTGGCCATGCTCCCGGGCCCCAGAGCCTGAAAAAGGGACAGGCGGCCCCCGCAGCCGAGAGCCAATGGCTCCGCCTGTGTGGATGGGTTCCGTCTGGGTGGCCGTCTCTGAGGCACCAGAGTGGGGGGCTGGAGACCCCGAGGGGATCCTCAGGGTGCAGCAAGTGCCCATCCACGGCATGCCACTGGTAGGCAGGCTGGGCCTGAGTCTACCTACCCTAGGGGGCTCGCAGGTAGGGCCTTGGGCCCTCCTGCACACCCTCCTGTGCAAACTCCATGCTAACTCATGTGCCGGCAGACAAGCGCACATGTTTGTGCAGCCTGTTTGCATGGCTCTGGTTGCGTGGCTCCCTTGGGGGCTGGGCAAAGTGGGGGGCTGGGTGGGGCGAGACCCGGCCCGGCTCCCACTCAACCAGCCCCTCCCACTCTCTAGGGGTTAACCCCCTCGCACCACGGCTTACCTCCAGCTATGTTGGGGGTCAGTGGGGGGCTCTGTGGCTGCTGGGGGTCTCTGGGGGGCTTCGGGGGAGCGGGGCCACAGCGGGCTTTCACCCGTACATCTCTCATCACTCCTGGAGCCTAACTGAGGCTTTTTTGCTGTTTTAAAAAGCTGTTTTTAAAAGGAATATACATACTAAGAACCAGCTGTCAATGCGCAAGCCAGGCTACGGGGGAAATTTTACCCATCTCCCTCTTTCAGTGGAAGAGGACCCTTGTAGCCCCCCCTGAGAGCAGAAAGGCACCAGTCAGCCCTTCTGCACATGCATGCAGTTTAAAAAGTACCTGGCAATAGCAAAAGCCTCATTCCGGTCCCCAGCTCCAGTGCAAGACATGCAGGCATAAGCCTGCTGTACCCCTGCGAGTCAAGCAAGACCCCAAGACCCCCAACAACCCCCGGCCTGCCCACAGGTAAGCAGGGGCCTGTGGAGGGAGGGACCTAAACACCTGGGAGCAAGCTGAGTGGGGCTGAAAAGGGTCACGCAGCCCCGGCTCCTACTTCGCCCAGCCCCCCAGGGACCCACATGACTGGAGCCCCGCAAACAAGCTGCGCAAACAGGCTTTGCACAGGAGGGTACATGGGAGCGCCTGCGGTCCTGCCTATGAGCTCCCTAGGGTAGGAAGTCCCAGCTGCAGCTGACCTACTAGCATCATGCCATGGATGGGCATATGCCACACCCCAAGGGTCCCCTCAGGGTCTGCAGGGCCCCCACCCAGCACCTCAGAGGCCTCCACCCAGACGGAGCCCATGGTTCCGGGCTCCACACAGATGAAGACCCTGGCTCTCAGCTGCGGGGGTTGCCCGTCAGTTTTTCAGGCTCTGGGGGCCAGGAGCATGTGAAGTCTGCTCCCTACTGGGGTCTCTGGCATACCAGCTGGATAACCTCCAGCCCACAGTCCAGAGACTGCGTGCCATCAGGGACTGTGAGCAGGAGATCAACTCCTACTGCCAGGCCCTTCTCCCTCAGGAGGTAGAGGGTCGACCACAGTTGCCTTCCAGGACTGGGGAGGACTCAAGGACCTCCCATGCTGTCCAGCCCAGGGTTTGGACCAAGGTGGTCAAGGGCCCCAAGGCCCACCACACCAAGGCCCCCCCACTGCTGGAGTTTTGCAACAGGTATGAACATCTTACAACCCCAGCAGAGCCTGCTAAGTTGCCAGCTCCTGCAGACAACAGTCTCAACTGTAGCTACACCCCCTAAGACAAAATGCAAAGTGTTTGTTGTGGGAGACTCCATCCTGAGGGGGATTGAGGGGGCAATCTGCCATCCCAACCCCTTAGCCCAGGAAGTCTGTTGCTTCCCAGGAGCCTGGATCCAATATACTGCGGAGAAGATCCCTGAACTCCTCCAGCCCACTGACCACTACCCCTATGCTCCTCATCCATGTGGGCACAAATGACATGTCTCAGAGCACTCCCAGCTGGGTCATGAAATGCTACAGGGATTTGGGAGCAGGGTTTAGGGGGTTGGCAGCGAAGGTGGTGTTCTCATCAATTCTCCCAATCTTGGGCTACAGGCTGAGGAGGGAGAGGAGGATCCAGGTAGTGAACCAAAAACTGTGGCACTGGTGTCATAGGGAAGGCTTTGGCTTCCATGACCACAGTCTACTCTTTGGTGAGAGAGGAAATGAGCTGCTGGGAAGGGATGGCCTCTGCCTCTCTCCGCTGGGGAGGAAGCTCTTCTCAGCCAAACTGGCTGACCTCCTCCACCGGGCTTTAAACTAAGGCCACCAAGGAATGCAGGGACTACTGCCACTGCTGGCCCACTGAGCAACCCTTGCAAAGCCAGTAAGCCAAGGCAATTAAGGGAGAACACCCCTACCCTAGCCCTGAAATGAACTACAGGCAAGGCAAGGGCCCCCAAAGGGACACTTGCATGCCTGTACACAAATGCCAGGAGCTTGGGGAATAAACAGGAGGAACTTGTCCTCCTGCTAAATGCAAATAACTATGATGTCATAGGGCTAACAGAGACCCGGTGGGACTCCACCTATGACTGGACCACAGGTATAGACGGCTATCCCCTGTACAGGAGAGATCAAGTGGACAAAAGGGGCGGGGGTGTAGCTTTCTATGTCAAGGAGACCTAGGCATCCCTGCAAGTCAACATGGTCACCCATGGTGGATGACTGGAGACCCTTTTGAGTTAAAATCTGTGGGGAACATGGAACATGACTATGGTGGGAGTCTACTACAGACCCCCTACCCAGGGTCAAGACCTTGACCAGGAGTTTCCCAGGGAATTGGCTGAGATCGCATGTGTACGATTGTCATGGGAGACTAACTACCCAGACATCTCATGGGAGGAGTGCTCAGGCAAATCCAGGCAGTCACAAAGTTTTCTCTCGTACGTGGATGATCTCTATCTGATGCAAGAAGTCTACGGGTCAACAAGAGGTAAAGCACTGCTCAACCTGGTACTGACAACTGGGGATGACCTAATCAGCTACCTAGTGATCGAAGGGAAGCTGGGTGACAGTGACCACAAGCTGATCACCTTCACCATCCGCTGTAAAGCTGGCAAACCAGTCAGCAACACGGAAGTCCTTGACTTCAGGAAAGCTAACTTTGACAAGCTCAAGAGGCTTGTCAGTGAGGCCCTAAAGGGCCACAACCCAAAGGGGAGGCGAGTTCAGGACGAGTGGTTGCTCCTCAAGGGAGCAATCCTGGATGCGCAAGCAAAGTCTATCCTGTCTCAAAGGAAAGGCAGCAGAAGGGCATATCAGCCCCCTTGGCTCTCCAGAGAACTAGCAGACCTCTTGCATCTTAAAAGGAAGACTTATAAAGAATGGAGGACTGGAACCACCACCAAGAGGAATATTCTACTCTGGTCCGGACCTGCAAAGAGCAAACCAAGAAAAAGTCAAGGCTGCGACGGAACTCCAACTAGCTACAAGTATCAAGGACAATAAAAAGTCCTTTTTTAGATATATGGGGAGCTGAAGGAAAAGCAAGGGCAACATTGGACCCCTGCTAAACCAGATGGGACATTTGACAACCAAAACCCAAGAAAAAGCAAACTTGCTAAATGGGTACTTTGCAACAGTTTTTCGCCAGTCCCAAGGGGCACCCCTACCCACTGCAGAACAAGGAGGCGTGGGTGAGGGAGATTCCTTACCCTCCATCAATGCTCACTTCGTGAAGGAACACCTTGACAGGCTGGATACCTTCAAGTCAGCTGGCCCTGATTGTTTACACCCCAGGGTACTCAAAGAGCTAGCAAGCATCATAGCTCAGCCCCTGGCACGGATCTTTGAGAAAACTCCTGGCGCTCTGGTGAAGTGCCCAAAGATTGGAAGAAGGCCAATGTGGTGCCTATCTTCAAGAAAGGGAGGAAAGTAGATCCAGCAAGCTACAGGCCCATCAGCCTGACCTCTAACCTGGGGAAGGTCTTGGGAAGATCTTAGAAAAGTTTATTAAATAGGCCATCCTTAACAGACTAGCTGACAGCACTATCCTGAGGGATACCAAGCACGGGTTTGTTGCAGGTAGGTCTTGCTTAACCAACTTCATTTCCTTTTATGAACAGGTGACCTATCACCTGGACAAGGGGGAAGAGATTGATGTCATATATCTTGACTTCAAAAAAGCCTTTGATCTGGTATCCCATAATCACCTCTTGGCAAGACTGGCTAACTGTGGCCTCAAACTCACCACAATCCGCTGGCTGGGGAATTGGCTCCATGGTAGGACCCAGAAGGTGGTGGTTGACTGAAGTCAATCGTCATGGTGTGCTGTGACTAGTGGGTTCTCTCAAGGCTCTGTCCTAGAGCCTATACTTTTTAGCATCTTCATCAGTGATGTAAACGTTGGTCAGAAGTGGATTGGCCAAATTCCCCGATGACACCAAACTCTGGGGCAAAGCATCTACACCTGAGGACAGGAGGGTGATCCAGACAGATCTTGACAGGCTCATGAAATGGGCAGATGAGAACCTGATGGTGTTTAACACCGAAAAAATGCAAGGTTCTCCACCTTGGGAGGAAAAACCTGCAGCATGTTTATAGGCTCAGCAGTGCTATGCTGGTTAGCACTACAGATGAAAGGGACTTGGGGGTCATGATCGACCACAAGATGAACAAGATGAGCCTGCAATGTGATGCTGCTGTTAGTAAAGTGAGAAAAATGCTGGCTTGCATCCACCAATGCTTCTCAAGCAAATCCCAGGACATCATTCTCCCATGTACTCGGCCTTGGTGAGGCTGCAGCTGGAGTACTGCGTCCAGTTTTGGGCCCCACAATTTAAAGAGGATGTGGAGAGGCTTGAGAGAGTCCAGAAAAGAGCAACGTGCATGATCAGAGGTCAGGAAAACAGACCTTATGATGAGAGGCTGAGAGCCATGGGACTCTTTAGCCTAGAAAAGTGCAGGCTCAGGGGCGTTCTGGTGGCCACCTATAAATTTATCAGGGGTGACCACCAGGATCTGGGGGAACGTTTGTTCACCAGAGTGCCCCAAGGAATGACAAGATTGAATGGTCACAAACTCCTCTGTGACCGATTCAGGCTGGACACAAGGAAGAACTTCTTTACTGTCTGAGCCTCCAAGGGTTGGAACAGACTGCTGCTGGAGGTGGCTCAAGCACACTCTTTGAATGCCTTCAAGACATGCTTGGATGTTTACCTTGCTGGGATCCTATGATCCCTGCTGATTTCCTGCCCCTGGGCCAGGGGGCTGGACTCAATGATCCTCTGGGGTCCCTTCCAGCCCGAATGTCTATGAAATCTATGAAGGTGTACATAAATATAGATTACTGCTGAGCCTTCTCTTCAGTGCATGTTATAGCTTTGACAAGCAGCCAGTTTATTCCTCATACAAGTTTATTTTCTGGGCCAGATAAATCTGTAAGAAGATTTTTGTAGCGTTACTAATAGTGAAACAAATTGGTGCACAGCAGTTGCATTCATTATAACAGGTCAAATAACTATTTCAATATATTTTCTCATCCCTAGCTTTGTGGTGTTTCTTTTTCCCTTTATCAGGTATTTATACAGGTGCAGTTCACAGTTCTTGTCATGCTTATAAAGACCAAAGTAAATAAAAATATTCTTTTAAACGGTTAATTCATCTATATAACGTATACTTAGTTGTGCTTGGTTTTGTGGCTAGAATTTGCTTTGTTAGCATTTAAGCCTCATCAAATGGCTTCATATCAAACAGGAGTATGTAAATTATTTTGGCCTATTTACCTTTAGGCATCATGAATACAGATTGAGAAATCAAGTGGTAATAGGAACACAGAGAAGGATTTCCTTCCTTTAAAAGCTTTTCCTTCAGATGTTAGCATGATACTTTTCAAGAAAAGAATAACAAATTTTCTTGAAAAGAATTCATGTGCCCATAGACAGATATAAAGACTGTGCTACACTGTCCATTTAGTCTTCCCCTGAACTTCAACAGGAGCAGGCCTATTTACTAACTATTAAGGCTATACAAAATTTCACCACCAGTTTTGTTTCGACCCATTTTGAGGTCAAAACAGCAAAATCGAAACGAAACAGATATGGTGGAACCAGCCTCGAAACAAAATGAGGCAAGTCGAAACTTTTCGCCGTTTCGACACTGTTTTGATGTTTTGCCCATAGGCTATAGTAGGGAAGGTTGAAACAGCCTATAACTTTGTCATTTCCAGCCAGATTTGGATGAAACTTGCAGAAATGGTAGTCCCTTCTGAGCGTATAAAGCATACCAAGTTTCAAGATGATAGGTAAAGGCAGTTCAGAGAAACTGCACCCCAAAATCCTGAAAGCAAAAAACTCATGTCACATGTATGTGTTAAGCCACAGCAGGGTCAAAACTGCAGACATGGTAGCCCCTGCAGAGGCCACAAAGCCTGCCAAGTTTCAAGGAAATAAGTAGAGGGGCTTATGGGAAACTGCACCTCAAGCTGGGGACAAGCAAAACTCATTACATGGGTGACACTGTGTGTTAAGGCACAGCAGGATGAAAGCTGCAGGGATGGTAGCTCCTCCTGAGGCCACAAAGCCTGCCAGCTGTCAAGGAGATCGGTGCAGGGGATTCTGGGTTCTGGGGCCCTGCACCCCTGGCTGCTGATAGGCAAAACTCGTGACAAGGATGCTTGAGCAACTGTGTCTGTCTTGGGGCACAGAGGGGCAGGGTGGGGGCGGGGGAGGAACTACTGCAGGCCTGGCTACTAGCCCCTGCTACAGCCACTAAGCTTGTCAGCTTTCAAGGAGATGGGTGCAGCGGGGTTCTGGGGCCCTACACCCCTAGCTGCTCACAGGTAAAAAAAAGTCATGAAGATCCCCCATCACTTGCCACCACAGACCTGGGGTAATAATTGGCCACAGTATAAACATGAGCCAGCAGTGCAATGCTGTAGCCAGCAGGGCCAACAATATGCTGGCATGCATCAATTAATGCATCTCCAGCAAAACCATTGCAACAAAGTTTTTTGCATTCTCCTGCTCTACTGAGCTCTTCTCAGCACTGGTGAGACCGCAGCTGAAGTACTGCATCCAGTTCTGGGCTCTGCACCTTAACAAGGACGTGGTAAAGCTTGAGAGAGTCCAGAGAAGGGCCACTCGTATGGTCAGAGACTTGCACGGCAAGCCATATAAAGAAAGGCTGAGGGACCTGGGACTCTTCAGCCTGAAAAAGAGAAGGCCTCGAGGGGACTTGGTAGCAGCTTACCACTACATCAGAAGCGTACATCTAGGGCTCGGTGAACAACTGTTCACCAGGGTACCCTTGGGGAAAAGTAGGAGTAATGTCTGGACACCCTAGTTGTGAAGTAGTTTTTCCTAATGCTGAGCCTCAAATGATCTTCCAGGAATTTGTGACCATTACTCCTAGTACTGAGTAGAGCTGAGTAGAACAGGAAAATCACTTCTTTGTAATGGTTTTGCTGGAGATGCATCAATTGATGCATGCCAGCGTATTGTTGGCCCTGCTGGCTATACCACCACACTGCCGGCTCATGTTCATACTGTGGTCAATTATTACCCTCAGGTCTTGGTGACAAGTGATGGGGGATTTTCAGTCCTGCTGCCTGATGAGAGGCAGCAGTTGCACAAGCACCCATGTCATGAGTTTTGCCTGTGAGCAGCTAGAGGTGCAGGGCCCCAGAACCCCTGTACCTATCTCCTCAACAGCTGGCAGGCTTTGTGGCTGCAGCAGAGCCTAGCAGCCAGGCCTGCAGTTGTTTCCCAACCCCAAGACAGACACAGTTGCACAAGCACCCATGACATGAGTTTTGCCTGCCTGTGGCCAGAGGTACAGGGCCTCAGAACCCAGAAGCCCTGCACCAATCTCCTTGACAGGAAAGTAGATCCGGCAAACTATAAGCCCATCAGCCTGACTTCTATCCTGGGGAAGATCTTAGAAAAGTTTATTAAAGAGGCCATCCTTAATGAACTGGCCGACACCAACATCCTAAGGGATAGCCAGCATAGGTTTGTTCCGGGTAGGTCTTGCACCAATCTCATTTCCTTCTAAGACCAGGTGACCTATCACTTGGACAAGGGAGAAGAGATTGATGTCATATATCTTGACTTCAGAAAAGCCTTCGATCTGGTATCCCATGATCACCTCTTGGCAAAACTTGCCAATTGTGGTCTTGAGTCCACCACTATCTGCTGGCTGGGGAATTGGCTCCATGGTCAGACCCAGAGGGTGGTAATTGATAGAAGTCAATCATCATGGTACCCTGTGACCAGTGGGGTCCCCCAAGGCTCTGTCCTTGGTCCCATATTGTTCAACATCTTCATTAATGATGTGGACATTGGAGTCAGAAGCTGACTGGCCAAGTTTGCTGATGACACGAAACTTTGGGGCAAAGCCTCCACGCCTGAAGATAGGCGGGTGATCCAGGCTGACCTGGACAGGCGCAGCAAATGGGTGGATGAGAACCTGATGGTGTTTAACACTGAAAAATGCAAGGTTCTCCACCTTGGGAGGAAAAACCTGCAGCATCCTTATAGGTTTGGCAGTGCTACGCTGGCTAGCACTATGGAAGAAAGAGACTTGGGGGTCATCATTGACCACAAGATGAACATGAGCCTGCAATGCAATGCTGCAACTAGTAAAGCAAGCAAAACGCTGGCTTGCATCCATAGATGCTTCTCAAGCAAACCCCGGGACATCATTTTCCCCTTGTACTCAGCCTTGGTGAGGCCACAGCTGGAGTACTGCATCCAGTTTTGGGTCCCACAATTCAAAAAGGATGTGGAGAAGCTTGAGAGAGTCCTGAGAAAAGCCACACACATGATTAGAGGTCAGGAAAATAGACCTTACAATGATAGGCTGGGATCTATGAGGCTCTTTAGCCTGGAAAAGCACAGGCTCAGGGGTGATCTGATGGCCACCTATAAAAGTTTATCAGGGGTGACCACCAGTATCTGGGGGAACATTTGTTCACCAGAGCGCCCCAAGGGATGACAAGGTTGAATGGTTATAAACTATTATGAGACCATTTCAGGCTGGACATAAGGAAGAATTTCTTTACTGTCCAAGCCTCCAAGGTCTGGAACAGCTTGCCATCGGAGGTGGTTCAAGCACCTACATTGAACACCTTCAAGAGTAAATTGGATGCTTAATCTTGCTGGGATCCTATGACCCCAGCTGACTTCCTGCCCTTTGGGCGTAGGCTGGACTTGATGATCTTCCAAGGTCCCTTCCAGCCCTAATATCTGTGTGAAATCTGTGACAGCTGACAGGCTTCATGGCCTCAGGAGGGGCTTCCATCCCTGCAGCTTTCACCCTGAAGTGCCTTAACACACACAGTGTCACCCATGTCATGAATTTTGCTCATCTGAAGAAACAGTTTCCCCCAAACTCCCTGCACCTATCTCCTCGAAACATGGGAAGCTTTGTGGCCTCAGCAGGAGCTAGCAAGTCCGCAGTTTTGACCCTGTTGCATCTTAACACATATACATGACATGAGTTTCTCTCTCAAGATTTTGGAGTGCAGTTTCTCCAAACCCCTGCACCTTTCTTCTTGAATCATGGCATGATTTATGCCCTCAGAAGGGGCTACCATTTCTGCAAGTTTCATCCAAATCTGGCCAGAAATGACAAAGTTATACCTTGTTTTGGCCTTCCCCATTATATCCTATGGGCAAATCGTCGAAACAGGGTCGAAATAGCAAAACATTTTGATGGAACAAAACAGAACGGCCATTTTGACTCAAAATGAAAGTCAAAACAAAACACTGTTCTGTTGAAATACTGGTCAAAACAAAACGCTTCCATTTCGCACAGCCCTACTAACTACACAGTTCTGCAAAGAGCCGGTTCTTTGAGTTTGACCCAATACCCTTAAAGATAATCCTTCGTGTCTTCTGTGGGCTTTGGATGTGCCTATAAATTTACCAATGCAAATAAGTCCAAAAGCAGCAAATGGAAAAAAAAACCTCACATAAGCAAGATAATCAAGGGTGTGAAAGTTAAAGCCCTATGATTTTAGGCAACCACAAGTATTATAGAACATAACCATTTTATATGGTGCATTTATTAAATGATTTTCATAACAACCAGGTTCCTGTACTTTTATCTAAAGCTGAAAAGGATGTAGATGGGAAAGTAAAAAAAAACAAAATTAACCAAAATTTTAAAAATCCACTCTCATGCTTTGTAAGAAACAGGTCCCTAAATCTGTTCAAGTTTGGTTTCAGCATTTTGTAACCTGTACATACACAGGTTTATACATGAGCTTTTAGGAATTTTAACCTTCATTACTACAATTATGTGAACACTTCATGAATATGCACTCTCATATATTTACACATCACTTTCTTTAAGACTCTGCTTAAACAGTTTTGTATTGTTCCCTTTCTACAAACAGTCTCATGAACAATGAAGAATAATGTTTTGTGGAAATAGAGAGATTTAAAACAGAGTAGAATATTTACAAAAAATAAATGTTTGAATTCCTGAACACAAATATCCATATCAGCTGTGTGACTGGGTTACGCTTATCCAGTAAGAAACACACCATGCAATTCATCTGTCCATTCATTTACAGACCAATTTTTTCAGCAAATACTTTTGAACAACGAATACGTTTTATGAAAATTATTACCAACTCCAAGACAATATGTAAATCACAAAAAGGAGGTACATTCTGATAAATTATTCATTATGATTTATTTTCTAGGTCTAATTATCACACAAATTATTGATAATCACCAGTGAATTCTGACAGCAGAAAACATATGTCCTCCATGTTTATTCCTGTTCATTTCTCTCCATCACCTACTATTTATTTCTCAAATTATTAACTGTGCCAAATGGTGAAAGATATAGTATGCATCAAAGATGGTATACCAAGCAGAGTTGCATTACTTGAAGTGTAATACTGGAAGACAGCACCTTTACAAAGGATGTAATATACTATCCCCAAGGATGGAAATGGCTCCATGAGAACACTAGCCCTTTATGCCCATGGCTAAGGATTTTATCTTTTCAAATAAATGTATCTTTTGGACTTGGATCAACAAGTGCTTTAATTAAAACCATGTTCCTATACAAGCATCTAACAAGAACACGTGAAGGCCCTATTTAAATTGGAAGAGAATACCGCAGACCTGTATGGCTTTTAAACCTAACTGCTTCCAGGTGCTAAGAGAATAGTACTTTAGTGCTGGACAGCACTGTTTCAAACTTAATGCTTGGGTGCCTTTGTTCTTGAAAGTGTAAGGTTTCCCTCATTCTCAGTTTTATGACTGCAGGTTTCTATGTTGCATAACACCCTATAACAGAGCACCAAAAGGGCTTAGTTTTATTGTTTTGTTTCATTTTATTGACTGCATGTTTTAGTCAGCCATGGAGGCAGGCAAAAACATCTCAATTACAACACCAGTACTCTTCCTTTTCTACAAATGGCTAGCTATACAATCTACACTTTATTATATCCACATGCAGATGTTAAAAAGGAAGAAGGGGGAAAGTCAAAACTGAAAGCATTCTTCTGAAGTGTTGAAACTGGGAAGAGTCTTTTCGCAGGTAATTCTCTCAATCTGTTACACCATCCTTAGGCTGGGGATAACTAATCAACTTCCAGAAAATACCATGTAGAAATGGATATGAAAAAGTTAAGAGGCAAATACAAACTTCTTCAGATTTTTTTCAGGGTTGGATCTGGTATCTTGCTGCAGACCCACTTCTATTATTGTGTATCCCCAATGCAGAGCCAAAGATATGTTACTCGCAGCAACTGTGCAAAGAAACTGGTATGCAATATCCCTCATTCAGAGCCATGGATATTAAAGCTTGTTTTGCTATTAGAGGTGGTAATGTTGGACAGAAAAACAGTGATTTTTTCTTTAATTGCCATTGGTTGTTTAATTTCCATAGAAATAGACACCAGAAAGGAGAAGATAGATTAGCTAAGCATTAGCGCTAAGAAGAATTTTTTTTGTTGAGTAGTAAATAAAACAGAAAACTTGTGTTTCAACTCTAAAAAAAGAAATGGGGAAAAACACAAGGAAACGATCACCTTTTTGACATTGCATTGCACAATAAAAATGCTATTTCTATCTAGAAGAAGGTAAAAAGGGGTTACACAACCTAAAAACAAAACTTTTTTTTGTTTTTTTGTTTTTGCAGGTCAACCTGTAACAATTGTCTCTTCCCTGTTTTTTCTTGGTTCAGCCACTGAACTGGAAAAAAAAAAATCAATTTTTGCCCAGCTCTAACGTCTGTGATAGATGGCAGCTTTAATAATAAAGAACTGCAGTTTAACTCTGGGTATGAGCCCAAATGTTCTGGTAAAGGACTGGAAAATTTGAAACATGACTGTCTGAGGCTCACTGACAAGAAAACTACAGGCTGAACGCTACCAATATTCCATCCACACAGGATGTATGTAGCTAGTGGGCACACGTGGACTACTGGAAAAATAACCCAAGCATGAAGAATGTCTAGGTCTTTCTATAGCACTCATTAGCTTAGCCTCAGAGCTCCTGGAAGCCATTTATGGCTGGAGTCTCACAACAACCCCGGGAGGTAAGGATATATTATTATTCCACAAGTGCAGGTGTTGGATTAAGGCATAATCATGGCAATGCCTTAAAGTAAGATACACACACACATACACACACACTATATTATAGATAATATTTTAATATATATATTAAAATGTGGCCATATCATTTAGACTTGTGTCCATATCATTTATATTATAGATAATATTTTAATATATATATTAAAATGTGGCCATATCATTTAGACTACAGAGCATCTCTCTCCAAGAAGGCATGACCATTTTACCTATTATTTATAAAAAGAGCTCAGATTACCATTCGTGAGCAAAATAATGGCTATCAAATACTTTAAAAGACAGCTAGTTGCTTTCACACTGTTTCAGCTGAAACTGGCACTAGTAAGAAAGCAGAACTCCTTTCTCATAATGAAATAAAGCAGGGGTTCTCAAACTGTGGGTCACAACCCTCCAGGGGGTTGCAAGCAACTTAAAAGGGGATCACAAACTTCCCAGGGGTACGCAAGCTGGAGCGGGCAAGCAGCACACAGCAGCAGCACAGAGTGCTGGATGGCAGTGGTGGATGCCTCGTGCAAGATCCCCATCCCCTGCCATCCAGCACTTGGGGTCACAGGATCACAAAGTTTGAGAACCCCTGAAAGAAAGCAATAGCGTAACTAGTGGTGGGCAACCAGGGCACAAACCTCAGGTGCCAAGGTAAAGGAGAATCCAGGCAGCACTCAGGAAAGGGGACAGCACTTGTGGAAAGGGTGGTTTGAGGATTTAACATGGCAGGAGATATTACTGCTGGGTGTGGGTAGATATTAATCTAGTGTTGTGATGTCCCCCAGGCAATGGCAACTGGTGACAGTATGTGAAGGTAGCAGTTGAGGGAGCCATGTGAAGGTTTCTCTACTAACCCTATGCCTGCCATATCAACACCTCCTACCCACCCCCAGTTTGTGGCATTTCAAGGCTATTTTAAACATACTTGGCCTTCTCAACATCAGAACTAGCAACAAAGTCAGACCATTAAAATGCAGAGTCTCTCTACAGGGTATTATGCAGTATAAGGAGATATCCAACCTATCTGTAAATGAGCTAGCTTGGGTACCACAAACAGCAATGGTGCTTTAAAATGGTTCTTTACAGGCTAATATACCCTGATCCTCAGTATGGACATATCCTTAATAGCTCTGCATACATATGCCATAATTCATAACACCCTGTTTGGCACTTATTTTATGAGGTTATTCCTTGTGCTCCTCCCAACCTCTAGTCAACTGAGGCACACTGGTAGGAAAAGAAACAGATGTTAGGGTCCAATCCTGCCAGATGTACATATCTCCTAAAAGGTGATAAATGTACTCAACTCATATTCATGACAAAGGGAATCAACATGAATGCTGACACTGCAGGATTAGCCTATTCCAGATTTCCTTACCCCACCTTATCAATCTGGCAACAAGGACTGAGGTTTAAAGCTTATGTGAAGCATAGCAAGGAATCTGAAGTTGTGTAGTAGTTCGGTTTTGTTTTGTGATGTTAGGCCTGAGCAATTTTCTGCACGACCTTCCAATCTCTGTATTAATTCACATGAAGTGCATAGAGAACTGTCTGTCATGGTAAACTATTAAAGTGTGAGCTCCTGTGCTGCTAAACTTATCCATTGATTCTAAAAGCTGTTTTGCCTCTCAGGTGCTATGGGTAATATGCTAAATAAAGGATTTTTCTTTGCCCCAGCAACTCAACTCTGAGTGCCCAAGTGCTGGCAACATCTTGAACTTAGAAGCCAAGATTAAGTTAAAACATTCTTTGGGTGGTAGGAGGAAAATGAGATGTTTCTTATGCTAAGTATTTAGACATCATTCAAAGGACTAGGTAATAGGAAATTTTAAAGTCTAAAGATCAAGAGACTGGAATTTAAGAAACCACTTGAATTACATTTTCAAAAAGATTTAGAAATCTTGAATCATGATCTAAATGCTGTAATATAAGGAATGCATGGATTTTAAATTGTACTGGTAGAATAAAATAATTCTCCCAGCCCTACCTGAAATTTCACTAGGTTTGACCTGATTCACTGAGAATCGAAACTTACCAGTTCCAAAGAAATTAAAGTTACTATTTTTAGGCAGATCATAGAATGTCTATTCTAAAGAAAACTAAACCCATTCACCAAAATCAGCAATATCTAACACAGGACAGAAATCGTCAATAGCACATTGACCTGCAGATCAAGTTTACCAATGGCACTGCCTCAACACATCCTTTGTTAGTTGCCGCCTATGGTCAGTAACAAAGGAAATCCGTGAGTTTTGTCAACCCTGCACCTCATATGTAAATATACCCACAATACCTAGTGTTAAAGCCAGGGTTAAGCGTAAAACTAAACACAGTCTGTGGCCAGCTACAGACATAAACCAGCATAAGTGGCCAAAAACTGGTCTACACCCATAACAGAATGGAAATTCAGTGACCATAGACAAGTTTAAAAATGACAGATCCAAGGCTAAGACAAACGTGAATCACTGAGGTATCAGACTCAATTGGCTTAGGTTAAACCTGTCTATCGAACTTCTGTACCAGATTCCCTATCCATTCATGTTAGGTTGCTATCCCCTGGCATCCCTTGTGCCTTTGCAGCTATCCCTGCTAGCTAGCCTCCCCTTGCAGGGAGATACATTAGCACTCGCTGGGCGCTCAGCTGGTCCAAGCTGTCAGACCCAAGACAGAACAGATGCAGGCAGGGAGGATGCGGGGGACAGATACTGACACCGGGCCACAGCGACAGGGAGCAACCTTCTCTTCTGGCTTCTACCAGTGCAGGTATCTGCATGCCCCTCCCCAAAGGGTGAACATATTCTCTGTTCACTCCCGATCCAATCTACACAGCTTAGAGAAACCAGCAAAGGTTTGATCAACTCCACTTCAGGCTTTCTGAATGTCTGCACTTAGCCTACAAAGCCCACTTGAGAACCTGACAACTAAATAATCGGACAACTGGCCTACCATCAACTTCACTAATACCACACTGGCAGAAATACACAAGCTAGGCGGTTCCAAAATAGCTCCGGAAAGTTTAGTTGAGCTACATTTGCTCCAAAAAATCAGTCTAATCCATGAATGCTCTGTGGGAATGAAATGTGTTTAGTGGTCTTATTCTGGTCACAATGAACAGGCATTAATATTATGCAAATCATCACAACTGCGAGTCACCAGCATCACTGCTGGCATCAAAGAGGATGTCTAAGAAACTAGTGAACATTCACCCAGCAAGATGGCCTCTCCAGTAAGTCAGCATTGAGGGCGTTTGACAGAGCCGCATAAGAAAGCTTGCACTGCCAATGTCATACTGTTCTATATATCACTGGCTGAATTCACCCCTCTGAAGTACTGAAGTAAATCCCCTGGCATTGCAAAAACCTTACTACCAGCTCTAGAAATAAGGCAGCATGTTCGTGGAAATCCTCTGCAGGGTGGGATGGGGCCTCTGAACAGATTCCAATGGATTAGACAAGAGGAGAGAGCAGGGGTCGGCCAAGAGGCCCCAAAGCAGCATGAAAGGACAGTAGCAGCGATTCTGTTCTGCAGGCTGCAACAACAGGCGTGGAGGGGTTATGCTGCTGTACCACGGCCCACCCCAAGCACGGGAAGTGGTTTACATCTTCCCAACCCCATGCAGGGCAGCTGCACAGAATCAGGTTACTCTGACTTTATTATTATTTATGATTATTTGTTAAACACTCACAACATGCCTGGCATGGTACAAGGGACAAATAGACAGAATCCCATTCCAAAAATGGAAACAATCAGGCTTTGTACATGAATCCTGAAATTCACCCAAATAAAGGACTTCTGTCTCCTGGCCTGTTAATTCAGTATGGATCATGAGCAATAAATTCTCACATGGAGTTTTAAAAATCAGTGAGGCTGTTTTTGATAACTTGTTCTGAACCAGAAGTTAATAATACAGGACTGCAACGATTTGCTCCCTAAAACAGCATTTGTTTCTTTTTCTGCCAAAGTTTATTTAAAATAGTTTTGTTAAAACAGGATTGAAATGCTTGTTACAGCTTAATGCAACCACCTGGGTGACTTCATTCAAAAATGTTGCCTTAAAGAGATAAGGGCCAGATCCTCAGGAAGGTTTAATCTGTAGCCCTATGAAAGCTGGGGAAGCTATGTAAATTTAAATCAACTAAGGATATAGCCTCTATATATTTTTGGAATATGGAACAAAGTCACAAGGTTTAAAGATCCAACAAATTTATTCCCTGCTGATAGAAAGAAAAACTGTAATTCCTAATGGTTCACAGTACATCTTAAATTATTGTTATTTAGCTCTTATGTTAAATCCCCTGTAATTTGACTTCCGTTCTGTGGTGCACACTGTACTGCTATAAACTACCTCATAAACATAGTATTATACTAGTCAGTTATCTTCCTGTAGCACGCTGCAAATTAAGATCATGTTATTAAAAACTGAAAGCTCTTACAAGCCAAGCCTTGATGCATGGAAAAAATTTTCAACCATTCTACTCAACCCAGTTGTAAAACCATCATTTGTAATTCCACATTTTTCAGTTTGGTACACCCCAATTGTTTACTTTTTAAACACTTAACTGAAAAATCCCTACTGTATCCTACCTTTTGTACCCAGGAAATTCCTTTAACAGCTACAGTATTCGTTTTAAAGCGATTTCTATGTAGGGTATAATTTGTACACAAAAAGTCCTTTGTTAATATTTCTCTCTAAATGGTGACGCCTTTATGTGGGTTTCATGATACAAATCTACCATTAAACAATAAAGGCTACAGTGCCAGTTCACTGACCCCCCTGCCTTCGCCAAAGGACTATTTGCATAGAGTCTTTATGTGTCCAAATCTAAAACTACACAAAACATGCATTTGGGTTCTAGTCACCATGGATGCCAACAGAGAAACTGTGGGAGAACAGGTATAAAACCTGTATTTCTTTTAAGCTTCTTTCCAGATTTTAGGTTTGATTCTACACCCATTGACATCAAAGCTCCCATTGACTCCAATGCCACAGAATATTAAGTGCCTGAACGCTCACTCAGTGAATCCGACTCACAACTTATAACGGTAACTCAACTGATTTCAGGATGTTGATCATTTCCACGCGTGTCAGAAGAGAGGAGAATCTGGTACAGAGTTCCCAGACAACAGTTCAGCAAACTTCCTGGTCATGACCACTTGCAGTCAGATATTTTCCTCAGATCTGTACACGCAGTTATTGCCGTCCCTCTGCCTGGCAATTAACAGGATGCATAGACTGTACTGGGTCTCCAGTGCTAACTGTCCCTGTTCCCATCCTTGAACTACAGCAAGAGATGCAGTAAGTGACTCAGGCCCTGTTAACTGTAGGCACTTACTTGCCAACTTACTTGCAATTACCCCATGGACAGTGAAAGCTGAAACTGGGGCGGTTAAGCCCTGTGTCATTCAGGGACAAGTAGGCTAGGTTTAGCTCTCAGTGGGGTGGCTGAGGCCACAGGAACAGCTACTGTGGAGCAGCTGATGTGTAAAACAGCCCCTGCTCCCTGTAACTGCAGGCATATGGGGTAGATATGAACTGAAGATTTGGGGGTTCTCTAGGACACACAACCCCACTGGTATGGCAATCCCTAGTGTAAGAACTGCTTTGATAGGGCTAAGTTTGGATACATCTTCAGCCTGACAAAAGGTATTTACACCCAAAAGCTTGTAAAGAAGTTTTCCAGCTACTTGAGTTGGTCTAATCAAAGATAATCAGATTTATCCAAAGACCCTTGTCCACCTATGTCCTTAGACCATCACAGCTACAACCTATACCCCTGTAAATCTGGGTAAAATCAATGGAGTTACACCCTACCTAACATGAATCGATAGGGGATCTGGTACAGAAGTGCTATAGACAGGTCTAACCTAAACCAATTGAGTTTGATACCTCATCAATTCAAGTTTGTCTTAGCCTTGGATCCGTCATTTTTAAACCAGTCTATGCTCACTGAATTTCCATTCAGTTATGGGTGTAGACAGGAAGGCTGAATTTGGCCAAGTTTCTGCCCTCTTTAACTAGGCAGAGAGAGCTGTGTACCAATCAACTTTCAAAATTGTGCCCCTTCATTTAAGCCAGGGGGGTAGGGGGAAGAGAAATGGGGAGGGTGGACACAACATTGTAAGGAATTTTAAAAGAATCCAAAGCCAAACCATTCCTAGTTAACAGATACAGATATCCAACTACAACATAGCTTATTCAGCTAGACCCAGCAGAAGCTGAGTATTTTTTCTGCCTATTGGAACTGAGACACCACTGGCAATGACTGCTGCTTATACATGTAAATAAACGGCACGTGTGAGGTGAATGCATAATGTCATTCAGAGGGGAATTTTTGCAGGCATCCCACAGTACTTCTAAGATTTAATGTGTTTTCCAGTGGCTGAGGTCATGGAGGAAGAGAAGGGTGATATTTTATGCTTTTGTGATGAATTTGGTGCTATTAAGTCTTACAGCTGTGGTGCAGTTGTGGTTTTTCATCCTTTCTACCTGGAAAACCATGCTACCCTTCTCTTGTACCAAGCCAGCCTCTTCAGAGTCTCTGGGAGCACTTAACTGACCTACTCTTCCACCTCTCCACCTCCCTGCACGTCAGGTAGCTATTTGCAGAGCTGGGGAATCTTTGCTAAACCCTGGTGAAGATTTTAAAATCAATTAGGTATCATCAATGGATATCCAAGCTGATAAAGATCTCTGACCCAATAGGAATAGAGTAAGGGTAGAGAGAAGGGCACTTGGAGCAGCTCAACTCAGTCCCCATGGCAGGCAACAAAGTCAAAGTTTAACCTGAGATTTCATTACCTGGTTCAAGCTGCTTATTAATCCCTATTTGAGGCTGTAGTCTCCCCTTAGCTCTTCTCTTCTTCCCCTTCTCTTCTCCCAAACAAGTTCAGCACTGGCTGTCCCCTTTTTCTCATTTCCTATTGCAATGGGAACAAAAGTTCCTTGTGGAATGGGGGCTTGATAAACAATCAAGAAAAAGGAGCCTCGTGTTTGGACAAGACATGCTTTGATAAATGGCTGGACAATAATTGTCCTACTGTGAAGGACGTAGTGTAGTCCAGAGAATAGGGAATTGGACAGGGAGTCAGGAAATGTAGGTTCTACTCTTGACTGTCGTTGACCATATATCTATATCTACTTAAGCCCCTCCCCCCCCCTATATCTGTAGATATCGATATCTAGATCTAGATATATCTACATATAGCTGGCTTTGAGCAAGTCACTACATCTTTGTGCCTCAGTGTCCATAGAAGAGGGATAATAGGCTTCCCTTCTTCTGGAAATGTAATTCCAGGGCTAATTTATTACCTCAACTAGGCACATAAACCAACTGGAGCAGAAACACGGGACAGCGTCTAATCCTCATACATGGACACCACAAAGGTTAAGTCAAACCAGAAAAAACATTTCAGGATCTGGCTCCAGCTTCCCTCTTCTACAATACATACGCTTTCCCTGACTTACAGACACGTGACTCATTTCAGAGAGGCCTTAATTTACCTGAGAAAAATAATGCTGATCTACATCAAGCAACCAATATTGCTTTATTGTTATTATTCACACCCCACTTTAAGTAGGCAAGAGAAAGGAGTGATCAGAAATACAGTGTGTGAATAGCCAGAGAGCTGTGTGCTTAATAAAAAGCTCCCTGCTATCACAAAGCAGATCGTGTACTACTACATTTGTAACACCAGTAGTTCTCATTGCATATCTTAAGCAAAATCCTGGCCCACTGAAGTCAGTGGGAGTTTTGCCATAGACTTCAAGAGGACCAGGATTTTGCCTCTTATATTTAAATTGCCAATTGTTAGTAAAAGCAACACAGTTATGTTTTGTTAAATCCAAGTAAAGTAATAATCAGCTAATACTGCCAATCCGCTTGAAAAAATATGCTACTGGGAGATCCTATTGCATTTAGCTGAAGTCTAACAAAATAGTTTGAAGCATTCTAGAAATAGCTGTTTTAAGATGTATTCTAGGGAAGATTTCACAAAGCGTGGATCAAACCAGCACCAGGAAGAGAACAAGAACATGGACAAAAGTATTTAAGTAGAAATGCACCAGAATCAAAAACATTCCAAAAACATCCATTTTAAGAATCCTACCGCTTGTTCAGATATAGGTGAAATCAAGCAAGAGCTGCTAACCCCTTAGGCACAGCAGGTTCAGCGAAGCCAGTAGCAACTAGGGCAGTGCAGAGCAGGTAATATTCGATTTGACAGCCATGTCGAATACTAAACCGGGTCCCGCTTCAATTTGCTGTCCGTTTCGAGTCGAAGCGGGTCCGCTTTGACTCGAGGTTGAAGCTCAGTTGAATATTTGACTCAATAATTTGGGGTGCTGTTTCTCTGACCCCCCTAAATCTATCTTGTTGAAAGTTGGCAGGCTTTGTGGGCTCCTCAGGGGCTACCATTCCTGCAAGTTTCATCAAGATCAGATATGAAATGCCAGTTATAGCCTGCTTCAACCTTCCCCATAGGCTATAATAGGGAAGGGCAAAGCAGGCTGTAACTTTGGCATTTCTTGTCTGATCATGATGAAACTTGCAGGAATGGTAGCTCCTGAGGAGCCCACAAAGCCTGCCAACTTTCACGGTGATAGGTGCAGGGATTTGGGGGAAACTGCACTGTAGGCTGCTGACAAACAAAACTCGTGATCCAGACGGAGCGAGGAGGGCGGCATTCGCTGCGTCTGCACCTGGCGCTTGGGGAGGCTCACCTTGAGGAACTCCAGCTGCTCCCCCAGACCAGGACCCAAGCAGGTGCGGTGGGGTGTCACAACATCCGCAGCCATGCTGAACACCCTCTCGCTTGGCACACTGGTTGGTGGACAGGACAGGTATTCCCGGGCAACTGTGGCCACATCTGGCCACACTGGGCTGCAGGTTGCCCAGTAGGCCAAGGAGTCGCAGTCCTGGGGCTCCACAGGCTTGGCAAGATAGGCAAACACCACGGTGTGAGGGCTGTCTGCCTGATCCTGGGGTCTGCTGGGTCTGGACCCCCTAATGTTTGCCATGGCCTTAGCCCATATTGGCAGCGCCTGTGGAGGGGGAGACTGGCTCGTGGATAGCAGGCTGGGTTCAGGCAGTGGATCCCCCTGTCCCACTTCCCCCCGCCTCCGCCACTCCGCCTCTGTCACTTTCTTAATAAGTACCTCCCTCCAGTGACTCAGTGTCTCGCTGCCGCATACGGTGCCCTTCACCCTTGAGTCACAGAAGGCAGCCAGCATATGCACTGTGTTGGACCCGAAGGGTTCAAGCCTTTTCCTAAGGCCCTCCTTCAGCCGCCTCACCAGTGCCTGCACGTCTGGTGACAGTGGCCTGCCCCAGCCAGGGACACTGGCCCCCAGGAAGCTCTTCATGTGGCTACGGAGCTCCTTCACTATGGGGACCACCTGGCTGAGGGAGGCATCAGCAGCACTGAGGGTCTTAGTGGCCTCGAGAAAGGGCTTGATGACCAGCACGATCTGGAAGATGGCATCCCACTCAGCTTGGGTCAGGGGGCTGCTGATCCCGATCTCCCCAAGCAAGGCCAGCTCATGGATGGCCTTCTGTTGCTCCACCAGCCTCTTGAGCATCAGGTACATGGAGTCCCACCGAGTCCCCACACCCTGCATGATTCTGCACTGCGGGGCATTTCGCTCTGCTTGTTTGTCCCGCAGCATCTTGCCCCCCTTGATGCTCCAGTGGAAGTAGCCTGCCATCTTCCTGCATCTGGAAGTGAGCCTGCTGGTGTTGGTGGTGCCATCACCAGCAGCCCTGTCCCCCTCCAAAGCATCCCTCACAATCAGATGTAAATTGTGTGCCACACAGCGAATACCAGCAAAGTTGGCATCACGGACTGCCTTGACCATATTGGCCCCATTGTCGGTGACCATGAAGCCGCGGGGGAGCTCAGCCTGCCCAACGTACAGCCACCCTTGCACCATGCGGTTCATGACCCCCCCTCATCTCTGCTGCTGTGTGGGACTCATCCATCACCTTGGCGTGAAGGAGAGCCCACCAACGGCCCGAATGGCCACACCACTGCCCTGTGAGGGAGAGGTACGCATGATCTCCACCCCGGCTGCTCCAGATGTCCGGGGAAAGTGTACGGTCACCTGCAGACCTGCCTTGTG
>NW_017728911.1:25887438-25890949 GCF_001723895.1 Crocodylus porosus | reverse complement strand
GCAGGGAATCTGTTGAAGATCAGGGCTTCCAGGCGTCGTGGTCTGACGCAGAGGTGCTGGAGAACACCAGCAGCTCAGAAACGGACCCCGAAGCAGAAAGCAGGGAGCTGAAAAACTGCTGCCTTTTATGCATTTTCTCTGGCCCTCCCCCAGAGCACTGGGATTGGAAGGGACCTCAGAGAATGCTGACAGGTCACTGGCCAGCCACACATGTCAGTCATGAAAGCACTCCTTCCCCCTCTCTCCCCTTACTTTCCTTCCCCCCGCCCCCCACTGGGAATCCAGTATAGGCAAGTTGAATATTCGACCCACGCTGTTAATATTTAACAGGTATTCGACCAGCTGCTGTTCAACTCAACTTTCACTTTTCAAGGTCGAATATGTCGAATATTTGTCGAATTGAATATTAAGTCAAAGCTTTGCACAACCCTAGTGGCAACACTCCCACCAAATTCCATGGCACAGAATCAGACCTTTGATGTACACAAATTCCCCGTCATTGCAGTGGTCAAGATATTGATGGTGTCCTTGCATCCCTTTGTTTTTTACCCACAGGTGGTTGTAGAATTTCTACAGGGTGCTTTGTGTGAGCAGTGGCGGGGGGGGTGCTGGAGTAGATGTTCCTTTGGACTCTTTTGGACAACCGATTCCTTCATAATGGAAGGGACCAGACCAGGGGCAGGCAGTTATTTTGGGCGGAGGGACACTTACTGAGTTTTGGCAAGCCATCAAGGGCCGCATGATAGGCAAACGGGGGCAGATAAATATTAATTTTCTAACTTTTTTAGGGGCCCCACAAGCCAGATAGAGTGGCCTGGCAGGCCACATCCGGCCCCTGAGGTGCATTTTGCCCACACCTGGACTAAATTCAGTAGCGCAGGGAACTCCTCTCAGTCCTATATTCTTCTGCTTTAAGAGACAGATTATTGACTAAAGCAACTGAGAGTAAGACTAAAGACTGTGTAATGTATTGTGCTGCTACATGGTCCCTCCTCTGCAAATTAAAGTATTATGAAGCAAACTACACAGTTTGGTACATAATGTTCAGAATTCTGCTTGCTACGGTACAATCCACCTACTTGCTAGTGTAAGTCATGTGTGTTTGTAAAACATTCTTAAGGAGCTTTAGCAGAAGTACAGTTACAGTTACTTAGCTGAATTAACCTATAGCAACCTATACAACATGGTTAGAGAAACCCTGTCTCAGAGGAGACTGAATAGTTCCCATTAAATTTCTCCTTCATCCTATTTGTAAGGATAAAATTTAAAAAGTGTTCTCCCTACTTCCTTAGGATAGATGGTTAGCTATCTGCATTTTATCATCGGTATCTAGTACTCAAACCCTTCACTTTCCTGACTGCATATTATGAACTGTTGTCGAGTTCATGTAACATTCAACAATGCAGTCTGCTAGAATTCATGTATAAGAGTATTTAATCTAATTTATCTTGCCAAAATTATCTTGTCCTTATGCTTCCTCAAGTACTTCATCATGTAGGAAGCATTCACATAGAATTGCTACAGGTTTTCCTTACAAATGATATTCAGACAATGCCCACCACTAATCAATGGTTTGTACCAGATGACTTGAAAAATCCAGTTTTCCAGAGCCCACAGGCTACTGTCCATCAGCGAGAGCAACATATGCAGCCAGCAAAGTACAGAGCTGGAAACTCGGCACCAGTTCACCAGCTAGCACTGGTGTTTGGAACAGTTTGAGTTTAACCCCTTGGTTCATGGAGGTAGTGCTCTAGGCCCACCTACGGAGAGAGCAGCAAGCCAAAAAAACTCATGGGGTGGTAGAGGCTCTAAAACATCAGAAAGATGAGAGAGGCAAGGATTTCTGTGGGCGAAGTATTTTATTTGACAAACTGCATGGATTCACTCTCTTAGGTTTAGCTTCAGCGTGTAAACTGAGCAAGCTTTTGGCACTGGCAGTTCCTACCAGAATCCCATGCGTATGTGGAAAATATTCCATACATTTTCTAAATCGCCTCTCTATTTACATTGCCAGGCTACCAGGAGCCTCTTGCCACCTATGTGCAGGTTCCAGCCACATTTCACAATTTCTGCATTTTGTACTGGTGGCTGCCAACCTTTTAGAAGTGACAGCTTATGACATAAGTCATATGTGAAATCAGGTTGAGAGACTGTAAGCTGTTTCTTTGTCTTTAAACTGGTTCAATCAGGAAAGAGTTAATACTTCCTGTTGCTCTCTCTTGATCCCTCCTCCCCTCATTTGTAGCCTCATCTCATAGTCCAGCCAAATGCATCTTTCTGCTCCAAACTGCATACAGGAAAATCCACTGGAGGCAACAACAGCACTGGATGACCTGTAAGCAGAACCACCTCCCTGCGCGGTACCAGTCACTACCTGAGAAGCACTTCCACCCTAATACATACAGTGAAACAGGCTTTGCGACTTGTAAATATGGAACCCGTTTGTTCCTCCCTCTTTAGTGAAGATATCCCCATATCTATTCTCCTCCTTTTCCCTTGCATCTTCTTACTTATCTCACCCAACTGTGCACCATTAGGTGAAAAAAAAGAGTTGTGAATGCCAGCAAAACAAACAAGATTTTACTCACAAAAATATTTGTGAGATTACTGTACTTTCAAATTCAACATATCGCTCACTTTGTCCAGATATTCACTTGGTTGCACAATGCATCTCACTTTAAGGAATCCTCTTCCAAATTATTTCTCAAAAGGTGGGATTTCACAATTCAAAGAATCCAGCATCAAGGAGGCTCCTTTTTCAGTATTACCTACTCTGGATCCATTTTCTGCAGGACTTGTTTCCTGCAAATAGTATACATAATCTTCCGTCACTTCAGGGAGCCCTACATTTCAGATTTTCTCTTTTTTGTAAGCTGTTTTACCATGGCACCAGAAACACAAGTTAAACTTCCCTCTGGACTCATGCCAAAGGCTGCCTTCCAGCCCTTCTAGAACACAGGTAGAACATTTTTTCACAGGAAAAAACCCTCACTCCCTGTCTGACCTCACAGTTCAATGCTCAAAAGAAATCTCCCCAGTAGCTTTACAAGAGGAGCATGGGAACAAAAACCCATCACCCTGTTGGACAGTAAGCACCAGGGACTTAACATAGACAATGACTTCATGGCCAGTTATAATCTTTCTGATACTCGCTAACCCCTGCACTTCACAGATGACACTGACTCTACTTAACAAGCTTTTGTCCCATCTGCTATTTAGCTCAGTTCTGCCTGCTTCTGCCTCAGAGGCCTGAAGAAGGGGGTACTAGGATACCCAAAAGCTTGCCTGTGTCTATACTAACCATGCAATCAGTCCAATAAAAGATATCACCCATAAGAACTCTTCTCTCATCTCATGGACCATCAGGGGAACAACCGGTGCCATAGCAAGGTGGGGGGGTAGGAAAGGTGAGCAAGGCAACTGCCCTGGTTGCTGAATCAAAGGGGTACCAGTAGGCACTGCCCAGCTGAGGTGAGGCACAGGACGGAGCCATGAACAGCTCTTTTTTTTG
>NW_017728911.1:25877437-25887338 GCF_001723895.1 Crocodylus porosus | reverse complement strand
GATTGCCACTGCAGCCTTTGCCCTGCGTACCAAACTTCCTTGGCACAGAACTGGCAACCACATCACTTCAATATTAGCAGCTCCATATTCACTTTGTCCACACCTTTCATGACTTTATAGACTTCTACCAGATTCCTCTTCAGCTTTCTTCTTTCCAAACTCGTCTCCTGGTATGACAGCACTTCTTGGGTGATAAGCAGGACTGTGAGTGGGGTGGGATAGCCTCTCCGTAAGAGAGGGAAGTACAGGATCAGGAGGGACATTAAAAGGGGAGGGGGGAGGAAAATCCCTCTGGGTATTAGGCAGGGGAGGTAGGGGTAGGCAGGGCTGAGAGGGACTATAGGAAGAAAATTGTCTCGTTTTATAGAAGTAACGAAAGGGGGTTGGGAAGTAAGGTTAGATTAAATGGGTTAGATGCTCTCCTAAGTGAGAGGCAGAGCAACAGAAGTGCATGGAGTTGGGTGAATTGGTTATGAATTTGTTTTTTTTTTTTCCTTTTTGATATACTTTCATATTTTAAGATCTTATTCTCTTTTTTAAAAAAATTTGTTAAATTATTATGTCTTTTATTGTAAGCTTCCCTAAGCCTTTGTCTGGGAAGGGCATCATACAGCTCAAATAAATAAATAAGTAATAAATAAATAAATAAATAATGGCAGGTTATTAAGTGGGACATCCAAAAAACAAGGCAGGCAATAATAATGACCACCTGTGAAAAAGGTGGTTTTAAATGATTGGCATTGTACAATTACTGTCTAGAAGAGATAGAAATAGGATTCAGTTTCCTAGGGTAACATTTAACTGCCTTAACCACTAGACAATCTTCTCTTCCCACAATAGTCAGTCTTATTTATTACTAGGGACCTACTTAATTCACAGTTTTGCAAATTTTGTGCAAACTCCAAAACCTGGGATTGTCCACAAAAATCAACAACAACAAAAACAAAACCTTAATAAAAATAAAACAATGGCTCCCTGGTAGAAGTCAGCGGTCCTTGCTGCCAGGAGGAGAAAGGGCCGGCTGGCACAGAGGGCAGTAGACAAGACGGCGGCTGCCCCCTCATCCCTCCTCTCTGCACTAGGGCCTCTCCATCAGTCAATGCTGAAGGGCAAGGCTTCATGAAGGGCAGCCGGTCATCAAGAAGACAGCTTCCCCCCCACCACCCCTCCTGGGGCCTCTCCACCAATCAGCACCAAGGGGTGGGCCACACAAAGGGCAGACAGAAATCAAGAAATCATCCCTCCTTTGCCCCTCCTTCCCCTGAGGCCTCTTTGCCAATCAGTGCAGAAGGGCAGGGCCTCTACAAAATGGCTGTGGAATTAGAACTTCATGGCTGTGAAAACTGGTAAATCCCCCCCCCTGATTTCAGTAGACCCCTATTTATTACATACCTTTTAAGTCAGTGGGTCTACAGCTTTCTGACTCAAGGCACTCCTCCAAGACTTCTCATTTTGGCCATGCCCCAGTTGAGAACCACTGTTCTAAAGGCTCAGCTTACCTCAGTGGCTCTCAACAAGGATGCAGCAGCACCCGGGGTACTGCAAGAACCCTTCAAGTGTGCTGTGGTGAAATTGGCCTGCATGCCTGTTTCCAGGATGGGTGTTCAGATCCAGACAGGGAAGTAGCTGCAGGAGGAGCAGACACTCCTACCTGCATTAGGTTGATCATAAAACTACCATATTTTCCCATACACTACACGGCACCAGGATATTATAGGCACCTTGTTTTTAAAAAACAATACAGAAGAAAAAAATATATCTTTCCACGCAGTAGGTTACTGAGTAGCACATTAGGGAGCAGACTGCTCGTTGTTCTGTCCCCTTGAGCTAGGTACAGACATTCAAAAAACCTGAGGCAGGATCGAAGTAAATTACGCGGTTTTCTGCAAGCGGTGTAATTTAGATCAGTAGCGAACAGAACACACATTCACCCAGTGATGGACGAGGCGGTAAACCTTAGACTGGATTCTGCCATTTTTAAAGAGGTCAATGTGTGACGAACTTCTGTTCCATAATGGGTATAGACTAGTTTTCAATTACAGTACAGTCGCATCTTACACGTATTTAACTTACGTGATTTCAACTACATGCGCTTGGCTGCTGGGGCTGGCCAATTGGGTGCCAGCCAGGGCACAGCGCATAGTGCGGCGCCGCATGGTACTGCCTGCATGCGCCGGCATGGCTGGGGGAGCTTACACTCAGCTGGCTGCCCTGGCGGGACGAGGTGGCAGAGGACAAGAGGGGCAAGGAGTGCATGCGGAAGGCAGACCTGTGGCACTGTATGCACAGGCTGTGCGGTGCCGCACCCGCCTCGTCTGGTCCCTGTGGCGGCGGTGACAGCTGCTTGGTGCTGAAGCCTGGCAATTTCAACTACACACACCGTCTTCGGAATGTAACCCCTGCGTAAGATGCGACTGTACCGTACTTATACCAGTAAAAGTGTAATGCATGTACCTGGCCTTGGAGTCGTGCAGATATTACTTTCACTTTTGCCCATAATTAGAAGAAACTGTTCTTACCATATTTCTCACATATAAAATGCATATTGGATTTCCAGCAGAGGTTTTTTGGGGGAAGAAGTACACGTGTATGTGAAAAATATGGTAACAATAAAAATTGGTTTCATTATAAACCTAATTTTAGTCTAGTATGACCAGCCTACCTTAGGCAATAGGCAGAAGTGTGGGTAAAGTGGGGACAGCCATGGACCCCCTGTGAGAAAGGGAGGTACAGGCTTTTGGTGGGGGTGAGAGGGGAGGGTGAGCAGAAACAGGCGACTGCCCTGAATTTGACCCAGGGGAGTGGAGATTGCTAGAGCTGGGAGGGACTATGGAAAGAAAACTGAGACTTCAGAAGAATGGCTCTCTAGGCTTCTTCAGTTTGGAAAGGAGCAGGCTGAGCAGGGATATCATAGAAGTCTTTAAAATCATGATGGGTGCGGACAAAGTAAGGGACTGGTAGTGTTGAGGTAACATTGTTTCCTTCTGAAAACAGATGGGTGCAGGGTGGTTTTACCTGGCCATGGTGGTAATGGGGCTGGTGCCAGTACCATGGCGCCCTTGAAAGAGTGTCATAGCACCCCAGTTGAAAACCACTGTTCTAAGCTCTGGAAGAAGTGAAGCAGGGGTCCTATAGACTAATAGTAGTCAATGTATATAACATTGCAACCTTTATGCCTCCCTCTAGTATGTATATGTAATGTACAGGCATACCATACATGACTAGAAACTTCAGTTCCTAGAAAGAAAAAAAAAAAATCTCTACTGAGCATGTGTGAACAGTAATAGTTCAGATACTTACAACTAGGCCAAATTTGTGTGGCTGTTCCCCAAAATAGCTGTCCCAGAAACAAAGACTGCCCCCAGCTAAATTTCACGTCCTTGCTCCACCACATGGAGGCAGTAGAACTTTTGAAAGACAAAGGTCATCAGAATATTTTAAAGACTGGGCAACTTGTTTTTCCTAGCCTATCACAAGTCATTCGGGCTAAGACTTTCCAAGATGAATTGACCCTGAAGCAGATACTTGGCATGGAAAGTAATCTAACTTCTTCCAGTTTGGCACAATTATAAAGAACTGAAACCTAATTATGGTCTAAGTGTTGCTACCAACCACAAATAGAGTATTTTTGCTACCTGCCTTTTCCTGGGTAATTATGTTGTTTACTTGGAACCTAGGATAGTAAAATAAGCTTCCTTATCACGGTGATACAAAGAAGGGGTTTTCCAACCAACTGTTTCATCTTAATTCTGTTTTGTTCCTGTGCTTTTGAAGCATATGCAGTTTCTTGATAGCTAAGTCACCTTATTCAGAGGAAAGTTCCTGCAGACAACCTCTAGATAGAGGCATACTCTGGGATGAGAGGAATGTTATTTCCAAACCATTAGCCCTATATTTAATTGACTATATCATGCATGATATACAGTAAAGTATGTATTTGCATGGCCAAGTTTCATTCTCCCCATAACTACGTGCTGATTTGTACATAAAATACTCAAAGTCAAATGCTAAGAGTCAATCAAATGCTAAACTTACTAGTGACTTGGGAAGTATACAAAAATCCCATACCCAAGGGGAAAAAAAAGAGCAGGACAAGGAAGTATTCTTCTCATAGTGATATCCTCCAAATGACAAATCAAAATGCCATCTTATGGTATTCATTCATTGCACCATCCCACACTGCCTTGGTGCCCTCATGTACCTTCTCCTTGCTCCCATCTTAACTGTCTGTTCTGAGCATCGTGGTCACCACAACCCCAGTGTCAATCATCCCAGTGGTCTGATTTTAAGGAGATACCAAACAATATCAATAAGACAATTGAAGCTAAAAGTACACAATACTTCTGGAAGTCAAGCCCTTTATTTAAGTGCCTAGTTGGAGGCCTTTTTCCCATTTTTTCTCTACCTGTAATAGAAATAAATTCTTCTTGTACTTGTCCTTAACAGTATGGTAAATTGCTGATTTCTGGACCACCACTGGGAAGTGCCATAATGTTTTTTATAATGACATTGAGATTGTGACTCCGGAGACATGCATCCAAACAGGCAAAAGCACATATACAGGTGAGCAAGATGAAGAGAGTTTAACGAAACTTTAATATGTATGATTTCATGGATTTCAGGGTCAGAAGGGACCTATTAGAGCATCAAGTCTGACCCCCTGCTCTGGGCAGGAAGGAGTGCTAGGGTCAAATGACCCCAGCCAGGTGTCTGTCCAATCTCCTCTTAAATCCCTCCAATGAAGGGGACAGCACCACCTCCCTTAGAAACGGATTCCATATTTTAGCAACCCTCACAGTGAAGAATTTTTTCCTGATGTCCAATCTACATTTGCTTCCCTTCAGTTTGTGGCCATTGTTTCTAGTTACCCCAGTGGGTGCCCTGGTAAACATCATACCCCCTATTTTCTACTGACCTCCCCCCCACAGTGAGTTTGTAGACAGCCACCAGATCACTTCTCAGCCTTCTCTTGCAGAGGCTGAAGAGGTTCAGGTCCCTCAAATGGTCCTCATAAGGTTTTTTCTGTAGCTTTTAACCAGATGGGTGACCCTCCTCTGAACCCTTTCCAGGTTACCTACATCCTTCCTGAAGTGCAGTGCCCAAAACTGGATGCAGTGCTCCAGCTGCATCCTCACCAATGCCACATAGAGAGAAACTATCGCCTCCCTAGACCTGCTTGTGATGCACCTACTTATGCAAGAAAGAGTGTGGTTAGCTTTACTCATTACTTCATCACATTGGTGACTCATGTTCATTTTGGAGTTGGCTAAGACTCTGAGATCCCTTTCCGCAGTTGCACTACTTAGAATGGTGCTTCCCAGGCTGTAGGAGTGTTGATTCCCCCCCCTCCCAGGCGCCACCCGTGGCACTTATCTTTGTTAAACTGCACCCTATTCTGTTCCGCCCACTTCCCCAACCTGTCCAAATCCACCTGCATTCACTCCCTGCCCTCTAGTTTGTTTACCTCCCCCCGTAGTTTGGTGTCATCATCAAACTTGGACAAGGCGCTTTCTACTCCCTCGTCCAAGTCACTAATGAAGCTATTGAATAGTACTAGTCCCAGGACAGAGCCTTCGGGGACTCCACTGCCCACATTTCTCCAGGTAGAAACCGACCCATCCACCAGCACTCTCTGAGCGCATCCCATAAGCCAGTTTTCCACCCCCCCGGACAGCGTTATAATCTACATTGCAACTGTTTAGTTTATTTATAAGAACTGGGTGCAACACTGTGTCATAGGCCTTTTCAAAATCTAAGTAAATAATTTCTACCTCTATTCCTTCATCCAAGCATTCTGTGACCTGGTCATAAAAAGAAACCAAGTTATGTGAAGTTCACCATGATGTGAACTTACACATTGTCTGCACACACAAAAATATAGCTACAAAGAACAAGGCACTAGAGATACAGCTTGCACTGACAGAGGGATTTGGCAGCATTAGCTGCTGGGGAAAGAACACTGAAATATGGCACCATAATTCAAACCACAGAAAGCTACTTCAGGTCCTCATCCTTTCACATGAATTCACAGACTGATGGAGGCTCCTGACCCATTTCATGCCCATACAGCAAGATCTCAGATTTCATGTCAGGCTGGTTTCTATGCCTACTTGGACTCATACGATGACCTAAGCTTTGTTGTGATGATCCTGTTGGTCAGGAAAAAAAAAAAAGAGTAGCTTTCCTCTACAATCCAGCTGTAGTCTGTAAGTCATGAAACCATACTGCCTCTATAACTTAATTATAGGGTTTAATATTCATTTAAAAATTTGAAAAATGCCCTCCTTCTCTAGATGATGGAAGAATGCTACATAAGCCAGCTGGCAGAATTATAAAGTTACATGTATGTTTCATTACTAATAGCTATTGAATTAAGTCTGGGATTGATTCTATAAGAATGCTTGCAAAGATTTATTCAGTCTGGTATACTACAAAATAGTTCTATAAGGAATCTGCAAGGCTACTTGTATATAAAATACTTTCTATAAAACAGGTCTGAGGAATATACACACTTTCCTCCACATCAGAATTTGGGCCTTCTTCTGACCTATAAGCAAAGACAGTACTTTGTGCATCATGTAAGTTATTGTCTATAACAATATGGTTGTAAAACTACTAGGCATACACAATTATAGCAATGATAAAAAAAATATCCCCAACCTGCTTTGACCCACAAAGTATGCATTTTGAGACCTCTATTATCCCCTTCTTTCATTCAGTTTCTAGAAAAATAGCATTTGGTACAAAATTTGTACCAAACAGGTAGTTATCTTGCATACAAATCATAGAATAATAGAAAAATTAAGGCTGGAAGGGACTTCAGAGTAGGACAATCCCCAATTAGCTCATCCCAACCAAGGCTTTATCTAGCCAGGTCTTAAAAACCCCCAGGGATGGAGAATCCCCAACCTCTGTGGGTAACCTGTTCCAGTGTTTTACTACCCTCCTAGTGAGAAAGGTTTTCCTAGTAGCTAACCTAAGCTCCCCTTGCTGCAACTTGAGGCTGTTGTTCCTGTTCTGTCATCTGCCACGGCTGAGGAAAGCCTAACTCCATCCTCTTTCGAACTCCCCTTCAGGTAGTTGAAGGCTGCTATTAAATCCCCTCTCAGTCTCTTCTTCTCTAGACTAAATAAGCCCAGTTCCCTCAGCCTCTCCTCCCAGTCATGTCTCCCAGCCCCGAAACCATTTCTTTCACTGGGCTCTCTGCAATTTGTCCCCATCCCTTCTGTAGTGAGGGCCCAAAACTAACCACAGTACTCCTGATGGAGTGGCCTCACCAGAGCTGATTAGAGGAGAATACACACTTCCCTTGACCCTTGTACAATGAGCATCCATTACAACTGTTCACACTGCATCACAAGTTCTTTTATCTTGGATTGTAATTTGGAGGTGGAAACTAGATACACACGGGTGTTTTGGTGCTTGGATTGCCTAGGTGATGCCAGAAGGACGTAAGAGAAATCTGGGACAGACTAAATCTTGTTCAACTGACTGGACTTTTAAAACTAAACCCCGAGGGTAACATTTTGAGCCCCACCTAAATCAGTGGCAGAAATCCCATTGCCTTCAGTAGAACAAGGGTTTCTCTGCCAGAGTTTGGACAGAATACCTAGAGAATGTCTCCAGGTTGATACGAGTCCATGAAAAGCTAGCAACTGGATATTTCATAGGCATAAGTGAAAATAAAAACTAATGAGATTCTGGTGATGGAAATGTGTCTATATTTCACCTGCTCATGAACAGATTTCAAAATTGTATTCATTTTACTGTTATTTGCTGTTATTACATGCATGGCTCGTGTCAATGTTTTCCCATCTAAGAGTTGCCCACAAGCTTCACACTATTACCCACCCCCGTTAGCCACTGATTATAGCTCTCTACTCACCTGATTTTTCTGGTCAGCTGTCACTTACCTCTGACTGAATGACTCCGACTGACAGACAGGATTAATCATAGGCACTTGAACTCTTCAAGGACAAACGCATATTTGAATGATATTGCATGAAAGCACACTAATATTAACATGGTTTTCTTCTTTGCCAGGATCTACGTGAACATTTGTTCAAAGTCTCACAGGGGTTTTGAATGTCTATCACCATAAAACAGAGCACGCAAAGTTAACCCAGGTTGGAAACGCCATCCAAATAGATCCAACTTCTTCTAACTGAAGGAATGATTGTGAGGATTTTTTTCCAGTATTTTCCCAGATTTACCCACAAAAAAATTAAGATTTGTTTATTATTCTCCCCTGGCATCAGGTCAACCTTTTATAACTATAAGAAACTGTAATTAAGGAAGGAAGCTAGCCAGCTAATGTGTTTTTGTGCTCAGAATGCTCCAAGGCAGCATCCTAAAGGGATCAGAAACAGCTTTTAGCCCTGACCTCTGCCTGTAAACAAAACAGGGATTATTTGGTGGCAGAGTAATTCACGTTTTTCCTGTATAAGTACACCACCAAATTCCTTTGCGATTGGCAGCAGGGGCTATCTGTGAGAGGGTCCTCAGAGTAACCAAACACCATCAGTGTTTTCTATAGCTCTGTATCTGGCCTGGCATTCAAACTGCCGGGTAGAACTGCAGTCCTGCTACAAAGCTCTGTGAATTATGTTGATTGAGTGATTTTCAGTATTTTTTGGCTGCCAACAGTCGTGGCGCTCTGTCTGCCAACTGTTGGCCAGACAAAGCAGATTTAGAGTCCCCCATCTGGTAGCTGAGCTCTGCAATCTGCAAAATACCACAGCCAAGACTCAAACTGGGATCCTTGTGATGCACTGGCAGCAGTGGAACCAGGTAAGTCATAAGTGAGTCAGACCAGTAGGTGCCAAGCCAAACCCATCTCACTGGGAAGTGTTTCTTTGCACTGTAAATACCACTATACATGGCTTTGAAAAAAACAGCCCTGAAAAGCTCTTCAGATTAGAGAAAACCCACAGACTTGGCAACACTTCTGGTACTTATTTGCAGTTAATACTGAGTGGTGGGAAGTACCTGTATCTTGCTTGAAATACAGGATTTTTGTAATAGGCAGCCATTGAGAGATTGGGTTACTGAAATGATTGGTTATGGCAGAATTTTGTATCTAAAGCAATCCACTAAGCACAAAAAATTTGCAACCAACTTTCCTCTCAAGCTTAAATTGGTAATCAGTTCCCTGGGAAGCCTGTTCAGTGACCTAGATGAAAACAGTTTGATGGTCTCAGTGCCTGGCTACACTGCAGTTTGCCACCAGACAAACATCTGTCACATGGCTCCAAAGCTGTCTTTCCAGTGACCATTCCCCTCCACTCCACCCCACCCACTCTGACATTGGGCCCAAACTTGCCTGTGTCACACACTTATTATTTACAATTATTCCTGTGTGGAAAATGATGCATGAAATGGTGAAATTCGGAAATTGCCATGAAAGATGTTTTAATTGCAAGGAAACTAATCCCGCATTTTTTAAAATCTTCGTTCCTCCTCCTTGCTTCTCTTCTTTTGCACTCTGGCCTCCTGCACAGTCCAGATGAGAGATACCTACCTGCAGTGTGACCCACCAACTGTCTTTTTCCAAGTTTCTGATGAACTGAGCATTTGCTCATGAAAACTCATACATCTCTGACTCAGTCTATATAGGTGCATACTAAGGCTGAGCAAAGCTTTGGGGGCTGATTCAATTCAGAGGAGATTCGGCCTGATTCAGTGGCCAAATCTCCAAATCCGAATCAAATCAGGGGACCAATTAAAAGGTCCGAATCAATTCAGAGAGCTTCAGAGATTCGGGCAGTCCCCACCCCCTGCAGCAGGGAGCTGGACCTGACTCCATGCTGGTACGTAGGGGGTGTGGGAGGGGAGGGGAGGCTGGCAGGAGGGAAAGGGACCATAGTGGGGACCCCTGCCAGGCCCCATCCCCTGCCTGCTC
>NW_017728911.1:25873113-25877337 GCF_001723895.1 Crocodylus porosus | reverse complement strand
CCCCGCTGCCCCACACCACGTAGAGGGCTCTGCCATGAGCCCCATGACCCCCGTTCACTCTTCCAGCCCCCCCCATGGCTGCCCCACCCCAGCTCCTGGCCCTTAAAAAAAAAAAAAAAAACCACCACACACACACACACACACACAGAAAACCCGCCAAAACCCTGGAATCACTGGCTGCAGCAGCCTCGGGGCTTCTGGGGGCTCATAGCAGAGCCCCCCATGCAGAGTAGGGCAGTAGGGATCTCACCCCGCCTGGCAGCAGTGGGCGAGTGGGGGCTTTTTTTTCCCCCCCCCCAAAGAGCCAGGAGCTGGGGTTGGGCAGGGGATGGAGCCTGTGTAATTCAGAGATTCAGCTGAATTGATTCAGGACAGTGATTCGAATCACTGTTCCCCGAAATGACCAAACCCAAATCTGAAGCAAATACTAGCCACTTCGCACATGCTGAATGCATACCTACTCTGCCTTCTACATTTATGCTGAATATCCTGTGGCTTTGCAATCTTCCTGAGATCTGTTTCCATGTATTCCTTAGGGACCAAACTAAATATTTTCCTAATATAAAATTGAAATTGCTTTTATACAAATCTGGACTATTCTTTCCACCATCAAAACTACTACAAGTGTTGCACCTGCATCATCTCAGAAACTCTCAAGCCCCCTTCCAAATCTCATTCCCTTATTATGTAGCATGTTGCATTTTGGTTTCAGTTTCTGAAACGGACTGAAATTTCATAGGATGCTTCCTTAGCATAAACACTGCAGGGGGATCTTTCTTAGTCTTTGACAATGACCCAAGTATCTATAGATTTTCTTTGCCCTCTGTATTTTAAGTCTAGCTGCCATGTCTGATAATTGGTAGAACTTCCCTTGTTTAATGTCAGACAGCACATCGCAATGAGATGCACAGATTTTTATATGAGCAAGAATCTCATGCCAATAGCTTAGTATGCTAACATTCATAGCTTATTAGAAATTACATAGAAATTACCTGCATGCACAAAACCCCCTGCTTGCCCGATGCAGCAATTAAAGGGAAGGAACGACAGATTTTATCATTTCCATCGCTTCAGTTCCATATTTCTTCAAGTCAATCAATACATTATTTTCTTTAAGTAATTCATTATGGAGACATTCCACCTGGATACAATATCAGATTGCAACAGTGTAGGTGTAATTATACAAAAAACCTTCTGTCCTCCCTAATCAAGATAATGATGTGTACAGATATGGTCAGATACTATTGGAGGACAATGTTGAAGGCTTATGCTGCATACAATAGCAGTCTTTGACACTACTGTACACTGAAACCCTTTTTGATCTTCAAGGTCTCCTTCAGAGCTGATGACAGCCTGAGGTCTAAACACATCCACAGAGGCAAATCATTAACAACTTCAGCATCTGAATGACTAGATTACCACAATCCAGCAGCTCAGTTACATCTCAAAATGGTAACAGGGCATATTTAACTGTTTCCCACCCTGAGCTCCTTAAAGCAGCACATTATTTTTAAGACACTTGCATTCTTTGGATTACTGAGATTTGCCAAATAAAATAGAATTTCACAGGTGCTGTTTTTCTAGCGCAGGGAACTGATTTCCTTACTAGGAAAAGGCCGCTTCTTGGGCCAAGTTTTGCACAATCACAAGCTTATCTTCAAGAAAGGAGCTCCCACTGTGAAACAGCAGACCTGCAGTGTCTTTGTGCTCTCATATTCCCAGCGCCGCCAGGAGCGCGTTGTCATTAGCACAGCCAGCAGCAATTGTGCCATTACAAAAATCCATCATACAGTTTTATTCTATCAGCCATATCAGTCTGCTATATCTGTGTAATGGAGCAAACCCAATGAATCTGCAGGAACAGGAGAATCATCTGTAGAATCCCTACTGCTTCCAATCCCTAATTAAACACAGAATGATGGGTGACCAAACTATATTGATTCTCCTTATTAGCATTTGTGGGCTTAGGTAGTCACTGTATATCTGCCACGCCTATAGAGTTTCAGACCCACCAGCAACATCCACATGGCAAAAAAGAACCGTGTACATTTCACAGCAATAAATGGAAATGAAAATTAAAGTGGGTGGATACTGTAGTCTTTCTATAATAAGCACCTGTTTGTATTGAAATCAAACATTCAAAGTATGCAACTGCACACACACACTTCATGTATTTGCCCATCTTATCTACATCATTTGACTCTACTTCCCATCTGCGAATATGATTCTACCACAAGATTTGACTTAATTAAAACGTCATTATCATTTTAATGGTCCAAACAGGTTAATCAATTTTCTTTATTCTGCTATTACATGACCTTCAGCATATAAAGTGTGTATAATAACCCAGAAGAGATCTATGTTATTTCATATATGAAGTTCCTACCATACATAAATGCTCAGGGTTGTGTGATTAACATGGTTGTGTGTCTACTGTATCATATAAATCATTATAAACCCCGGCAAATGTGAACTGTGAAACCACTGGCTTCTTTATACTGAGAATATGGGAACAATGAGTAGATCCGTGCCACTTTGTTCCTAACTCAGAGATGCCACTCACCTTTTAAGGAAAGATCTGGCAAGAAAGGGTGGGGTGTGGGAAAGGCTTTTTTTCTTCTGTATGATGTATAGAGATGTCCTAACAAGTAGGGCTGCGCAAAATTTCAGCAGGTATTTTATTTTGAAGCTGTTTCAACTTGTTTCGAGCTCAAAACAGAGAAATCAAAATGAAATTAAATGAAAGGCTTTGAAACTAAACAAGGGTACTCAAAACATTTCAAGTTTCAAAGCCAGGCTTGCTTGCAGCTAAACAGAAACTAAGGAGAGGGAGGAAGGACTAATCTGATACTGACATCCAGCTCCCGGCTCGATTCCCCAGCTCTCTGATCATTTCCCCCAACTCTGCCCGGGGAGGCGCAGGCCTACAATCTGCACGCGGGGTTTCAGCAGCCAACTGGGAAGACCATGATGCTGCCACAGGCTCCAGCCTGCAGCAGCAGCCTGCTGAAACCTGGCACACGTATCTGGGGGCCTGCACCCCCTGAGAAGAGCTGGGGGAACGATCAGAGAGCTGGGGACTCAACCCAGGAGCTGGGGGAAAGTTCAGGTCTCTGAACACTCCCCTAGTTCCTGGTTCGATTCCTCAATTCCCCGATCTTTCCGCCAGCTCTCTGATCACTTCCCCCAGCTCCTCCCAGGGGCATAGGTCCCCAAATGATGCAAGATGACAACAGGCTGCTGCTGCCAGCTGGGAATGGCAGCAGCTCCAGGCTATTTCCCCAGCTGGCAGCAGCAGCCTATTGGACAACAAGAAGTCCTTTTTTAAATACATAGGGGGCAAAAAGAAGGTTCCGGGTAATGTGGGGCCCCTGCAGGACACGTTAGGAAATTTGGTTGTCACACCAGATGACAAAGCCAACATATTTAATGATTTCTTTGCCTCCATTTTCCTAAGCAGGGACCGGAACAGTCACCCCCACACTGGGCCCCCCCCTCAAGCCCCAGGGGAGGCGCACCTAGACCAAGGGTTAGTGAGAAACTAGTTAGGGAACTTCTGGAGGGACTGGATGTATTCAAGTCAGCTGGTCCGGATGATCTCTACCCTAGAGTACTGAGGGAATTAGGAGAGGCCATTGCGGGACCCCTGGCACGGCTTTACGAGCACTCGTGGTGCTTTGGTGAGGTGCCGGAGGACTGGAAGAGGGCCAACGTGGTTCCCATCTTCAAAAAGGGGAAGAAGCAGGACCCGGGAAACTATAGGCCATTTAGTCTTACCTCAATCCTAGGCAAGCTTTTTGAGAGAATTATTCTGGCACATATCCACAAGGGGCCAGCAAGGGAGATCATGCTTAGGGGCAACCAACACGGGTTCATTAGCAGCAGGTCCTGTCAGACCAACCTGGTGGCCTTCTATGATCAGATCACCAAATCATTATAGTTTCAAGGGTCGGAAGGGACCTGAGCAGATCATCTAGTCCGACCCCCTGCCATGACAGGAAAGAGTACTGGGGTCAAACGACCTCAGCAAGATGTGCATCTGACCTCCTCTTAAACCCCCCCAGGGTAGGAGCCTGCACCACTTCTCTTGGAAGCTGGTTCCAGACCCTAGCCGCCCTGACCGTGAAGTGGCGCCTCCTGAGGTCTAACCTAAACCTACCCTCTGCCAGTGACCGTTATTCCTGGTCACTCCTGGCAGTGCTCAGGGGAGCAGTGACTCCCCCA
>NW_017728911.1:25869050-25873041 GCF_001723895.1 Crocodylus porosus | reverse complement strand
GGCGGCTAGGGTCTGGAACCAACTTCCAAGAGAAGTGGTGCTGGCCCCTACCCTGGGGGTCTTTAAGAGGAGGCTAGATGTACACCTTGCCGGGGTCGTTTGACCCCAGTACCCTTTCCTGCCATGGCAGGGGGTCAGACTAGATGATCTACTCAGGTCCCTTCCGACCCTAGAAACTGTGAAACCCCGTGCACCTATCCATGGACCGTGCCTCCCAGGAAGAGCTGTGTGAATGATCAGAGCGCTGGGGGATTGAACTGGGAGTTCCGTGTCACTGCTGGAGCCACCCCATCTGCTGAAGACTGCGTGGCGCCCCGAGCCACACCGCACCCATGCAATGGTGCAGGTGCCAGGTGGTGGGCAATCCCTGCTTCCCCCCACTGTGCAGGGGGGCTCTGCCATGAGCCCTCAGAGGCCCCAAGCTCTGCACTCACTGGCTGTGGAGCATGTGGATGACAGCATTCTGCCGCTGCTGGCTGGGGCCAGTGCCAACACCCGAGTTTGTCCAGCGCAGCTCACGCTGAGAAACACTCAGTGCTGGTGCTGGCCCCACCTGGCAGCGGCAGCCTGCTGTCATCCCACATGCAGATCCAGGGGTCCAAGCTCCCAGGAAGGGCTGCAAGGCTGTGCCCAACTTCTCCTGGGGGCCACAGCCCCTGGATCTGCATGTAGGATGACAGCAGGCTGCCGCTGCTGGCAAGTGGTATGAGTTTTGCTTTGAACAGTTTGAGGTGCAGTTTCACAAAAAAGCCTATACCTATCTCCTTGAAACTTGGCAGGCTTCATGCCTTCAGAAGCGGCTACCAGCCCTGCAATTTTCATCTGTATCAGGCAAGAAATGACAAAGTTATAGGCATTTTTGTGATTCCCCATTATAGCCTATGGGCAAAACCCCCAAACAGCTTTGACGAAAGGAAATGGAACAGCGCTTTAAAACAACACAACTGAACACTGCCCCTTCAAAACGGAAGTCGAAATGAAGCAGTGCTGTTTAGCACGGCCCTACTAACAAGTCACCGATCAGTTAGAAGGAAGGAAAAATGTATTTCTGCATGTCTTTTTGCATTAAGCTTCAGACTCTATTATAGCTAGAAAACTAGTTCTGTTCTAACATCACAAAAAGTTTTAAGCAGCACATTGAGAAAGGGCAGAAATTTTAGACTGTTTCAAACTCTGTATTTTGTTTATTCTGCTAATACCCGCCTGCTGGGCACTGGAACTAAACACTTAGGAATAACCATGTCTTTATTACAAAGACTCAACACCTCAGATTCCCTCAACTGCACTTTGCTTTCACTGCTCAGAAACCCCCAATGTGCGATCTAACAAAAAAATAACCCCCCTAACCTCATACTTGGCATTCCCATTATTTTAAGGGAAAAAATAGAAAAATAACATTTTTAAAAGCCCTTCAACACCTTTGTATGCCACTTTAAAATATGAGGGGCTGGGGAGGAGGAGGGAGGGAGGAGCCAGATAGGGTGAAGAAACCAACGCTTAAAATTTCAAATGCAGGTCACAGATTTCCTTCACATAAGGCCTAAAAAGGTACTGCTATGACATTTATTATTTCTGAATCAAAACAGCAGTGCCAAGAATTTTACTACATAGCTCCAGTCCCTATCTCCAGCATGCTGATGAGGCATTTAGTCTGAAATCTTATTTTCTTGTTAAAAAAATAAAATAAAAATCATGAACAGAATCAAAATATACTGTAGACAAATGCATTCAGCAGTTGTACGTGTTAGAATGGCAGTAAAACCTTGAATGAATGCTTTATTGAATACATCCATTCAGCGACCCTGTCTAACAATGCAGATTAAATTGTATTTCAAGAGGACTGTGGGTGTTTGTCAGGTTCTGCTCCTGACTTTAGTAAGTAATCTAATATAGCCTGTATTCCAGGATGGATAAAAAGTGTGACACAAATGTTATTCTGAAGGATTCTCTCAGAATTTGACCATTGATTCAGAAGGTTTCTTAAACTCGTGCTTAACTTAAGCACACACAGAGTCCAACTGAAGTAAAACAAGTTACTCGCGTTATACTATTAGGCATGCGCTTAGGGCTTTGGCTGCAGTCTTCAGTTTCACTTGAACCCAGAAATCCAGAAACCTAATCAAACAACCAGAGTCCTTCTGGGTTGGAGTCAACACCTTGTTGAACCGCCGAGGAGGTTTGCATTTGGAATCACAAATGTGTCCACATTTGCCCATAGACTGGCAAGGCTGCCTGACCCAAGTTTCAGATTTCTAATAAAAACCCAAATGAGAGAAATTCTGTACCGCTCCAGTTCTAGTCCTGTGCTGTTTCTGCAGGAAAAAAGGCACTCCCAAAATATTGTATGAAAAACCACGGGGCATGGCATTTCCCTTGAATGTGTAAATCCTCCTCTACTGAAACTGCATTCCTATTTCAAATATTAGAAGAGGTGACCAAAAAACCAACTGATATTTCTGAACTTACGTGGGTCGTGACTGTGGAGTGAGCATAAAGTCCTGGTCTTCCAAGCTCGTTAGAGAGGACTAGGCAACTGTATTAGGGGAACAGTCATAAAGAACAGAGCTTCTTCAGGCAAGTCAGATTCCAACCCCAACTATGGCTGTGTGCGTGTCCCATCTTCAAACTACAACGATACTACTTACTTGATGCATTAGGTCAGGAGCCCTCCAAAAATATACCCACTGGTCCCTTTTATTGGGCCTGCGAGAACCTCTCTGTGTAGGCTGATCGTACAGAATTCCAGGACATCATTTGGGAAATCAGGGACATTTCTCCCCTAATTATCTCACAAGTCAGCAGAGGTGGGACTGCATGCTATGCAGGCAGCAGTCTCTGCCCACCTGCCTGCGAGGCACTCTGTGCTGCTGCGACTCCTAGGCAGATTGTGCCCCACGTCCCTGCATTTCCAAGATGCCCATTATAGTTCTCAATAGCTGGCCAGGACCAGCCTCTGAAATCCGGGATATATGGTCACCTTTTCTCTGTGCCACTTCACTAGTAGAAAGGAGCAGTAAAAGGTAGGAGGGGGGAATCTCCAGGTGTCAAAGATGTCACTCCTCTTGTAGTCCCACCTCATAGTGGTATGACCAGGGATCTGGGTTTTTCATTCACCATGGAAAAACACAGTAAAACCCAGATTTTCTTGTTTTAAGGAGAAAATCCATGGGGTTGTGGGTGAGTAGTGAGGGGCACTGGCATGGGCAGGGCACTGGCATATCAGGGCTGCTCAGCACCACAAAGTGGGAGGCAGGGGAAAGCAGCTGCAGTTGGACCTGCATCCTGGTGAGCAAAAGGGGCAATTATCAGAGAATTTTTTATTTTTTTTAACAGAGAAAACCAGAATCCCTGGGTATGACCCTGAGAATGAGTATGGATGGATCATCTCCATAACTTAGCTAGTCCCAGCCCTTATGAGAACCTTTAAGGCCAGACACAGCCAAGAAAGCATTATAGCTATACTTTGTCCTCTACTCTCAGACCTCGTATGTCCCTCACCAAGGAAAACCTAGCCAGCCCCAGGAATAAATTAATCTTTACTTGCAGGAAGTCTTTTGCAGGGTGTTCCTCTACTGCAAGTACCACAACAATCAGGCAGCCAACCTGGGAAGCAGTCTGTCATCCACAGGTTTAATCCTCCCTTTCCTCGCTGAAGGCTTTTATGTCCATTTACTATTCTTTGTTTCTAAATGCCTTGGCTGAGCACAGCAATCTGATTGGCCAAAGATGCCTCTGACTTACAGCAAGGACGCACTTTGTAAATATACACCACTCACGCAAATGCACCACTATAAAAATATGCCCTGGTTTATTTTATTCCCCTGCACTGTGTTACATCAGATATGGAGCCATCTCAGAGAAAGACAGGAAAAGTCTGAAAAAAATTAAAATTAAAATTAGTTTTCCCCTTGTACTCGGCCTTGGTGAGGCCGCAGCTGGAGTACTGCATCCAGTTTTGGGCTCCACAATTCAAAAAGGATGTGGAGAAGCT
>NW_017728911.1:25852161-25868725 GCF_001723895.1 Crocodylus porosus | reverse complement strand
GATCTCCCGAGGTCCCTTCCAGCCCTAATGTCTGTGAAATCTATGAAATATGAAATCTATGAAATCTATAAAAAAAAAAAGAAAGAAAAAAGAAACCCACAATTCACAGCAGGCATGTTCCAATTTTATTTGTATTCTGAGAGTACCCAGGCCTGGCACGGCTGCCCAGCTGATCATATGCAATGTGTATAAAGCTCCGTCTTCACCTGCTGCTGTTTTGTCCGAGGGGGCTCTCTAAATGAATTCCGCCGACTTCTCTGAGCACAGCCCATGCCTTTTTGATCTCCTCTGCCGCTTTCTAACACTTTCAACGCTCTTTAAACCCAGCCAGCACAGCCTGCCTGTCCCACACTAACAACAATTCTTCTCATAACACTGACCCTATTACTCTGGCTGCTGGGCTCTCTGCAGAGGACAAAAAAAAAATTCTCCGCTGCTACAGCTTCACTGCACAGACAGAACAAGCAGCATTAAAAAATCCCTGTTCTCATCTCTTCATCTCTTTAAAACTTTCCTAGATCATATACAATTAAACAAAGGAGTGTCTTTTTCCCCCCTCTGTGCTGTTTACTCTGACTGTGCGATGAAGCTGAATCTCTTTCACAGGCTTCTGTGCCTGGTTCATAAATGAACAGCCACCGCGGTGGGGCATTGCCCTAAAGAGGTAAGTGCACTAGCAGGAAGGGAAGGCAGGAAAACACAGACTCAGCCCTCCCTGAGAGCAGCTGGGGAAGCGCAGGGGAGTAGGCGTAGGCCCAGTCCTTGCCTGCCAACTACAAAAAGAAAGCAAGGGCAAACTTTCACAGCCCCCCTGGGATCAGACATGCATGGGTGCCACAGGCACATGCCACCTTGTATTTCACTGTCCTTCAGCCTCATCTATGCCAGAGAAATCTGGCATTCTGAAACCCCACACAGTAGTGTAAAGTTTCTTCAGGTAGCCCAACTTGGCTAGTGTGGATGCACTGAATACTGAATCTGGTTCACCTACAACTAGTTCAGTTTTCTAGGACTCGTTCCACACTTAAGACTTTCATCAGTATAGCTAGGTGAGTTATGAGCATGTGGCAGAGAAAAATATCACATGCCTATGCTGGTAAAAACTCTAATGAGTAGGGACCTACCAAATTCACAATGTCATGATTTTTGCAGAAACCACAAATGTAGTAGGTCTCCATGAAAAAGCAGGAAAACGGGGGCTGGGGGAAAAGCAGCAAGTGCTACAAACATAGATGGGAAGCCCTGGGGTCCTGAAGCCCGGGGGGGAGGAGGGGGGAAGTGGGAGGAAACGGGAGAGAAGATTTCTGCAGCAGTGTGGTGGGCCCCCCCCCCACACCTGATTGACTGAGGGGTCCCAGAAGTCCCACCTGTCCCCAGATTGCCAGATGGCCATTTATCAATCTCTGGGGAAGGGCAGGACTTCCAGGGCCCCTTGGCCAAAGGAGCCTGCTGTGCTTTACTGAAAAAAAATAGCGCCCAATGCCATTCTAGGACCATGAAATCAGTGTCAGCCTCCATGAATTAGGTAGGTCCCTATAATGAGAATGCAGTTAGACAGTTAAGAAGTCTGCGCCTGCACGGCTTCGAATGCCTGCTTACGGACCGCCTTGGCCAGAACAGTAGAGGGTGTACTCTCTCTAGTTTCATCAGTTCCCTGAGGTGGGCTTCGGTTGTCCCACTGGTCTTCCCTGAACTCTCCTGCTACGTCTTTGAATGTTACGTCAGTGTGGAGTTCAACCTTGAAGCTCCCCTCAGGGTTGACCACTCCACTTGTGGGATGTTCATGAGGCTCCACCTCCCCTACACCCCGACCTTACACCCACCTCTGGCAGGGCGCCAGATTTTGACATGGCTGCCTCTCCAATGTAGCTGTTCCTTGTGCCCTATGGTATCCCCCTTTTTCCTTGGGTAAGGATAATTAGCCGGCCTGAGGTCTGGGCCTGGGATCCCCTTTAAGCCAGTCAGCCCTCTTCTTGGGGACTAAGGGTGCCCCTGTCAAGCAGGGGTAAAGAAATATAATGAAGAAAAAGGGGGGGAAAAAAGGACCCGAAAAGGGCCTTCCTGTCCAGTATCCTACCAGTCAGCTTTCCCAGCCTTCCTGCCCGAACTTGGCAGTTCTCCCCCAACGCTGGTCCTGTGGGGTCCCTCTCTCCCTTCTGCCCCTAGCTCAGCTCCTTGACCTGGTACCTGGGGGGGGGGGGGGGGGTCGAGTGGGAAGACTTCTGCTTCCCCTGGGTTGACTTCCACCTCTTCTTTGCGTTGGTCGAATTGGCTACGCCGCCACTTGGCGTCTTCCCTGACGAACTTCTTTAACAACACTAGAAGGAAGTCACCCCCAATGTTCCAACCTTCCTGGGGTTCGATCTCAGTGCCCCTGGTTTGGGGAGCTCTCGCTGCTTCCCCAGCTGTCCATCATCCAGGCACTCCCTGTTCATGCCAGTTCTGTTCATTGCTGGCACGGACAGCCTCTGCCTCCTCACTGGCTCTAACCTCCCTACTGCCAGCGGCTGCTTTTATTCCTGCCAGCTGGTGAATCCTTATGACGTCACCCGCCAGCCTTAATTGCATAAAGCCGCAGTTTGTGAACCATGTAGGCTTTTCTCTTCGGTCTTCTGGCGTCACTCCTCCTGCAGGTAAGGGATTATTTTGCATTTCTTTCTTTATTTTAGTGATTCTTCCTATGCCGCGCCCCACAGGCAGGACTTCCTGGTCCTGTTTCTCACTGTCCCCAGGACAAAGTCCTTTTGCCATGATGGCTAGACCCATTCAGGGAAACAGTTTAAATTATTGACAAACAAACTCTTTTGCCAATTTATGCTGTATTTCTGATAAAAACAATAATGAACAAAGAGCTAGTAGTGTAACTAATAGGAGAGAAGGGACAACTGGGACACCCACCCTGGGGGCTGACTTAAGGTGAGGGGAACAAAACTTGCAGCTGCTGGCACTGCTCTCCCAGCTGCTCCATCCTGAGTGCTGCTGTCGCCCAAGGGGCAGCCCAGCTACACCTCTAAAGCAGAGAAAGTTATAAAGGTACAGCTATGCATCAAGCGTTTTTAACAACTTTTGGTAAAAAACACCCCAGTCAACATACACCATCAGTCAATGTGAGCACTTATGGGGATGAAGGTACAAGGTACGTTGTTTTAGTCTCCTTCTGTTCGGTGTCACAGCTTGTATCTGTTCAGACTGCTGTCTGGTATCACGAACTCTTCCCCTTTTGGATTCTTTGTGACTGGGAAGGGCAGGCTGCATCTGAAAGCAGAGCCTTCTCCAGCTATGGCTAATAGCAACTGTTTCCAAACCTGGGTCAGTCAGATCACAGTGGGCGATTATAGTAAACCCAAGACATGCAAAAGCAAGCACTGAAGAAGTTCAGTTTAGCTGAATTTCACACCATGTCAGAGCCCTATTTGCAGCTTTAAAAATGAATTTAATAAAGCTTTGCTGCTGCAAGTCGGAGTGTCAGTGAGCAGATTCTCTGACACCTGCTGCTCTTTGAATCTGATACCATATTGCAGCATAATGCAGTCTAAAATTAGACTTCACACAACCAGCCAGGTTTCAATCTTGCAGAAAATAATTCTGTTCAGCACCTTTGTTTCCCAACTGTGTTTTGGGACACATCCCTCCGATTTGTCCCTCCTGGATTACCAGATAGAATATTTAAACAAGCTTTTCAAACAGTAATAAAAAGAAAAATCTGAAATACTTTCATTCAAATAACTTGATTGCAAATTATGCTATGGAGAGCTACATATGCCAATGTATGCAGTTGCTTCCCACCCTCACCCCCACAAAATATAGACAGCCAAAAGCTGGGAACACTTTCCGATCTGGGCACACGGAATCATTGTCTTAGAAGGAAAAATATCCAAAGCTTAAATGACACTTGGGTGTTTGAAAGTCTATTTGAAGACTGAGAAGCAACTACAGGAAGAAGCTGATGACAGCTCCACAAGCTAATGCAATTTTTCTGTAAAAATTTTGCTCATTACCAAAGAAAAGAATTAGACCAAGCTCTCTTTCTCCATGTAATCAAGATACATTTTTGTCTGATACACTTAAATGCAATTAAGTGAGGCTTTATTCTTTTTATAAAGGACCAACTATAACTAATGCTACAGTTTATTCTAAGTAGTAATTAGATTTTTTAAAAGGTACATAGCTTTTAAAAGCTATCTTGCATCTCCAGCCCTCCTCTCAACCAAGACAACATTGGAAGAACACTGCACAGTTTCTTTCACAAGACAAATACCCTGCCAGTTATGCACAACTCTTTTCAGACAACATGGGGCTAATGTATACAGCCAGCAAACAATTCTTGTTGCAGGAAATCTCACATTGACTCTTGCACTCTGACATTCATCACTGTTTTAGATAGAACTTAAGTGTTAGACGCAGTTAAAAAAATATTATATAAAATTGATGCATATACAAATAAATCAGTATGTTGAGGAAGATGCATCCTTTCCACTAGAAAAACAAAATAAAACAGAACAGACACAACTGGACTATCCAATATGATGAATCATGTTCCCCATCTTCAGAATTAGAGACAATCTACTTTTACAGCCAAAAAGCAAATGTTTCCAGATTCAAGATATAACATCCTGCTCCAAATTGCAAATGAGCTAAGTAAACAGATCAGGAACACTAAACTGTAAAACAGGTGAACATCATGCAAATTGAAGCAAATAAGTTGGGTAGTATAAAAAATCCCAAACACCAAAAAATGGACTGTCCCTTTACTATAAGGAAAAGCCTGCCCAGAATATCATTGGTATGGACAGGACACCACAAGAAAAAGTAAAACTGAATCCGACTGGCCTCCCCAGTCAATCCATAAGCGTTTCCACTCCAAGAGCACTTAAACAGATGAACCTCTTTCCCTTAGCACAAAAACAGGGAAAGTGAAAAAACAGGGTTGCAATGGAAAAGCTTGCTGAGCATGAATAAGTGTGCTACTGAAACTGCATGTGCAAGTGCAGGATCTGCACATGCGAATTTCATGGACAGTATCACTAGGTAGTGTGGATATCCATCTAGCCCCTTCATGCAAGATACCATTTAACTGGAAGGTAACCATAACCAAGATTTACAGTTATTGACTTGGAAGGGTATTGAGTGAATCCAGCTTTCCTCTACTCAGTCTGGGGTAGTTCCAATTTTGACAAGCTTGGGGGAACAGCACAGCTTCCATCTGGGAAAGTTCCTAGTTACCAATCAATAATATTGAAAACTTTATTCTCTAAAAAGTGACAGAGCTGCAACATTTTTGTCCAGGAACATCTTTCTTTCAGAATATTAATGTTTCCCTGTGTAATCATGAGCTTAGACTGAAATAGCTTTCTACATGCTGTACACCATAATTCCTATAAACCAACAATCTTTATGAAAATTAGATAAGCCTGAAGAGAAGCTGGAGATAAAGTGCAATATAAACCAAACCACAAAAGTTTCCATACATCTCATTTTGCATAAATTAGCTTCACATCTTGCTGAGAAAGCAATCTACAGATTGAAACAATGGAAATGTCTTAATGGGTACATTACAACTCCAATCAATCTCTATTTATATTCATCCATATGGTTAAAAAAAGAAGATCATCTGAACAAACAGGAAGAAACTCCTTGAGAATTCCCCAAGCGTGTTCATGCTGTTCACCCCATCAATTTTACATCTAAGAACATTTTCATATCCTGTCTTACAGGTACTATTCACTATGCTCATCAAAGCTATTCAGTCTCATTTGTACATCAAATGTACAGATGCTTTTTATATCTGAATTAAACATTTTTACCCAAGAATTCTAAATGGACTATTAAAAGGCTGACCTACCTACCTCAGAGATAATTGAGAACTTCTGAACAGGCTGTAGCCAAAAAGCATCAAACCATGCTTCCGTTATAGCACAAGTCTAGCATTTTGGTAATGGGATTCTAACCAAGCCAGAGATTTTCTTTGTGGCCTTGAGCAAGCCAATTATCCTCTCCATACCTCAGTTTATCTCTGTATAAAACAAGGATAATGCTGTACCCTCCAGGGGAGCTAGAAGACTTAATTAATTAAAATTAATATTTTCCAGGCATGACGTGATCTTCAGATAAAAAAAGGTGTTGTATAAAGGTCCTCATTCTGAAAATATATAAGCCACAGAAGGAAAAAAAAAAAAAGAGACAAAGTAAATGTGAGGAAATTCTTCCAGGAGCCACAGCAGCATACTGCAAGCTGAAACGTGTTTAGGGCTGACGTCAATATGGCCTGGGAAAATCCTCCTTCAGCTAAGAGATGTGTTAGGGCAGCACAGATGCACGAATTCTAAATGAAAAGGATGTTTCACATGCTTATTTTCATACCACAATACATATTAATACTCAGCCTTCGTACACTCCTCACATATTCAAGCATCATCAAAATAGTCATGGCTAAGAAGCTGCTATACAAGAATCTAGTCTAAATTTCTCTAAAAGATACTGAGCTATCATCGTTTTATGAACACTCTATGTGACCAAGTCAATGAGATGAACACACTGTATCAAAGATTATAAAACTGCCCCTAGCTTAATAGGAGGGCTTGTCAGAAGGAAGACAATCCCTCCAGATAAGGACACCTCAGCCCATCTACCTCAGTTCATCTCTGGAGAGCCATACCATCACAACTTGCCATGCTGCTCCATTGTAACCTTCCTGGGATTGAAGAAGAAGGATTTTTTTCTTGGCTGTAACCAAGCTACTGGCACTATATTTGAATCCTCCTGCTCACAACAACTTGGCCAGTATTGATACAGGTAGCCATTTGGTTTTGTGCCTCTGCACTAGTTGCTCTTAGGAGACATTGGCAGAGCCTTCAGTTGCCAGGGTTAGGAATACTACAACAGCAGCAATTGAATGGGATCCTGTGGACATACAGAAATGGCCTATGCTGATGCTATTGCTAATGATATATGACCCCCTTAAACAGGGCATCACTTACTTTTCATGTGCACCAAGCACACGTTTACATTGGTGGGGGCACACAGTAACGGGAACACGGAGTAACCAGTGCTGGGCCCAAACTTCTCCCTAAAGAAAGATGTGCTCAAGGAGCTACCCGAGAATCTGGAGCAGCAGAGCACCCCTGTGGAAGAAGTCATACTGGTCCAAGAGCATGTCACGATTGCCCTGTGGAAACTGGCAACCTCAGACTGCAACAGATTTGTTGGCAATCAGTTTGAGGCTGGGAAAAAAACAAAAAACCCCACAAAACTCGTCAGTTGGCATAGTGGTCATTGAAGTTTCCGAAGTAGTTAATACTGTGCTATTTCCCCAGGCTTGTCAAAATTGAAAATACCCCTGAAGGAAGTAGGGTTTGGAACAGATGGGCTTCCCCAACTGTGAGGTGTTATCAAGAGGACAAATATACCCATCCCATTTTAAGCAAGCAAATACGTTAACAGGGAAGAATAGTAGGGCTCTGTGAAGTTTCGGTCCCTGATTCGATTTGGCAGAGGTTTGGACCAATTTGGTGGCCAAATCTCCAAATCAAATCAAAGGACACTTTAATCTCTCCGAATCGATTCGGAAAGATTCGGCAATTTGGACATAGACACAGCTTTAAATGTTTTTCCTACATACCTCTAGGTACCAAGTGGCACATGCATGCTGCAATGCATGGAGAGTCCCACAGAAGCAGGGGGGAGGGGGTCCCCAGTGCGCTTGGCAGCAGACCTGGAAGTGGACCAGAAGCATTTCCAGTACACTTCCAGGTCTGCCAAGGAACGTGCTGGGGGCACCCTCCCATGCCCCCTTGGCAACTGGTGCCTCCTGGGTCTACGAGGGGTACCCAGGGTCCCCCTGTGGCTGATTGCTGAACTGGGGGGGGGTGCAGGGGGCCCCCCCAGGCATGCTTCCCGACGGACCTGGAAGTGGACTGGAAGTACTTCCGGTCCACTTCCAGCTTTACCACCAAGCATGTGGAGGGCCCCCCCCCCCCAACACTCCTGTGGGATGCTCCATGTGCCCCAGCATCACAGCATTCATAAGCCACGCTGGTACCTCGAAGTATGTAGAAAAAACATTTAAAGCTGCGTCTATATCTGAATTGCTGATTCTCTGAATCAGCACTGAATCTTCAGATTCCGATTCGGCTGAATCGAATCAGGGGCAGTGATCCAAATCAAGGAATCAAATCACTGTCCCCGATTTGGGCCGAATCTGAATCGAATAAGGCCCACTTCGCGCACCCCTAAAAAACAGTGCTCCATCATTACACAGACCCTTGTGGACCACTGTGGCGTATTCATAGACACTTATACGGATGCACTGAAAGGGTACATGATATCAGAATGCATCTTAAGTCTGCCCCATCTCAGTGGACATGCTTTTTGTTCCTTCTTAACGGTCACTAATAGGGTGTTGCTGCCCAGTTCACCTTCAGCTGTTATAGCTGATGAAGCCTTATCCTGATGTGTGCCAACTGGACAAAAAACAGCTTCTGTGCATGCTCGTCAACTGTAAAGACTATGCCTTCGGCCAGCTAAAGGCAAGATGGTGCTGCTTACTAGCTCATCTGGACTGTTAGCACCTTTAACAACATACATGTGACTGGGGAGAAAGTTAAAAGGAGAGTATTTTGGAACAGACTGAGTTGCCAGTAGATGAACTAGGATGTACTTACAGAGAAGTGACAATATGTGCTCATGTATTTAGGCTGCTTGGCAAGTATAGTTACCATCCAAATCTCCTAGATAACTAAACATGGAATAAACCAGTTCTGATGATTTGCATCGTATACCTATCTATGCAATGCAGAAATTTTAAATGAGATCACGTTCCAAAGTCAGTTTTGAATTACAGACAAGGAAAAAGGCAGAAGTGGTTTTACAGAGTTTTTGTATTATCATAGCAAGCTATGTTAGACATGATTTTGTTTTTGTTTTAATTAGCCACAGTGGTACAATTCCCGGTATAGGCAAGATATTAGGGGTGTCTAAAGTGGGCCCTATTCAATTTGGATTCAGCCTGAATTGGGGACAGTGATTCAATTCATCGATTTGGATCATTGTCCCCAATTCAATTTGGCTGAATCCAAATCTGAAGATTCAATGCCGATTTGGAGAATCAGCGATTTGGACATAGGCACAGCTTTAAATGTTCTACATACCTTGAGGTACCAGTGTGGCTTGTGATTGCTGCAATGGTGGGGTGGATGAAGCATCCCACAGTAGTGCAGGGGGGACCCTCGGATGCTCAGCAGTGAACCTGGAAGCGGACTGGAAATACTTCCGGTCCACTTCTGGGTCTGCCAGGGAGCATGCTGAGTCCCCCCCTCAAGCTCGGTGGTCAGCTGCGGGGGGACCCTGGGTGCTACCCCCCAGACCCAGGAGGCACTGAGCTGGGGGGGCATAGGGGAGCCCCCCCCAGTGCACTCCCCAGCAAACCAAGAAGTGGACCAGGAGTGCTTCTGTGGGACACTCCATGTACCCCAGCATCACAGCATTCACGAGCTGCCTGGTACCTCGAGGTATGTAGAAAAAACATTTAAAGCTGCATCTATGTCCGAATCACTGAATCTTTCCAAATCTCTTCAAATCAGAGGGTTCTGATTCTATTCAGAGAGATTAAAGGGTCCTCTGATTCAATTCACATTCAGAGATTCAGCCACTGAATCAGGCCAAATCCCTGCCTAATCTAATCAGGAACCGAAGCTTTGCACAACCCTAAAAGATATATCATTATAAAAGGTGTGTCACACTAAAATTTAATTACATTTATATATGTGAATAAAACAGAAGTATGTCTAAGCCCAGACTAGTAATTAAAGGAGTAAAACTTGTGTGTGTAGAGGAGGCCTCAAAGTCAGATCTGGACACAGGCATGGGTGCCTGCACAGAAACGGGGCCTGAAAATGAAAAAAAAAAAAAAATAGCAGAAAAAAGTTTTAATATTGTGCATATATGGGACTTGCAATGTTATCAACTGAGAAAGAACTATTTCAAGACATTTCAAGACAGACACGATAAAGACTTTTGCAACAACAACAACAAAAAAATCATTCTCTCTGGCAAAGGGGGGCTCACTACTAAAAGTTTGCCTGGGGCCACCAGGAGTCTAGGTATGGCGCTACTCAAAGTAAAGAACACCATGATCAGGATTCTTTTTCCAAATTTAAAATAAGCCCCAACTTATCTCATTAATATGAGGAAGTCACTTGATCTTCTTACATCTTAGTCAGCAGAGCAAGAAGAGACTTCAGTGAAAAAAAAAATCAAGTTTTGACTTCTGGCTTTAACTCTTCAGGGCTTTTAAATGACCATGCATTCCCTAGATCTCTTTGGCTGGGCCTTGCTAAAAAAAGAAAAAAAATCCTGCCCCCAAGCTCTAAAAATTTACTTACTAGATCAGGGGAAGGCAAACTTGGCATTAAGCTATTTGGATACCCTGTTTGTCCTGGGGCTGACTGACTCGAGATCTAGTCCACAAATTGGCAGCTACACTAGCTGACTATTCTCCAATTAAGAGGCATTCTCAAGGGTTGGATCCATCAGCTTTATGGCGGCTTTTGATTTCCAAAAGTGGCATAAGACAGCTAGAGCAGGCCAAACTCCAGCCCTACTGCTTGCAATATCAGATATTTATTATTATGTTAATAATAATTAACCCAAGTTCATCCCTGATGTCATGCTGTTGATTTCAATAGAACTGCACCCAGTGGTTAAAGTAAATTCAGACCAGATCAAGACACCATGCAAGGAGAGGAGACTGAGGGAACTGCTGCTTATCCAAGCTGGGGATTTTCTTAGCTAAAAGCAAAGGAATGAAGGCTGCATTCTCCTTTGCACCTCTTTATATTAACCACTGATTACCTCTGCTCGGAGAAGAAAGAATTTGGCATATGGTAAGCAGAAGATGGCAAGCAAATGCATCCATACAGAATTCTCTGTGTGGAAGGATGGAATAAGCCATTTGTTTTTTACAAAGTAGGGGTGACTAAATCCAGAGTGGTGAAGCAGATCCAAGAGAAAGTTAGTTATGCATGATCCTCCCTGATGAGTGAAGAAAAATGTTTTATTCAGTGCCGCATGCTGTGTGCTATATTTATACCAAATGTCTCTCTTTGTACATTTTAATATGTTATCTATTAGAGGATATTGCAGCTGCAGCATAGCACTACGTAAGCTACCATTTAAAAATCAAGACCTGCAGGGCCGTATATAGCACTGAGCATCACTTATCTGCTAAGTCACTCATTCTTCTCTCTTTCACAGTCACCTGAATCATATCCCACTAATAAACAACAGCAAAAAAAAAAAAAAAAAAAAAATGCTTTTACTGCATGCAGATTGTAGCATAAAATAAGAACTAGCTGAAATAGGCTGATCCAAGGCAAGCATATACCCACATAGTCCAGATTAGGAGAGGGTTAAATCATCCTAAAGATGTTGCAATGCATTCTCCCACCAGAAAGAAAAATACAGTGATTTTCAGTACTGATAGCTACCACTAAGGCTGCACAGAAGAGCTGCTCTTGCTGCAGTGGCTATGACACAGGAGTCTAAATTCTGTTTCCTGGCTTTGCTGCAGGTACCACAGCAAGAAAAAAAGTCACTTAATCTGCCCAGTAGCATAGGGTGTACATTTAGGTTAAAATTCATTTTAAAACTATGTTTATAACAAACATTGTACAGTGTCTTGAGCCATGACAAAAATAACATACAGAAGTTGGGACAGGGGGAAAGGTTCTACCTTGCAGTTTTAAGACTACCATATATTTATTGTGTCCTTCAGCAGAATTTTAATGGGAAAATCTACACAACATTTTTTGAGGTCTGTAGTATTTGTATCTATTTGTGTTTCATTATCAAATCTCACAATACTTGCAGGTTTGGTGCTTTTCTTAAGAGCCCAGCTTCTGGAGTCATAGGATCATCTTTTGTTTGTATAAAGACAGTTGGGCCACCTAAAGCTTCCAAATCCAAAAGGCAAATCAAAAAGGGAAGGGGGAATCATGATTTTTTGATCAATCAGGATTTAAGCCGATTTCGGGACTTTGTTTGTTTGAGATTTGCAATACTGTATCTCTTAACCGTAGAAAAAAGAAAAGTTCTGCCTCCCTGTTGCAGACAGCAGCCATTTTCTGTTTTGACTTTACCATGCTTAGTTGCAGGCTCTGGAGCAGAGCAGAGCCATAATAAAATAACTGAGGGGGACTTTATTTTACATTGGGAGCAAACAAAGCAATAAGAACAGAAGTAAAGGTCATTCTGTTTGAAAACCTATGGTTGCTGGTGCACACCAACCTAACAACTTTAATCAAACAGACTGATAAAGTTTCAAAGCAAGAGTCTATCAGCCAGATTATCACGTGATATAAATCATCATAGCTCTATTAACTTCAATGAAGTGACAGAGCTTCATTCATATCTGGCCCTGTAGTGTTCACAACATGGACTTGACATTTTTCCCCTTCACTCTACAAAAAAAATTCATTAAAAGAGTAAGCTAGGGTTAGGGTCTCCATTTGGTTTGGCTTATATCTCAATATATTTCAATTTAGCCAGCACCCTCAATTTATTCAGCAGTGTAATCCACTGGTGTCTCTGTTACAAAATTCATAAAGTGAACAGACCACAGGAAAATTTCTGAACCTCCCTTCTTGACCTTTTAATAAGTTCTTACCTTCCGAAGCAAAGAATTTCCAAAAAGCTCTGCTGCTCTGAATTCCTGTCTGTCTCATGTAATGAGCAGATGTGGTAAAATAAGGATTTGTAACATGATGAAAGTTATGATGACAGGTCTTTCTGTGCCAGATTTTTGTGTTTTTTACAGGCTAGCACTGAACTGCAGCATTCTTTTTTTTTTAGTTCAGTTTCTGACAAGAGCACATGAAAAGCATATCAAAGGCAACAATAAATCCACTAAAATGCTTCTTTCAATTCACAGAAGTCTGCGTTTTACAGTATAACACATTTCACCTAATCAGAGTTTACTCATTAGATACTGGCCCTGGCCCAGAAGCATAGCACACTCGCATGCCCCTAACCCCACAACAGGTTTGTTATTCGTTAGCTCCTGAAGACAATCAAGCTGATTGTATATTGAAATACCTGGTTTGTGGAGCAAAACTTGAGCCCAGTATTGAGCTAGGTCCTGGAGGCCAGGGCAGGAGAAATGTTGCCTTCTCCTCTCAAGGCAGTAGAGTAACTGGGAGCTGGAAAGCTGCTCCCCAACTCTGTTGCAGCCTGATGTTGTAGCATCTCCTATGGTCATCGCACAGCATTCAATGAGCAGGAGAGGAAGATATACATTTCTTGCAGCAACAAATCCTCTACTCTGCTCCCCTCCCTGGGCCACCCTGGCTGATCACAACAGATGTGGAGCATCAATCTTGTACAGCCTCCCCCAAATCTTGTCCTCCTCCCTGGCACGGCACATCTCTTGATAGGGGATTTGGCACAGCTGTGGAAACAGGCTCAGCACTGATCATGGCTGCAAGTAACTACCCTACCCAATGCAAGTGATTACCTGGAAGAGAAAAGAACTGAATATTCAGCACCTGATGTTATTCCCCCAAAGCCTACCAATGTTGTATCAACTATGGCTTCATCCTCAGTACCAGTGCAATGGAATGAGTAGAAAACAAAGCAGGGAAATAAAAGGGGGGGGGTGGGAAGCAGAGAGGAAAAGTAACACTTGCTGATGTTTTGAACTAAGGTGGAAAAGAGAAATAATTACATAGATCACAGCCTTCTGTGCTCTTCCAGTAATCCACAGCTGGCCACTATAATGATTTACAAACCAACTGTTTCATCTAGAGCATCACAAATGATATTGTCTGTATGTTCAAGATGCACACTTTGTAGATGATTTATGAAACAATGGGCATGATGGAAGATGGCTAGCTCAGGGAACTGGGAACAGATACGAATCCTTCTCTCTCCAGGTTTAGATATGGCCCATTTTCACAGTAACTAGAGCTGGTTGAAGCTCAATTTCTAGTCTGTGGGACACTTTAATATTTTAAATTTTCTTTCTGGACACAGGTAAAAGTTCAACTTTCACCATGAATTGAAAATTCCAAAATCTCATTTTCATAAAAGTCAACAAGTTCTGTTTCACTGTTTTGAGTTTCATCTAAAATGTGATGTTTATAATTTACAAGAGCAAAAATCAGAAATAGCAAAGTAAAAAAAAGTTGACCTTATGAACTCTTTTGCCAAAAGCAATATATTCCTACAAAACTTTCTTTTTAATTCAATCAGAACTTCTTATTTTAACATTTCTGACAATACTGTTTTCTGCTAGCTCCAGTAGTAACCCAACATTGTTGAAACCTACATAAAATTGAGTAGGAAATAAGATGATGGTTTCAGGCATCTTTCCAGCAGTTATGTCTACACACTAACTGGTCTAGCAATGAATAAGCAAGGAACTGTGAACAACTTATCATCGCTTGAAGGAATCATTCCTCTAGTTGAAACACAGCATTAGTGGGACAGGGTTGGAGGCTGAGAAGTAGTTTGAATTGCTTACAAAATAATTGTTCTAAAAAGGAAAATCTTTTTCTTCTGGCCCTTGATTTAGGATTTTCAGCACTAAACAAGCACATACTTTACTCCTACTCATCATTATGTTAAAGGAAGCCTAATGAGGCTCAGGGTCGCATTCTGCCAGGTACTGTACAAAACCAGGGAGACAGTCCCTCTCCTGAAGAGCCAAATAGACAAGACATACAAAGAGCCAAGGACAGTAGGTATATGTAGAGTGAAAAATGTGGTAGCATGCAAATGGTGTTTTTGCTGTTGGGTTGTTTGTTAGTTTTATCAGAGGGCAGGGATTTTGTTCAAATGAGAAAAAAAGGGAAGCAGAAGACACTGAAGAGAGAGAACTACTTTCACTTGGAGGGTAGGAAAGCGCTGGAGTGGGTTACCTGGAGAGGCTGTGCAATCTCCATCCTTGGAGGTTTGTAAGACCAGAACAGACAAAGCCTTGGCTGGGATGATATAATTGGGGATGGTCCTTTTTTGACCAGGCAGTTAGACTAGACGACCTCCTGAGGTCCCTTCCAACCCTAAATTTTCTATAACAAGGAGAAGCAGGAGGAAAGCATGGAGGCCAGCTAGACAGAGGCATGAAGATGTTCCTTACTCACCCCAGAGACGATATAGAGAGCTCTGGGAAATGATCAGTGCTCTGCTGTCCTGGCTGCAGGCGCTAGGCAGTGCTGATCTAAGACAAACACATCCAGCTCACAAACACAAATGGCAGTGGAATGAGAGCCCTTCTTAAATTCACCTTTTCAGCATAGTTCACACTCATTTTTTCACACTTCACTTTCCCAGCAATCCAGCTAGCCAGAGGCTTCGGTACAGAGTAATCATATGCCCAACAAAACATGCCTGAAAGAAAAATACAAATGGCTTTCCAACTTCCTGTAAAAATCTGAGCAATTGGTAACGTCTGGTCTGTGTTTCCAGTGAAATATCAAGGGTCCCATGAGGCTGCCTCATTCTCACAGCCCATGAGCAAGAGGAGGTGACTCCCTGCAGTGCCAACTAGACAGAAACTAGCATGGGAGGAAAGAAGCAACGGCTAAGGAGCAATCCATTATGAAATCCTTGAAACAAATCCATGACAATCTAATAAGGGCTAATGTACAACAGAGGACAGCTCCCACTCTCCCCGCCCCCCATCTGACTTGGGCGCCTCACTTCTTTCTCTTGGGAGATAAAGTAGGCACCTATCAGGTAGGATATAATCTGAAGGGGAAACGATGAGAGATGATGGTGTATGGCTGCCGTGTTTGAGATTCAGAGCCTTCTTGCTATCTGATACAGCACCTGGGAAAAAAGGTCTCATCTGGGAGTCCTCGTTTTTCAATCTCTCCTCTACAAGAAGCTTTTCCCCTCTCATTAGGGTTCCTCTTCCTCTGTAACAACCTGCAGGTTGGGACAGGAGTTGTAGGAGAAGCAATTTGGAGGGTGACACCAGTAAGCTTCCAGGAAACTCCATGTATTCAGACAGGAAAACTAGCCTGCGCACAAATCCACAACATAGCTGCAAGCTGTGCTCTTAATAAAGATCCAGTTCCTGCAAACTGAGTAGAGTCTCATCATTATTGCACAAAGTTGTATACATGAATCACCCTCCACTAGAGAAAAACAATTGCACACAACTGCTTTTTCTTCTACTCTGGTTCCAACAGAATACATGGTGAAGTGACCAAGGACTTCAAGGTGCATCTTGGGAAAAATGCAGGAGGGCTATCTCCCTAGATAATCCCATGCACTCATACTTCTAACAAACACTGCAGTGTGAAATGGAAATAAGAATGAATATTGTCCTCAAAGAGTGCTGATGATGCTGGAGGGTTTTTGGTTACAGCTGTGTTGGTCTAAGGACATAGGCAGGCAAGGTTTCATAGTTTCTAGGGTCGGAAAGGACCTGAGTAGATCATCTAGTCTGACCCCCTGCCATGGCAGGAAAGATTACTGGGGTCAAATGACCCCAGCAAGGTGTTCATCTAACCTCCTCTTAAAGACCCCCAGGGTAGGAGCCAGCACCACTTCTCTTGGAAGTTGG
>NW_017728911.1:25837083-25851651 GCF_001723895.1 Crocodylus porosus | reverse complement strand
CTTGGTGTCATCAGCAAATTTGAACAGGGTGCTTTTTACCCCCTCGTCCAAGTCACTGATGAAGATGTTGAACAGTGCGGGCCCGAGGACGGTGCCCTGTGGAAACCCACTGCCCACATCCCCCCAGGCTGAAAATGACCCATCTACCACCACCCTCTGGATGTGGCCCTCCAGTCAGTTGGCAACCCAGTTGACTGTGTAGGTGTCGACACCACAGTCCCCCAGTTTCTTAATGAGAACAGGGTGAGAGACAGTGTCGAAGGCCTTCCGAAAGTCCAGTAAGACTATGTCCACTGCTATCCCTGCATCTAAGGATTTGGTGATCTGATCATAGAAGGCCATCAGGTTGGTTTGACAGGACCTGCTGCTGATGAACCCGTGTTGGTTGCCCCTAAGCATGAAATCCCCTGCTGGCCCCTCATGGATGTGTGCCAGCATAATTTTCTCAAACAGCTTGCCTAGATCGAAGTAAGACTAACTGACCTATAGTTTCCCGGGTCTTCCTTCTTCCCCTTTTTGAAGATGGGAACCACGCTGGCCCTCTTCCAGTCCTCTGGCACCATACCACAGCACCATGAGTGCTCGTAAAGCCGTGCCAGGGATCCTGTAATGACCTCAGCCAATTCCTTTAGTACTCTAGGGTGGAGATCATCCAGAACAGCTGACTTGAATACGTCCAGTCCCTCCAGAAGCTCCCTAACTAGTTCCTCACTAACCCTTGGCCCAGGTGTGCCAAGGTTCTTTGGGTAGACATGATATCTTTTATTAGACCAACTGAGTCATTGAAACAAAGTTCTTTGCAAGCTTTTGGGCACAAACACCCTTCTTCAGGCATAGGGAATCTCTGCTGTTCTAATATCTGCAAGGAATGAAAGATGCTAAAAGTGTAACAGGAGGTCAGTGAGAATCTAAATAAGTGGAAATTAGGAAAACAATGGATACAGAAGGGGGGGAGGAACGAGGGGGAAAAATGGATGAAGGAATGCTAAAAGTAAGTAAGGGAGACTCAAACTAAATAGCTGGAAAATAAGAAAACACAAGGTAGAGAGGAATGGGGAGGAAGGGGGAATGGAAATGTATATGGTAAGTTCAAGCAGGTACCTGGTGAATCAGATCTCAGGCAGACTGTCATGTGTCATAAATCAAATGTCTATGTTGAGTACATGGTTTTTTGTATCCGGTAGATTTATGAAGTGAAGTTCGTAGGCTTATCTATGAAAAGTGTTTTGTAAGTTCCCTCTGAGGATTAGATCTGAGATGTTAGAGGAGTGATTGTTCTGTGAGAAGTGGGCACCCACCGGGAATTGGATATTTTTGTCTTTGGATTTTCAGTGCACATTTATTCTGGTACATAGTTGTTGTTTGGTTTCTCCAACATATTTTCCATCAAGGCATTTGGTGCACTGAATGAGACGTATTACATTTCTGGAGGTGCAGGTGTAGGGCTATCGTACATCCAGGTGTTCCCAGACATGTCCTCCTTTTTGACCCTGTGTCCGGGCAGATTTTTAAAATGCAAACAAATGTCCAGTTTTTTGCTCTGTCTCTGGGTTTTCCCAAGCACTTCCAGCTTGGCTACTGGGGGCAGCAGGGCAAAGTGATTGGTTGTCGGGGAATCATGTGCTCTGCACATGCTGCTTGAAGGTAAGAGACACACAGAGATGGAGAGTGTGTGTGTGTCCACACATGCAAGCTGCATGGGCAGCACAGCTGGAGGGGCAGGGGGCTGGGGGGCAGAAGTGAGGGGCACAGGCAGGACTGGGGGAGGGCAGGGAGCCACAGGTTAGGAATGAGCAGTGCCGACAGGTGGGTAGGGGCTGCAGGTTGGGAGTGAGGGGCACTGGCAGGGCAGAGGAAAGGGGTACAGTTGGTCAGGAGTGAGAGGCAGAAGCCAGGCTGGGGGTCTGTGGCTTAGGAGTGAGAAGCAGAGGCAGGATGTGGGCATATCACTGCCTCCCCCCCTCCCCCCCGGTCATGTACTTCTTACCCCTTCTTTCTTGCCTTCCCCCGCTCCTTCCTTCACAGGTGTCCTCTTTTTTGATATTGGAAATATTGGTAAACCTATCAGTGTAAGATCCAGGAATGGTGATTGTTCTGTTGCGGGGTGTAGTTATAGTGGGGGTGGTGGAGATGTGTTGGCAGGTTTTGCATTTCTTGTCCTGCCATGGTCTGGATTCATCTGGTGTGGTTTGAATCATAGGGAGTTTGCTTCTGGTGATGAGGTTAGTGAGGTGCGGTGCTTATTTAAAGGCTAGGATGGGTGGTTCTGGAAAGATATCTAGCTGCTGGCCTGCAAAGAATCAGGTCCTGTTTTTGCCCCCTGACAGCTATACAACAGGACAGTCCTGGTCACAGTATTTGGGTCCTTGGCCCCATTTTCATTTTCTCATTTGATCTATTTTGGGAATTGAATTCTTCTTTCTTGCCGACACTCATTAAGAAAGAACCTGCAACCCGCAGTGGGCCCACATCCGATCTGCTACATCAGGCTCTCTCTAAGTTTGCCTTTCTTCCCTTGGTCATAGCCTTGACTTAGAAATACACTGAAGTTCAAAGCCTGCCGTTTCCGCTTTTACTCTCAAAGATACTACTATAGTTAACTATACCACACTCTGAAAAACCAAAGTGCTTTAAGTACTTATTATTATGACATGCCCACGGTGGAGAATCAAGCACATGGCTTTCTTTAAAAAGACTACTACTGCATTTTTATTGTTTAGGACCTTAGGATTGAAGGATCTAACATAAAAAGGACAGCAGCTTCTGCTCAATACAATAGAGCGTTAGCACTCTGAAAACCAACTAGTTTCACCTCTAATACATTTTATAGGGGCATTTTCATAAGGATCTCTCCAGCACACCTGTTTCTACCTCAGTAACTTCCTTGAGCTCATTGATATAACTTGCCTCAGCCTAGCCTAATCCTAACCATTACCTAAAAAAAATAAAATCAACCACATTCAAAACAAGATAACATGGTATTCTTATTCTCAACATTTCCTTCACTGGCTCATCTGCCTGCAGGGAATTGATTTAGCTGCATCTCTGGGATGAAAAAAATGCAAAGCTGTCCTTTACATGAATGGTTCCATTCATTTCAGTGGGAGTGTGCTCTGGCTTTATTACCTGACCCCATATTTTACCACAGAATCCCAGGACAAGACAGTTAAATACTGGTTCTTAGGTATGGGTGCCTGGTAACGTTCCTCACTATTACATGACTTCCCAGTTATTTTTCTAGAGGGTTTAATTTAAGGCAGTAAGAGAGGATAACATTTCCTGCCTACCATTTGAAAACAACATTCACATTTCATCTGAATGATTCAGTGTCTCTCTGCCCTTTCTTTACAATTTAATTTCAACAATTTAAAAAAAGGGGGGGAGAAAAATTAAATGAGAAAAAATGCAAATTAAAAAATGCACCATACAAATTGAAAGAGAGAAAGAAACAGAGAGCATCAGAGAGAACAGTCTCCTAAAGCAGGGGTCCTCAACCGTTTTTATACTAGGATCCAGTTGCAAACAATCAATGACCAAGTCCCCCTCACTCCCGACCTCAACCTCCCAGTGCGTGGGACGGGGGGGGACCAATACACTAGTTTCAGTGGGCTGAAACTCTGCCAGCCTGCAAAGGAAAAGCTACGATTTCCCACATTTTTCTCCTTTAAAGGAGAATCATTTTTAAAGTTTGTTCACAACCCTTTCATATATGCTTATCACACCCCAGAGGTTGAGTTACACTGTCCTAAAGGGAATTTAACTAGAGTGTATCAAAAGGAGCCTTTCTGATGATAACAGTGGACTTTTGATCAGGTCTACATTGCAACTTTTTAATATAAATGTATTTCAGGCTTTACATAAAGCATCTGCACACAATAATCATATCAATGCTTATTCTAAGTAGAAAAAGGAGACAGAATGGCATGACATCCCTGCCTGAGATTAAATTTTCTCCCAATTTCCTACCATTGCTAGCTGCCACTGGTGCTAGTGCTAGAGCAAGCCAGCTGCCAATATTTTTTTATGATCATGCTGTCTGTGCCACAACACCTACACAAGCACTCTGCCCCATGTTAGTACTGGTGATAGCATTTGTGGAAATGTTGAGGGGAAAAAAAAAACTTAGAAAACAAAGCCTGCTATTACAAATGGTTGGGTATCTAACTCCTCAAACACCCAGAAGGCTTGACAGTGGAATGGGATGACAGAAAATCCCGAATCCCACAGAAAATGGGCAAATAAGCACCTTTCAAAGCCAAGTTTTTTAGGCTGGAAACCTCAACCTAAGGAGCAAATTCACATGCAAATGGAGCCTGAGTCCTCTGGAAATCCTCCTCTGCTTCCCAGAAAGCTGAGATTTACTTTACACATTGATTTATTGTGGAGCTCGACTCCAGATAAAGCTAGGAGAGAGGAAAAGAAGGAAAAAACTAGGAACGTAAGAATAAGAAGAGCAGAAAGGAGATGAAGAAAGGGAAGAGCATGATGAAAGAAAAGGACGGATTAAAGGAAAAGAAAAAAGTTAAAAAAAGACCCGAAGCAAGTAAACTGAAGGAATGAAATGGAAGGAAAGACGCATGGGAAAACTCTGGGATGAAATCAAGAGCATTTTCTCTTCCCTTCCCCACACCTCAAAGATCTGAAACTTTCAGCATTCAGCGGCTGGTATTCCTAGGAAATGGGTTTCTGTGTAAGCTCCTGCTGGACGCTGCTCTAGAAGAAATGAGAGCCTGTCACATAACTACCTCGAAACCATCCTTTGTTCCACTTTCTCAAGCCCTCCTCCCTGGCACTCAGAGTGTTTCAAGTTGGGCAGCCCCACAGTCAGTCATTCTCTCGATATCCCTCCCCATGCTAAATAAGTCTATTTACAGCCTTGACATAGAAAGAAACTCATATATTTTCTCCTTGGTATACAAATGTCATATTTTGTCTTTATTGTTACCAATCTCTGTAACAGATAAATATACCTTATAGACTTAAGCAAGTCATTATCTAACTGTTTTTATGGAGCTGGGCAATTATTTTTAAATCCTGCTATGAGGAATAATAGTTCACTCCACAGAGCCAGCTGTAAATGTCCCATAATGCTTGGAGAGAGCTCAGGTTGAAGTGCTCTATAGCTTAATGATATGTTACATGGGGGAAAAATGAATCTGGAATGAAATGTCATTAAAATAGGTAAGAATTTAAAGGGAAATATGAGGCCTTAAGAAAAAAAAATACTGTACAGAAAAAAGTTTTTCTAAAAGAAAAAAAATGCCAACTTTACAGGTTTCAAAAGGGTTTCAGAGCTTGTGTGCCTGGTTTCGGATGAAGGAACGAAAGAAAAAAAATCCACATTCTGGGGAGAAACGTTGGTGACCTTACAAAACCTTTTTGTTCTGGGAGACAAATTGAGGAAGGTATAGCAGGTGCTACTGTTCAAAAAGGACATTCAGCTGTAGTACAATTAGTATTATGACTCTTCAACTGCAAAAATGCAGTCAGAAAAAATCTACTCATTTGAAACCTGCAGTAGTAATACCTTCTATTTATAGTGCAGAAGCATGCTCTGGCATTCAAATAATGAAAAATATGGATTTGCACATGCCCTTCAATACTATCTTTAAAAAAAATAAAAACCAACAACACTACCCCAATTCTTTAAATTTTCAACTGATATTTTGATTGGCTTATGAGTAAATATTAACAGATATTCCCCAGTGGTGCCCATTTCAGTCCCTTTCCTTATTTAACAACCACCTGTTCTCAGCATCACCCTCAAGGCAATTAATAATGTTCAGTTACCTCCACTAAATGGCCACAGCTCCAGTATGACAGAGATATCCCAAAACAGTCCCATCACAGTGGCATGCTCTCCACAGTTGAAAGACTGCAGGTTTCAGCTCCCATCCATTTGTGTGTACAAGTTTGCCCATATTGTTCATAAAGTACAGAATCCCCTGTGTATACAGGTCTATGAATCATAAAGCTGGGGTCCTCCGAGGAGTCTAAGGAAGTCAGATTGACACCACCAGATCCAAATTAGCATTTATGTACCTAAATTCCCACTAAGCTCATTGATTTCACGGGGATCTTAGGCACCTTCCCAGCTGGACAGGTACATTGTAAACCACCAGACACCAGCTGAATAGCACGTACTGCTTGTTTATTGGACCTGTAACTTGGAAGCATCACACCAATCACTATTTCTGCTCTAGGTGATCTTTCCAGAAAGATAACACCCAGTTTTGATCAGGATTTCAAGTCATTTCTTTCAAAAGGAACAATTACATACAATAGAGTGTTTATCACTTATATTGCAATAGCCCCTAGATGCCTCAGTCGGCGATCAGGGCCTCAAGGTGCTTGAAAGTACACAGCTAAGTAAGGAAAAGATACTCTCATCCCTAGAAAACTCAGATTAGATGTTGACAGGATGCAATAGGCTTTAGTTAGACTGCACGTTTTTTGAGGGCTGGTATGTCTTTTTGGTTTACAGTCATCTAGCACGTAGCAGGGTAAGAGCCTGGTCCAGAACTGGGGCTTCTAAAATGTCACCACGACATAGAAAACAAAAGATGGATAAAGTGTGGGGAATAAGGCAGACAGTAACAGCAAACCTGAGGACATCTGGGTTAGTCAGTAGTCTCAGTGATCAGAGTAGCAGGTACTAGTTAAATTGTGATTTAATTAAATCAGCGCAAGTTAATTGCTAGTAGAAATTCTTTCAGATTCCTCCTAACCCCTGCCACTTTTCTGAAGAGGAAAATGGAAGATGACAGTCAAACACTTGCCAACCAGTATAGGCAAGGAACAAGCCACTCACTTGTGTGGTTGTTCTCTTCCAATCTCAGCGGTATCAAAGAACTAAGAAAAGCTTAGGCTGACACAGAGTTATTCTCCTCAGGCAGTTATCAGTGTTAATCTATATCTATCTGACTGTGACCACAAATAATGAATGCTAATGCAGTAGCATGTGTTCCTGTGTCAAGAATGGCACGTCTCATTTTGTAATTCAGTCTAGAAGTATTATCGATGCAGCAATGTTAGCATAAACACCAACATGCAGTAGATAGGTAAATGATGGCAAATAATAGGTTGCTGCTCCACAAAGTTTCCAATCAAAGAGTCCTTTGGGTACAACAGTAAATCCAAAATGGAATGAGCACATAATAGCCAGAACGTTTCATGGAAGAGAGATGTGCCAGAAGTTTTTCCGAAAGCAGTGAAGGGTGGAAGCTGGGGGTACGTTGTGCAACAGGCCGTTCCAGAACTTCAGGCCCCATGAAAGCACAAAGCCTAGAGTGAACAAAGAGGTGAAGCATCCAAAAAAATAAAATCAGGGCTGAAGAGAGGGAAAGGAAAAAGAATAAAAGACTTAACAGGGCCAGATCAGATAATGTTCCCAAATCAGCTGTAGTCAGGGACTCCACAATGGGACATGATAAATGACAGCGTATCGCTTGTGATTTGATGGCCCAGTGTCCCTTGGTGTGCACACAAGCTGGTTTGTGCTAGCTAAGACCTTTCCAAGAATAAGCACAAATAAAAAGTCACTCCAATTCTAGATGCATTCCTTTGCACCCTCCAATTTATAAAACTAAAACCTCCTTCCTGGCTTAGCAGTTGCTGCAGACAGAGTATGGGCAAAACGCTAAACACATGATCCACGTCTAAATAGGAGCTTGAATGAACAGCTTCACCAAGAGCCTCAGGTTTATTAGAAGTGACTCTGAGAAATGAGCCGGAGGTGTATACAATAGGCCAGAGGGCTGGAGAGATTTGGAACAGAACTGAATCTTAACCTGTCTATGGAAGGAGAGAAGCTTATATAGGGATTCAAGCCAGAAGGACACAGGCACACAGGATAGAAACCTGTTTCTATTATTGGAAGTTTGCCATTGACTTCAATAGGCTCGGGATTTCACCCTTAATGGGTTCATCGAGACGAGCGCACACGTGCCTCTTGCAGCGTCTCAAACCTCTGAGATGCTGCAAGAGGCACTTGCAGGGAAAAACTGGAACACATGTATGAACAAAAAATGGAGGAAAATGGGGAAAAATTTGCTAGGGCAAAATTAGATACCTTGATATGCAGGGGTCAAAAAATACCCTGGGGGAAAAAAGTGGGACAGGGCATGGTCCATGCCCTGAGGCAACCACAGGATTGATACTCCACGGACACGGTCTGGTAGTCAGCCAGACCATCTCTATGGCTGGCCCTTGCCCCGGTGCTGAAGCATGCTGCCTGCCCATGCAGGGCAAGCAGCGGTGCAGGCTCCAGGGACCTGGACCCGGCTTCATGGCAAGTAAATAGGGGGTTGGGAGGGCTGGAGAAGGGAGATGGGGAGGGAACCATGGGGGGGTCTGCCCAGCCCCAGCCCCCCGTTTGTTCCCCCAACTCCCCGTTCATTCCCCCCACCTCCCTCATTTGTTCTCCCACCTGGTCCCAGCCCCAGCCCCTGCACTCACTGACAGTAGCAGCAGTGGTCAAGGCCACTTGGGGCTCATGGCACAGCCCCTCTGCGTGGGGGCAGAGGGGCTTGGCCCACCTGCCTGGCACTCATGCTGCTGCATTGTGTGAGTGCTGCCTGGCTCGGGGCTGCTTGGGCTGAGCGGTGCCAAGCCCCAGGTGACAGCCGCAGCACCCCCGAGTTGCCAGATTGTAGGGGCTGTGCCGTGAGGCCCTGAGTGGCCTGACCCCCACTACTGCTGATGGTAAGCCGCCAGTGGGGCGGGAAGCTGGAGCTGGGCAGAGGAGTGATGGGGGTGCAGAAGCCGAGCGGGGGAGTGATCAGGAAGCTGGAACTCACCAGGGAATCCCTCAATCATCTCCAGCCTCCTGATCACTCCCCTGCTTATCTCCAACTTCCTGCTCATTCTCCTGCTCATCTCCAGCCTCAGGAGGACTGGAGACAGAACAGGAGAACAAGCAGGGACCTGGAAATGAGGCCCTGGAGACAAGCTGGAGACATTCCCCTGCTAGTCTCCAGCCTCCTGAGGCTGGAGATGAGTGGGGGCGGGGAGGGGGCTGGGACCCTGCAGACAGGGCAGTCCATGTGCTGCGTGGGGTGGCTCTGCCCTGGGGGGGGGGCAGAGGACCCACTCCTCCTAAGCAGCCCCCCCACACAATCCCCCCACACCTACCCACACACTGACCCGCATCCCTCCGTACCCACTCACATTCCCCTACTCCACTTCTCATTCCCTTCCTGCAGACCCCCACATCCCCCCATCACACACCCACCATGTGATAAGGAAACCAAAAGCAAACATTACAACATACAGATATTTAGGATTTATTTTATTATGATAATAGAGACACTGGTAGGCTCCCAAATTGCTTTAACATTGTAAATATAACAATAAAACATTGTCCATCTGATCAATCCCTCTCTCTCGCTCTCTGTCTTTTTGTTCTAATTGTGGAAGAATGTGGATTTAGGGGTATTTTAAAAAGTAAATTTAGGATGCTGCTTCAGCAGTCCATTTGGCACAAGGACTAGTGTCCCCAAGTACTAATTGCTCAGGCCCCAGAAGCTCTTGAGGGCAAGTAGCCCTGAGCTGCTGACCAGGGCAGGTGCTGGCTCTGGCTGTGCCTGGCTGCAGATCCAGGAGGAGCCAGGCAAGACTATTTTGCCCCAAGTGGCACAATTTGCCCCACACCAAAGTACATGTCTGGGCATGTGCACTGAGGCAAAAAGCCCTGGCTCAAATTTGCACTGCTTCTATTTGAGCTGCTGCAAGCGCACGTGCTTGCATGTGTGGACATACCCAGTGTGCACTCTTTGCGTGCAGGTCTGTCTCTTGCTGAATGAAGTTAGCTGCAGATGATTTTCAACTGGCAATTCAGTATGTATTTTTAAGTTTAAATCACTGAGTTGTGGCATAGCTCCATCCTTTTACTGTGGTTCTAATCAGTAAATTAAACTTGAATGGCTTACACTGGCATTTGCATGCTTCTGGCTGTGACCAAATAGGAAATACATGTTCATTTCTTACTGAGGTTATGTCCAAGTAGATATGGTTCAGCTCTACTATCAGCAAATGCTGCATCAAACTGATCCTTGGTTATAAATCTTAGTTGCCTAATGGAAAACCAAGTACCATAAATGACCTGAACAGCTACAGAAAACATGTCTACTTTCCTATGCTTTCTATTCATTTTCCTATGCAAAAGGAAGTTAATCAGAAAGAAAACATACAGGCTGAGTACATAAATGTATAGGTACATAGTGCAAATATATCTCAAACCTTTTTAATCTATATTCAGTGAGTAGAGTGATTTTCATTTCCTGCTTAATTCTCATTTATTTTCAGGTCTCTGAAACTACTTGATTATCATTTGCACAACAATGGCAACAAACTACAGTTGTGTTTCCAACTGAAAGAAAAGCAGCTTTATATCTAAAAAGCAGTAATATGTATGTTTAAAAGGAAGAGTAGCTCTTTATAAATAAGAAATTTCAGAAAACCTCTGACAGCTTTTTATGTCTTTCATGGAAACTTTATTTAACAAACTCTTAGGCATTTTCCACTTCCCATGACTTCAGTGGAAAGTATCCCATAAACTAGTATTATGTCATGACCCATGGGTTGAGAAAAGTGGGTTGCAAGAATATATGAAAGGGTCACAAACAAACTTAAAAAATGGATTTTCCTTTAAAAGGAGAAAAACATGGGAAACTGGGTTTTTTCCTTGAGCCTGCAAGGGGTTGCTTGGGGCTCCCCATGCCCCACAGACCCGCCTCCTCTCCCACATACTGGGGGGGCTGGCCATTGATGTTTACAAATGGGTCGTGGTCCAAAAAAGGTTGAGAGCCACTGCCATAGACCTTAGTGGGACATATAAGGGTCAAAGTGTTATGTATCATAAAATAAAAGGTTCAAAATTAAATTAAATTGGGGATTTTTAACCACCCCAATATTTTAAATATAGAAGCCAATAATGTGACATAAACGTTATTTTGCTGTACACCATCTGGCAGCTGTGAGGACACAATGGAAAGCAGTTCAGAGCATTATCAATCAATTTGGGGCCATTTAATTACGATGTATACCATACACTAGAATAAAATGACTGTCTATCAAATCAAGCTGACATTCTGAATTCAAGGCTCTCATTCAGAGCATACAGAGACTTTGTGTCTCTGAGCAAATTGCTGGCATTGTGCAGGAATGTATTGATTACATAATCAATTTCTATGGACACAGTTCAAATGACAAGCTACATGTAATATAGGACTGCAGCCTCCATACTGAAATTACTCATTGCAGTTCTGGTACAGGGAACTATAAAAAGGTAGGATTCTAGTTCAGCAAAGCAAATGCATAATGCTTTTAACTCTCCTTCTGATGTGCTCTCCCTTATATTGGGATACCATCCATCCCACTATCATTACAGCTGCAGAGACATTATCTTACTACAGAGTTGATATTTCCTTGTGAGGGCCTATACCCCCTGTGGTTATAAAAGCAATCGCCTGCCAGAAAATCAGCATGGTATGCCATTTCAGTCCAAATCTCTCAAGATAAGAGCAGAGAACACTTGGCTTGTCCTCGGCCAATACTTGGCTCCATCTCCCCAAAATATCAAGTCAAATCAGAGTTGAATCATCGAACCTGCTCAGTTAGGCTCCGCAGCGGCGAGAGACGCGTGAGTGAAAGCCCGCTGTGCCCCCACTCTCTTGAAGCCCCCCAGAGACCCCCCAGCAGCTGCGGAGCCCCCCGCCGACCCCCAGAACAGCTGGAGGCAAGCGGGACCCATGGCGGAAGGGGGTTAACCCCTCACTGAGTGGGAGGAGGCGGCTGAGTGGAGCCAGGCTGGTCAAACTCCACCCAGGCCCCTACTTTGCCCAGCCCCCCAGGGAGAGAGAGAGGTAGGAGGGAGTACTCACCAGTCCCCCTCCACTAGGGCAGGGCCCCCAAATCCAGGGCAGGGCGTCCCCTTGCCTGAGAGCAGCTTTCCCCAACAGCGGGCCCACTGCGCATGCGTGCAATTTAAAAGGGCCCACCAACAGCAAAAAAAGCCCCGGTTAGGCTCCAGAGCGGTGAGAGACACGTGGGTGAAAGCCCCTGTGCTCCCGGTCCCCCAAAGCTCCCCAGACACCCCCCACCATCCACAGAGCCCCCCCCCCACCCCCAGCACAGCCCGAGGCAAGTGGGGCCCGTGGTGGGAGTGCAAGCACTGTTGGTTAACCCCTCACTGAGTGGGAGGAGGGTGCTGAGTGGAGCCGGGCCAGGTCAAGTCCTGCCTAGGCCCTTACTTTGCCCAGTCCCCCAGGGAGCCACACAACTGGAGCTGCACAAACAGGCTGTGCAAACAGACGTGCTTGCCGGCTGGCACATGAGTTAGCGCGGAGTTCACTCAGGAGGGCGCACGGGAGGGCCTGAGACCCTGCTTGCAAACCCCCCAGGGTAGACAGTCCCAGCCGTAGCCAGCCTACCAGAGACATGACACAGATGGGCACACGTTGCACCCCGAGGGTTCCCTCAGGCTCTGCGCCCCCCCCGGCACCTCAGAGACGGCCACCCAGATGGAGCCCATGGTTCCGGGCTCCACACAGATGGAGCCCCTGGCTCTCGGCTGCAGGGCCTGCCTGCCCCTTTTTCAGCATGGCCACCTCCCTGTGTGGGGTCTGCTCCCTTTCTGGGTCTCTGGCATGCCAGCTGGAGGAGCTCACACAGCTGGAGGGTTCACACCTCTTGCTGCTCCAGCAGAGCCTGTTGAGTTGCCAGCTCCCACAGGCAACACAGGCTCAACTGCAGCTATGGCCCCCGCTCTCCCCAAGACAAAACATAACGTGTTTGTTGTGGGAGGCTCCATCCTGAAGGGGACTGAGGGGGCAATCTGCCACTCCGACCCCTTAGCCCAGGAAGTCTGCTGCTTCCTGGGGGCCTGCATCCAGGAAATTGTGGAGAAGATTCCTAAGCTCCTCCAGCCTACAGACCACTATCCTATGCTCCTTATTCATGTGGGCATCAATGACACGGCTTGGAGCACTCCCAGCTGGGTCATGAGACACTACAGGGATTTGGGAGGTGGTGCTCTTGTCGATCCTCCCAGTCTCAGGTTATGGGCTGAGGAGGGAGAGGAGGATCCACGTAGTCAACCACTGGTTGCACTGGTGTCATTGGGAAGGCTTTGGCTTCCATGACCACAGCCCGCTCTCTGGCAAGAGAGGCAGCGAGCTGCTGGGAAGAGATGGCCTCCACCCCTCTCCGCTGGGGAGGAGGCTTTTCTCAGCCAGACTGGACGACTTGCTCCACTGGGCTTTAAACTAAGCCCGTTGGGGGACAGGGGGACTACTGCCACTGCTGGCCCGCTGAGCAACCCTTGCAAAGCCAGTGGGCCAAGGGACTTAAGGGAGAACATCCCTGCCCCAGCCCTGGCACAATCTGTGGGCAAGGCAAGAGCCCCCAAGGGGACATTTGCCTGCCTGTACACAAATGCCAGGAGCTTGGGGAATAAGCAGAAGGAGCCCGTCCTCCTGCTCAATGCAAATAATTATGATGTCATAGGGATAACGGAGACCTGGTGGGACTCCACCCATGACTGGACCTTGGGTATAAATGGCTATACCCTGTACAGGAAGGATCATGTAGATAAAAGGGGCGGAGGCATAACTCTCTGTTAAGGAAAGCTACATGTCCCTGCAAGCTGATATTAACGGCCAGGGTGGATGACTGGAGACCCTCTGGGTTAAAATCCATGGGGAACACGGCACAGGGGACACAACAGTGGGAGTTCACTACAGACCTCCCATCCAAAGTCCTGAGCTTGACCAGAAGTTCACTCGGGAACTGGCTGAGGCCGCATGCTCCAGGACTATGGTTGTCATGGGTGACTTCAATTACTTGGACATCTCGTGGGAGGATCACTCAGCAAACTCCGAATGGTCGCAAAGCTTCCTCTCATGCATGGATGACCTCTACCTGACTCAAGAAGTCTATGGGCCAACGAGAGGCAAAGTGCTGCTCAACCTGGTACTGGCAACTGGGGATGACCTAATCAGCAACCTAGTGATTGATGCAAAGCTGGGTGACAGCGACCATGAGCTGATCACCTTCACCATCCACCATAAAGCTGGCAAGTCAGTCAGCAACACGGAAGTCCTTGACTTCAGGAAAGCCGACTTTGACAAGCTCAGGAGGCTTGTCAGTCAGGCCATAAGGGATCATGACCTCAGGGAGATAGGAGTTCATAGAATCATAGAATCAATGAGTTGGAAGGGACCTAGACAGATCATCTAGGAGCACTGGGGGTGGCAGGGGTCATAAGGCCCCAGCCAGGTGCCTGTCCAGTCTCCTCTTGAAGATTTCCAGGGAAGGTGAGAGCGCCACCTCTCTGGGAAGCCTATTCCAGGCTCTGGCCACCCTTACCATGAAGTAGTTCTTCCTAATATTTAACCTAAACCTGTCCTCCCTCAGCTTGTGGCCACTGTTCCTGGTTACTCCAAGGGGGGCCCTGGTGAACAGACTTTCCCCGAGTCCCTGCTGGTGGCCCCTGATAAAGTTGTAGGTAGCCACAAGATCCCCCCTCAGTCTCCTCTTGCGGAGACTGAAGAGATTCAGGTCCCTCAG
>NW_017728911.1:25835111-25836730 GCF_001723895.1 Crocodylus porosus | reverse complement strand
CCTCTCTGCCTCTGTGCTGCTGAGAGGGTCAGCCCCTAACCTATAACCATAATGCTGGTTCCCTCTCCCCAGGTGCAGCACCCTGCACTTGTCCTTGTTGAACTGCATCCTGTTCAGATCCACCCACTTCTCCAACCTATCCTTGTCTGCCTGGATGCGGTCCCTGCCTACCAGTGTATTCACTTTACCCCACAGCTTCGTGTCATCAGCAAACTTGAACAGGGTGCTCCACACCCTCGTTGTCATGGGTGACTTCAACCTTGTCCAGGTTGCTAATGAAGATGTTGAACAGCACCGGCCCAAGGACCAAGCCCTGGAGGACTCCGCTGCCCGCACCCTCCCAGGTCAACATCGACCCATCCACCGCCACCCTTTGGGTGTGCCCCTGGAGCCAGTCTGCCACCCATGTGACTGTGCATTCATCAATGCCGCAGTCCCTCAGCTTGCCCACCAGAACTGGGTGGGACACTGTGTCGAAGGCCTTCTGGAAGTCCAAGAAGACGACATCGACTTCCTCCTTCCCATCTAAGCTCTTTGTTACCTGGCCATAGAAAGAGACCAGGTTAGTCAGGCAGGATCGGCCTTGCACAAACCCATGCTGGTTACCCCTCAACATCACTTCCCTTGCAGGGCTTTCACAAATGTGGCCCTTGATAATTTTTTCAAAGACCTTCCCCAGGATAGAAGTGAGGCTGACTGGCCTGTAGTTGCCAGGCTCTTCCTTCCTCCCCTTCTTGAAAATAGGGACCACATTGGCCCTTTTCCAGCCCTCAGGGACTTGGCCCGAGTGCCAGGAGTCCTCAAACAGCTGTGCCAATGGCTCCGCAATGACACCAGCCAATTCCCTCAGCACCCATGGATGAAGGTCATCTGGGCCCGCCGATTTGGACACATCTAAGCCCTCCAAGTAATCCTTAACTAGGTCTGAACTAACAGTCGGGAGACTCACATCCTTCCCGGGCCTCTCTACCCTGTCACCCGAGAGCACCCCATTGTCAGCGGACAGGAACACGGAGGCAAAGAACTTGTTAAAGAGTTCTGCCTTCTCTCGCGCATCCGTCACCAAGTGCCCTGCCTCGTAGGGGTCCAGCGTTACCCCAAGACTTCTTCTTGCTACTTATATACTTGAAGAAGGACTTTTTGTTATCCTTAATCCCAGGAGCTAATCTAAGACTCAGTGCTGCTTTAGCCTTCCTCACCAAATCCCTACGAGCTTGGGTCAGGGAGGTGTACTCCTCCTTTGTCCCTGCTTCCACCACCAGTATGCTTTTTTCTTTGCCCTCAGGCCAGCCTGGATATCCACACTCAGCCATGAAAGTTTCTTGGACCCTTTTCCCGCCTTCCTGCACAGAGGAATTGCGTCCTGCTGCACCCCAAGGATAGCCTCCTTGAGGAAAGACCACCTTTCCTGGACCCCCATACTAGCTACCCCCTGGGCTCCGAGTGCCTCCCTGACTACTGCCCTGAGCACATCCAAGTTGGCCTTCCTAAAGTCAAGCAATTGTGCTGTGCTAGTTACCCTCCCCACCTTTCTCTGAATAGCAAACTGGATCATTTCATGATCACTGTCCCCTAGCCTCCCTTGTACTAGCACCTCCCCCACCAGGTCATCCCCAGAG
>NW_017728911.1:25833403-25834556 GCF_001723895.1 Crocodylus porosus | reverse complement strand
CTTTGCATGCTCCCCCAGCTGCCTGGAGAATTCCAGATCCAGCTCTTCCTCCTGATGTGGTGGCCTGTAGTAAACCCCTACCACCAGATCCCTCTCCCCCTGCCCTCCTTGGAGCTTGACCCACAGGGTCTCAGTTAAGCCTTCCTCTGGTCCCATTTAGAAGCTAGAACTGGTATACTGTTCCCTAATGTAGAGCACAAGCCCCCCACCTTTTTTCCCCTTCTAAACAACCTATAGCTCTCTATGTCTACTGCCCAGTCAAAAGGTTCATCCCACCATGTCTCCACTAGGCCAACCAGGTCAATTTTACTACTTGCAAGCAGGAGATCAAGCTCCTCCTGCTTTTTCCCCATGCTTCTTGCATTAGTGAAGAGACACCTTAGTCCCCCTGTGGGAGCCCTGGGCACCCCCCCTTCCTGAGAGACAACTGGTCCCTTGATATATACCTGAGCTCTTACCTAGGCAGGTCCTACATCTGGTTGAGTTGTCTCTTGCTCCTGTGGATCCCCAACCCCCGATGAACTTAGTTTAAAGCCCACTGGAGGAGGTCAAGTAGCCTGTAAGAAAACAAACTCTTACCTTTGGGGGAGAGATGAAGACCATCACGCCCCAGGACGCCCTCTGCTCTGAAGTGTGGGTCGTGGTCCAGGAAGCCAAATCTGGCATGACAACACCAAGTCCGAAGGCACCAGTTCACCTCACAGATACAGGCACTCTGCCACTGATGGCCTCCACTAACCAGGAGGAGGGATGAAAAGACCACCTGGGCCCCCAACTCTCTAAGCTTGGCCCCCAGAATCATGTAGTTCAAGAAAAATAGTTGCTCCTCAAGGGAGCAATCCTCAGTGCACAAGTTAAGTCTATTCCATCTCAGAGGAAAGCAGCAAGGGGGCACAGCAGCTCCCCTGGCTCTCCAGGGACCTAGCAGACCTCGAGGTGAAAAAGAAAGGCCTACAAAGGATGGAGGACAGGATTCACCTCCAAGAAGGATTATTCTGCACTGGTTCGGTCCTGCAGGGAGCAAACCAGGAAAGCCAAGACTGCAACTGAACTCCAACTAGCTTCAAGCATCAAGGACAATAAAAAGTCCTTTTTCAGATATGTGGAGAGCCAAAGGAAAAGCAAGGGCAACACTGGATCCCTGCTGAACCAG
>NW_017728911.1:25804236-25833303 GCF_001723895.1 Crocodylus porosus | reverse complement strand
GAATACCTTCAAGAGCAAATTGGATGCTTATCTTGCTGGGATCCTATGACCCCAGCTGACTTCCTGCCCTTTGGGCGGGGGGGCTGGAATCGATCTTTCGAGGTCCCTTCCAGCCCTAATGTCTATGAAATCTATGAAGTCTATGAAAACCCCGAGGTGGGGAAAAAAACCATTCAGTGTTTTGAATCTAGCACCCTACTCACTGCAAGATTTTTTCCCATTATACATTTGCTAATGTTTTCCCAATGTTAAATGAGCCAAGTCACGGGGCCTCCAGCAATTTTCTTGGAAGGAGGCTCACTGAACTGTTAAAAAAATGCATCCTTATATCCAGCCTTGTAGAAAGGGGGCTAACATCCAACCTAGAAATTTTATGACACTTTTTCCCACAGGTGCAAAACAGAATGTAATGCATACCTTCCCATGACTTTTATCACTGTAGAAAATTAAGTTTTGGACAAATTCTAATATGTAAGTGCCATTCCACATTTTAGTAGCATTAGAGTGGCATTGTAGCCATGATGATCCAGGAATTATGCAAAAAACAAGGATTTGTTAGGGTCATATGTTTAATTGGACCAACTGTATAGTTGGGATAGAGTCAGACAAGCTTTTGAATGCAAGACATTCTTTGTCCTGCATTCAGAAACCTTTCTAACTATCCCAACTATACAATTGGTCCAATAAAACATAGATTATTCTAACAAATCCTTCCCTATTCCATATTTTAGCACTATACTGCCTCTTCCAAACTCCCAATACCTATCAGCTAACAAGGGGACTGAGTTCAGCATCTCTGATTTTGTAATGCAGAATCAGGACTTCTTGATGTAAATGCAGGTCTTCAAGAAACTGTCAAATAATGGTCCCTGAGTGCAAGGGGCAAGATTCCTTTCCTTTCTGCATAGCTCATAAGGCATAGATAAAACATAAAGGAAAACTGACTTTCCAATCTTATGAAGGTTAATGGATCTAGTTCCAAAATGAAGGGATCCCAATATCTACATTTTGGGATCATATAGACATACCCAGGCTTGCTTTAAACTAGCCAGCTCAGATATTGGCTGCATACACATGTTCAAATGATCTCAGAGAATTCTCCTAGGTTTGTTCTCCCCATAGAAAAGCTTACCCATACAGCCCTGTACAGACGTGCAGGCTGAGCAGCAGCAAGCCTAAAGCGCTGACACTGGCCTGCCAGAGGACCCTTTAATCTCTCCAAATCGAATCAGAACCCTCCAAATCAATTCGGAAAGATTCTGCAATTCAGACATAGACACGGCTTTAAATGTTTTTTCTACATACCTCTAGGTAGCAGAGGGCTCGTGAGTGCTGCAGTGCTGGTGCACATGGACCCGGCAGTGGACCAGAAGCACTTCCAGGTCTGCCAGGGAGCACACTGGGGGGCCCTCCCCAGGCCCCCCCAGCTTGGTGACTCATGCCTCCTGGTTCTGGGGGGGCACCCAGGGTCCCCCTGTGATTCAGGCTGAATCCTAATCGAATAGGGCCTGCTTCACACATCCCTGGTCCGCATCCCATGCTCAGCTCCGCACTGTCCCACCACACTGGTAGCAGTTCTTGAGCCAGGTTATTTAAATCTAGCTTGGATATATATTTCCCCATACTGTAATCACTGCAGTGGGGACACACTCCTACCTACACCATAATAATCAAGATCAGAATCCAGCCCACTTATTTAAATTTATAAAACACTAAAAAGGATATATCAATCCAACACTATTCTTTCCCAAGTCAAGACAGACAGCTGTATAATTACTTTCATCAAGCCTATAAATGACAATGCTTCTTTGTTTCTCTTTTTCTCAAATCAGTATTTTGCCTCCCATGCTCTTTGTACAGAACAGAGTTCAGTCACCAGTTCAGTGAACTGGGGTACTTCTTATTACAGGCACATCCAAGGACAACGTGGACACTTTGCCTCTGACACAGTAGCCATTACACTGTGGTTAGCCACAAAGCTTCTGTCCTCAGAAACTGTACTTGAGGGCAGATGCATTTGCCCATGTTGAACATCATTTGCACCACCATTAATCCCACTGATTTCTGGCCCAGATGTATCATGGCCTGAAGCACTGCTTTTGTGGACAGTATTTTTGGGACAAATGCTTTTCAGATGAGTTCAGTCGGGTTACAGCCAGAATGAAGCTGTGAGCAAGAGTATCATAATCTGGTTCTGAAGCTGACATTAGAGACAATGTGGCATGATCCCCATGGACATTAGAAGATGTTCTTCAATGAGCAACATGAATGTTTGGTCCTCCGTGCTCTTCTTCCCCTCCCCAGGAGAAAGTTGTCAAGAGATGCTTGTGGAATTTGTTCTTGACCTACCTATATTATAGACCTATAATAAAAAATTAACATTTATAAGAGAGACATAAAGCTGCTGAATTGCAGAGACACATTTTGAATGAAAAACAGGGTAGCTCTGCCTTCTTATGAGTAGAATATAGGTGAACATTCATATTCTATTTACATGAACAAGGCAACTATATACACTTTGAAACCTATGTTCTGTCAAATCCTGGAGCTTCATTCCTTGTTTCTTATCATGAACCCCAAATTCATCAATGGCCCAGAGAACATGAGGTCAGAATGACATGACTAGGGCATTAAATAGCATAAAAGAACCCTGATTCAAAGCCCATTAAAATCAACAGAGGCTTTCCAAAAAATTAAGTCCAGGCTCTAGATCAGGATCTAGCAGAGCCAGAATCTGACAATCCAAGAAAACAAACAGGCAGCAGGGGATAAATATTCACCCGTGTCCTCCCCAACAACTGGTTAATATTATCAATGGATGGTGGGCCATTACAAAAAAGTATCAATGAACTCGGGGGAGAGCAGAATGGAGCTCATTAGCTGTGATGCACATTGACGTAGACGTGCAAAAATCATCAGCAGTCTCATCAGCATTCTAGACTTAGGGACTGTCTCCCCCTGTGCTACTGCTGGCAGCCTTTCCCTATAAATTAGCATATCAAAGCACATAACAACAACAAAATTAATAAAACAGGTATAACCAGGAACGTACTATACACACCAACAAGCTATCGGATAGTTCTGCCTATGCTTGTGTGTTAGCTGACTAATAATCTAAGGAGTAGGTACCGTGTGTTTATCATAACAGTGATTTATCAATATTCTAGGACTGTCAGAATGATGCTTACACTGTTCAATCAGTTTTTAAATGTTGCCCTACTGAAACCGTAATATTTTCCATTGAAATCTAACATGCCACTTATGTAATAAATGCTACAATGCTGCTATATTAAAATAAGCAGTTTGCTTTATGGAATTCTGTACCATACATATTAGCATCTATTAACTTCCACAGGTGAATAAACAATCTGCTGATAATGACATCTTCAAATTCAAATCTAAAATGAATTGCATACATTCACTTCCTTTCTGTTCAACCCAAATATAACCCCCTGAAAGGCTTATTCACCCACTGAAAGGGTTTATAAAAAAGGGTGAAAAAATGTCCTGCTTTATTAAAACAGGAATTCTAAGGACTAACTGGGATCACAGCACCCCCTCAACTGAAATATTTAAAATTAAGCCATATTAAATAAAATTAAGTGAAAGGGGTTAAGTAGAAAGCCATAAAAATGCCTGATTTATTTACAGTGTTGATTAAATTCATCATTTTGTGTGAAAGGACAGTTATTGTCACTGGAAAGGTTTCCTAATTCACTTTCAGATAAAAATAAATCGGGCTGCATTTAGAAGCTTTGTACACTTTTTCCCTTCTGACAGCTTTCAAGTGGCAGCATATTATTTGGTCGCTGCTACATACAAAGTGTCTTAATTAAAGGTTGTCTAAAAATACAGAACATTTTCACAACCACATCTGCCATTAACTCTTCTGACATTCTGGTGGCATTAAGTACCAGAAAATTCTTTGCAAATTAAATAGAATTCCTCTCTTTTTGTGCACTGTCTTTAGAGGAATTGTAACAAATTTAAACAGCATGTTTGCAATTGGTAAGCATGATAATTACTGGAGGTATTGCAGCCTGTTCTAGCACAATAAAATGGCTGTGCTACGCCTCTGAGATCCAGAGTGGGTTACTTTCTATTAAGGACTGGGATATTATGGGTTGCTTTGGGATTTATTATTTTAAACTGAATTGTGGCTTTGCTGCAAGTTCAGAGCAAGGGTCAGCGCATCTCCAATCTGCTTTCTGTTGCCCCTGCGATACAGTGTATTAAGCAAAGGGATACATGCATCTTGGGTTCATTGCAGCCAATAGCACAGCTCATACTGACTTCAATAAGGACAGGGTTTTGTCGAAAATCTATACCTGATGTAGTTGATACCCACTGGTATGCCAGAGCAGATAGGCTGTCCAGTGAACTGGACCCAGTACATGCCCCTTTCCACCAACAGTAACCTGTCCGAATCCAGCCATGTGGTATACCGCAGCCTTGCAGAGTAAAGCCCTGAGCAGACTGCCCACATAAAGGACTAAAGCAGACAAGCTTCACGTTTTTTCACCTGTTTAAATGAATGAGCAGGATTGAGATTTGGCCTTTTGTTAGTAGTTTGCTGGATTGAACACAAGTGTCATTTTATGCCTTTCATTTTCAAGCAGAATATCTGATTAAAATTTGATGCCAGGCCAACTCCTAGTAAAGAATATCAAAAAGGCATGCTACTCTCTGAATACGCTGATAAGAGTATTAAATGAGCAGGACAGATATGGGAAAGAGCTGTGAAGCTGAGCACAACAAGGATGAGATGATGCTTTTCTACTCTGGTTAGTGGACCTCAGTATGTAGCTGACATTGAAAAGACCAAAGAAGGGTAAAGCTGAAGGGGAGATGTGGGAGGAATCACTGTCCTTATAACCAGATTATACAAGGTGTGTTATTTAGGCTGCAAGGAAAAAAGAGTTAATGGGAAATTAATTGAAGAGAGATGAAGATTATAAGAAAAAAATGCATCAATTTCTTATTTTTATATGGTCCCATAATAATAAAAAAGGCATTGAGTGAATTCAACAGCCTTAATAGCAGGTACATTTAAAATTAAAGGAGGCATAGGGCTCATTTCCTTTTCACTTTATGCCTATAAATGGCATGCACACAGCTGTATAACTACAGGTTTAATATAATTTGCAATTTAGCAGTGGACAGGAGGCATCTCTTGCTTCTCAGAAAATTGCTTTCACTTCTGTTTGGATGGGAAGTAGCCCTGGACCTGCTTCCAATGGGGGGAGAAATCCCTTGCTTTCCAACCAGGAGGAAAGCTGGAGAAGGGTCTGAACTAATGCCCAACCCCTGGCCTGGCAGTTAGAGCAATTTTCTGAGAGGCAGCAGGTGCAGGTTCAAACCTTCTCTGGGTGAGGAGTGGGAGACTTCGGTTCTAGGTCCTCCCTAGACTAGACAAGTTCAAACACAATAGCTTTGTGCTTGGGTCACTCGGGAGTGTTGTGCTCTTCATCCTCCGTGTCTTGCTACCTGTGCTGAGGAACACATAGACCTCGTCTGGGATAGTTACAATTTATAATTTAGAACAGGACTGTCCAAGTGGCAGCCCCTGAGAGATTAAGGTGTCCTCCTAAACTCCTACCTGCTACCACTCCACCTATTGCTCTGCCTGCTGATGCAGCTGGGGTCTCTAGACAACCTGAGCAGTACAGCAATTATTCACACAACTAGTGCAAGAGGAGGAGAGACCGAGGGTTAGTTGCCCACACTTGCAGTATGGAGCTGGGATGAGACCTGGGGTGTGAGGTCCCCCCTCACTTAAAAGTGGAACAGCCCTGGTTTAGGGAAAGAGCCAATTTCTCAATGAGGAGGGGAATGGTCTGTTTCTAATCTCATTTTCACACCCTAAGTATGAATTGAGAGGTTTCAGCATCCTCTGAAACACCAGCTATTGGTCACCCTCAGAAAGGGTACTCAGCTTGAGACACCAATGGTCTGATCCACTTGAGTAAATGTTATGACCGACAAATGCATCCATAAAAGTAACAATTTATTAAGGGTACGGATTAATTATGATTGATGCCATTTTTTACCCTAGAGCTAATATTTAAATTGCCTGTAAAGGTTAGAAAACCTCTAGTGGATCTGTTCTAATGGAGCATTCCAGCTCCAAGAACAAGCTGTGTCTTACCTCTTATTAGGCAACTCATATCACTCAGGATTTTAAAAATTGCAGAAGGACAGAACTGATAACCCTCTTAAGAACTGTCTGATATAAAAATGGCATTGTAAGACCGTTCCACTGGTCATAGACGGTGACCCATGGTCCATCATGGCCTTTAGAAATTAATGGTTCTCGTGAAAGCAAACCACCTAAACAGAACATCCCTTTGTCACTCTGAAGGAGCTTGCAATGTTTCTCTAAAATTTTGAAACCCATTGCAATATTATTCTAAAGTATTCTTTAGATTGCAAACCCTTCAGAGCAGGACCTCTCTCTTTTTGTGAGATGTACAGAACTCAGCACAATAAATCTATGGCCAATACTGCTATATTGTAAATATTTACAATACAAACTCCTGTTTCTGATGCAATTACTGCTGTGTCACTCTCCATCCTCTGAAATTCACCCAGCTTGAGTGATGACATTCAACAGGAATAGAGAATGTGGCTTTAATTGTTATTGGAAATATATCACCACTTCAGAAAGCCAAGAGAGTCTAAAAGTATTGTGACTGCTAAAGAATTAACAACTAAATATTAAAATTGTTTTAAAAGGACTGAGGATGAAATCTCTCAGGCAACAGATATGTATCCTAAATGTCAAAAAAGATTACCAGTTTGACTTCAAAATATAGTTAAGATGGTGCGTACTCCCTGCAAAAGGGAGAATTTCACTTAAAGAAATTTAAAGACGATTCTGCCAATGAAAGAGTTTCTGCGGGAATGGAAGGTATGAGCAGAATCAAGGCAAAACAAAATAATTAAGCGCATCTCCATTTATTTCTATTTAAAATCCTGTACTCCTGGTGTCTGATGGTTTAGATTAAATAATTTAGACTGTTTTGCCTAATCCTCACATTTACAGTTGAATGGTCTAAAAACCAGGATTTTGCCCCTTTTGGAAACAACAGGAGCTCTGTCATGGACATTACCAGAGTTAGGACTTCACAGACTCTCTGAGAAGACAGTCAGGGTGGTGGAGTGGGGCAGCATTACAACCAAATGCATTACTTTAGAAAAGGTAGGGAAAAATGCCTATACCTTGAAATTTCCTTGCTGTGTTATTACTGTTTTTCAGTTGTTTTAAATTAAGATAAATGTCTGAAACACAATAGCATGATGTCTGAACTCCATTCAGTTCAATATAAGTGGATTTTGAACAGGAAGCTGACAGTCCCTTTGAATGTGAAACTCTGTATTAGAACCAAATGTAGCTCTCTAATCTCATTTGGAGCATGTACTAAAATCATTACTACTTTATGAAGCCTTTTTAAAGATTTATATATTCCATCGACTTGTACTTATATGGCTACTGCTTTTTTCTTTTAAATTTAAACCTAAAATGGGGGGGGGGGGGCGGAAATCCTCAGTATCTAAGCAATGTTTTACTTCCTTTTAGCATGAACGGCTGTTAAGTGAAGTCATTTTCTTCATTGTGGAAGATGGCGGCAGACGTTTTTGAACATTAATCAAAATACACTTTCTTTACAAGAAAAAAATACCTGCATACTTTGTTACCATGAAATTGTGTTTCATCTCGTTTTCCTGATCATTGTATTCACGCAGTCACCTAATATTACCTTTGAAAAGAAAAACTGGTTCACACTGTTATTAGTAAGACTTACGGGCCAGATTCTGACATTCATGTTGAGTAAGGCCATCCTCTCAACCCGAACAGAGGTATCAGAATTTGGCCACCTATGAATAAGCATCCCAGGTGATTTGAGGGGAGACTGTAACTACCAAGAAATCCTGATACAGTTAATGTCTTGGAGAATATAAACACAGACTGTCATAATAAAGGCATTTTCAAGGCAAAGTCAGGATCAAGCTCTGAATTTCTAGTAACAAGTCTGCTTTAAAATAATAAACTAAGCCTATATAATGTTGGTAAATAAATGGAATCACGAGCATCACATGGCAAAGTAAGTAATGACATTATCTGTTGGTAGGCAAGTTGTCTGAATACTAGATTTGTCCAAGTAACTGATGCAATGATTGGTTTCTCTCTCTTCTACAAGAGCACCTACTGAGTCCAACCAGGATCACAACTGCATTGTACTGAGAGCCATACAGAGTCGCTGCGCTAAAGAGGACGCAATTTAAACAGCCAAAAGGTGAGAGAAAGCATGATCTTTCTCATTTCCCAGATGGCAAACTGAAGAACGAGAGGTTAAGCAACTTTTGCAAGGTCAGTGAGGAAATGTGGCGTAGCTGAAACTGAAACCAGATCTGCTAAAGGTCAGTTCAGCGCCTTTTCCACAAAACCATATTACGTTGGCTTTTCAGCTATGTATTTTTAATGTGCTTCTACATAGTTTAAATTTAGCTAGGTCCAAACAGTGCTCTAATACAGTATGGGAAGGAACAAACTGTTAGAACTGGAAGAGCAAAGCCAACCAAAACACGCAAGAGCCCCATTTGTCAACAACCAAGTTTCAACTGTACTTCAGCATGCATTTGAAATACAGCAGACACAGACGATATAACAGTTCCAGACCTCCTTCTGGTGCCATCCACAGATGGGTGACGAACTACGAAGGGAAACTGGTTCTGAGAGAATGTGCCAAGTTATGAGGTATTTGTTTTGTAGCATAACAAAAAAAAAAAAAAAAAGGCCAAGAGAACAAGCATTTTTTGCTTTCCTTCATTTAACAGGAAATCTACAGGGGCGAAGAGGACAAAGCTCCCACCAGGCAAGTGTAAGGAAATTCCCTTCTTTCTCCCAGTGTTTTTCTTGAAGGCCTTTTGCAAAGACATAAGACAAAGGGGCCTACCTGTGTCCTTGAGTCACTCCTTACCTGCCTTTCCCTTCTGCTTAGCCAGCAAACCCCTCTACACCACAGTGATTTGTATTAACACACATGCACATTGTGGAACAGAACCCTGGAAAGAGAAAGGACAACTGCAGCCACAAGACCAAGGATCTGAAATGCCAGTGCTGACAAATTCTGACTTGGGGAGGGAAACGTGTCCCTTGGGGAAGGAGACTGGAAACTGGTATTTTTGCCTAGGAGCTGAAAGCACACACTGCAGGGCTGATTTTGATGATATAGCCCAGGGCTGTACAACTTCCCAGCACCATGTGAATAGGCAGCTCCTCACCTTCTCCCCAGCCACTGCACTGCATGCACTGGCAGGTGCTTCACCCCCATGTCCTAGGCTCTTCTAATACTGCAGGCTGTACTGAGCCATGCTGCTTGTGCTGTCCTGTCCTGCCTCACCTCTTCGAGAGTGAAGGGATGGGAAGCCTAGTGAGCCCAGCTGCAACAGGCAAAGCAATGAGGGGAGCAGCAGCCAGGGAAAACCAGGGAGCTCAGATTAACCTCTTGCATACTTCAGGCAAGCTGCAGATCGCCAGTTAGGCTGATATAGCCGAACACCTGGCTACCAGCCCCAGTGGAATTCCTCTGAGCCTCACCTATCAAATAGTAGTCAAACATGGGTGGACTTAAACCTTCACAGGACATACAGAGATGTACAAACACATATAATTAATTACCTCTAAGGGCTCTCATAGGAAGGAGCTCAGAAAAAGTGCACGAAAAGGATCATAACAGCTCCTGGTAGGCTTGCACAAGAAGGGTTTAAATGACCAGCTGCAAGGCAGTGTTCTCTCCTGTACCTGAAGCAGGTTATAGTGATAGGGAGCTAGTATTTCCAAAGGGGAGCATGTTAAGAGGCCCACCGGTTCCCTCCAGAGGAACGGTATAATCCAGCCCTTCTCTGAGTTCAGTTTAGATCACTGAGCTTTCATTCAAGGCTATATTCTATAAACCTGTCTCTTGTTAGCCGTTTCCAATAGACCCATTGAAGCTGGTGGAATAACTCAAAGGGCAAAGTGAGGTGCAACACAGCTGTAACAGTAGGGATCCACCCCCTGTATTGCTTTTTTTGTCACCCATGATCACGGTATTTTTCTGAGTAAAGAACAATATTTGTCTTGTGTTCGTTTTTCTTGGAAACAGAAACCAGGCTCACCTGTTTCTACAACAGTGTGATGCTCTTAAATCAGTTTGGAAGCCAATACATCCTCAACACCATGTAAACAACACAGGTCCAGCTGAAGTTCACTACAAGTCCCTTTCCTGAGACTGCTTTTATTGGCAAAGAGAAAACCATAACACAAGGTAACACCCAATAAGACACCACTCTGCTTCTTCCTCCCTTTCATTCCCTGCCCTAGGTTAGTAAGGTGAAAAGCACCTTTACCTGCTGACGCAAAACAAGTATCTTTCTTTCTTGTCACATATTTGTTTGAGGGAATTTTTATTAACTTCCATTAAATATCTTTCAGCAAATCCACATATGGAACAGTTTGACTGCAGCTAAAACAACACAAGATCACAAAGTTCACTAAACCACCTGCTCAGAATTACTCCTGTCAGTAATGAATTGTGAACAATGCAGGAACAGCGTTAAGAATAATTCTGGAATAACTACTCTCTGCATGGGATTTACAAATCTATCTTGCAGCAATTTCTGATCTATGATGTTTTGGGCCTTGCTCAATCTTTAAAGTATTGAGTATATGGATCAATAAAGCTGGGGGCGAATTGATCTTAGTTGTCAAAATCATGCTTATTTTTCTAATGTTTATCAAAAAAAAATTCCTATTTGTTCTAAATCGTCTCCATTTTTAATACAGAAAAAAGGCAAGAACCTCCCCCCCAATATTTTAAGAACTGGAAAAAAGATATTATCAATGTTCCAAATTTTTAGCCAGAAAGTAATGTTTCCTCACTTACAGAACACGCATATTACCCTTCACCCATGGCAAAGCTTAGAGTGGAGAGTTATTATAAGAAAATTAGCCCCAAACCCCTTGCCCCTTCACTTAAAGACAGAGGGGAATGTTGTTCATTAAATACAATGTATGTTTCACTGTTATTTTCTGGGTTATTAGTTGTAGCTGTGTTGGTCTAAGGTCACAGGCAGGAAAGATTCTTTGGGTAGATGTGATCTCTTTTATTAGATGAATAAATAGTTGGGGGGAAAATGGTCTTTGAAAGCTTTTGGGCACAAGCACCCTTCATCAGGCATATAAGGGGACTCTGCTGGTGTTCTGTGTCCCCCGAGGTAGAAAAAAAGCTACCTTGGAGAACATGTAACACCAGCCGAGTCTCCTCTCCCAATGACTCACGAAGGGTGTTTGTACCCAAAAGTTTGCAAAGAACTTTTCCCCCAACTATTCAGTTGGGTCTAATAAAAGAGATCACATTTACCTAAAGAACCTTGCCTACCATTATTTTTACTAAATGCTCATGCTTGGGAGAATGAAGAATGTTACACAAAGACCAGGGCTCACAGAAACAACACAAGCAAATTTTTTTTTTAAAGAAAAGAACTTTCCAAAGAATTTTCTTCTACTCAATAGAAATGCATGAAATAAAAGGTATTTAACAATCCCATAAGCTTAAGTCCTAGGTAAAACTACTGTTGTATCTCTTCTACAATGATTTACTTTAAGCAAATTTACTTAAACTTCCCTTAAACACCACCAACCTCAGGCCAAATATACAGAACTCTTTACTTCTAGGCTTAGAGTTCAGTCTGTGACCCCCAGCTCCAGGTAGTCCGCATGGGTGAGGTCCCATAAAGCAAATTTAGAGAAAGGATTCTCCTTGACCCAGAGACACAGATGGTGCCAAGCCAGTATAATCAGTTGCATCTCATCCAACTCAACTCAGCATAGTTGGTGGAGTAAAGAAAGGGCACAGCTAGGGGTTGGGCTGAGCACAAACGTTTGGCTGTAGATGGTTCCAGGTAGTATAACTTAAAGCACGGCTGCAGCTGCCCTAAATTACCTCTGGAGCTATTTTGGTCCATGGACATCCCAAAATCAGGGGAACAGGAAAGTGTCTTGGATCCACCTTTTCTTCTAGACTTCTTTTCTGTACAGTGTAAGTGTTGTTGACAACCATCCAAGGGACTATTGCTCTGTTATAAGGGCGTTCCAGTGGGAGTTGTTGAGATACTATAGTACCTCCTACTTAACCACACTTCCCAGCTCTGTGCAGTGGTTATAACCACATTTCCCCTATGTTTTGGTGATATTCCAGCTGCTACAATAGTCCCCGGGGTCCTCGAACAGATGGCAAAGCTGAAATATACCTTCATTTTTCTCTAAAATGTGCTTCAGTCTACTTAGCAACCCCAGCATCAAGGGCAAATACGGTTATAAGCTTCTTGAGCTAGTCAAGGACAAGAAAGCCTTAAGAATCTGGTCACTGAGCAAATTCCAGGAGAGTACCACATTATAAAGGACTTGCTAAGTTGTGACCTAAAAGTCTCTCCTAGGAAAAATCCATGATTTGAACAGTTTGGGTCACTACCTACTGCTGTTATTTGCAATGGATAACTAAGTTTTACCGCAGCCACTTGACAAGAATATCAGTACAAGTGTTCTTTACATCCATGGTGCATGTCTTGAGCCCAATTTCAAACTTTCAGCATGCTTTTGTTAATATGACCTTGGATTCAAGGATAAAAGGACCAAAAGATTCCAGGCAGCCATTAAGCAGTTAAGACTTTCTTTAATTACAGCACTGAGCTCTGACTTAATTTAAACCATGTTTTCTTTGAAAGCACACACCCTTTTTTAGGTAACAGAATTGAAGTTTTCTAGATGTCATCAGGTATGTGGTGATTTAGTCTCTCCTTTTCAACGTTAGATGGAAGTTTCAACTCAGCTTCAGTACTTTGGTTTACTTTCATAGCTAGGTTCCCCACCCTACTTGCCTTCCAAGGCTGTACAAAATGCAAGTCATAAGTACGGCTGCAGACGCAAAGCATTTACTTGTTAGCATGCATCTTCCAGCCATCCATTTCACTTTTGTTAATGAAGGGGAAATTATACAAGTCTAAGTTAACTGAGACTATGGTAAACACCGCATGAATCTAAATTTATTTTACAGCTTCTTGTCAGAACTGAAAAATAGCTCTGTAAAAGCTGAAGCTAAATGAAAGTAGGCCTCGTCCGGGGTTGGGGATGTGCCCAGGCCACTCCCACCAGCAAAGCTGTACTAGTGTAAAGCTCTTGTGTTGGCTGTAAACCTGTTATTTTCTTCACGGGAAGAGGCAGAGCTTGAAAATGAGGAAACTGCGCTACTGCAAATCACAGCATATACGGATTTACACCAGAGGTTTTTTGACCCTGAGGCACCCTTTCCCTTCCCAGACAGAGCTGCAGGAGAGCAACTCTTAACACATCCTGAATTAATGAAGGACTGGGTGGACAGGAGCTCTGTAGTATCACGTCTCTGAGTACTGAAACTGAGGAGGGGCTCCTATGGCACCACTTTGTGTGTGGTGGTAGGGGAGGAGTAAAAGTAGCTGCCATCGGAGCAGCAGCTAATCACACCACCTCCATTGGGCACCGAGGTAGCCAGCACTGCCCCAGGACTAGGGCTGCCTTGCTCTCCCTCGCTCACCCTCCCTATCCCGCTCCCAGGATGCTCCATCATGTCAGGAATAGAAGGATTACGTGCCTTATGAGTAGGCTTGGCAGAATTCAATTTTTATTTTTTAATAGTTTTGACAGATGATATTGATGTTAATGTTTAAGCATTTATTTCAATTTTTATCAATTTATATTTTCAGGCTGGCACAAAATTAGGGGTGTGGTGGACAGACAATTTATTAATGACAAATGTAGTTACTGGAGGACTGCTGCTAGCTGAGGAGCAGAGCTGCTAAGAGTCCCGGCTCTGCTCACCCACAGCTCCCCTCTCCTCTTCTCACATGCTCTCCCTTTGTTCCCAGGCCCCTGGTGTTTCTGGGAGTTGCAGTCCAAACTGCAGTCAACCCAGCTCCGCAGGACGATCCCCCTGTCATCACACTCTCCATCAACCATCATTTTCCTTATGTCCCCTTTCTATACATTTGGATAATTAACAATGGACATATCTTGTTGCTGGCCTGTAAGTGCGAGGTGAAATCAAACTTTATCAGTGTTTACCAATAAAAATTTAAACCTTCCAAACCTATTTATGAGGTAGCAACGCTGGCCCAGAGAGCACTCTGCTTCTGGTGAATTCCCCTGGCCTTCATTGAAACTTCTTCCCAGTCAGGGTGTCTAGACATATATCCTGCCCTATCCAAAAGGCTCAGAGCAGCTTAGAATAAACAGACAAGCCCCCTTAGGATTCCTCAAACACCACCCCAAAATTGGAGAACTCCAGTACCGCCCCCACCACCAGCAACTACTAGTTCTCTGCCTTATCCCCCATATTGACAAACCCTCCGACCAATCCTAGCTAAGCTTCCCAGCTCCTACTTCCCCCATACCCTGCCCACCCAGTCCCACCCACTCTGCCTCACTCCCAGAAGAGAACCATGCACCTTCCCCCAATGTCCTTCCAACCTCATACTCCACCTCCTACTGACGGACTGTGGCTATTACACCCCCACCCCATAACACTCATAACTCTTGCCCCCCCCAACACAAATCCAAGTTATGAAAAGGCCGTTGTCCTCATTCGTTAGTAGTTTCCATGTAGAAATGCAGAGAAAATAATCCACATTGAGAATTTGCATGCATGGATGGGTTAGAGACATGAAGTGAGCATGTTCACTACTGTTTCCTTAGGTGCATTCTGCATAAACATCATTGTTTTGCATACTAAGATAAGAAGTGGGGGGGGGGGAGGAGGAATTCCTCAGGACAAAAAAAGGGAGCGTAACTCATCTAACTTACTCCGGTCAAGTAATGAAGAAGAAAAGAACAAGAAAATAAGGGAGTCTGACGTGAACTCGAGAAGTTGCAAAGCAGATAAAGTCCTGTTATCATAGCTGAAAAATCCATACGATATTGCAGTACCAAAACCTAGATGTTCCACCAGATCAAAACAGATTCTAATTCCTAGGAAAGAAAGAAAAAGCAAGAAAACAAGAAATGCAAATATTGATGTCCCAGAACGAAGATACAAAGGAGGAAGTCTAAGGTTAGCTTGCTTCTCCATAAGGAATAAGTCATCATTCTTCTCCTGTCAAATCAGCTTCATTTTGTCTTCCAATTAATTTGAAAGCTGGTCACCAGAAAAATGTGACTGTTACAGACTGGAGGTAGAACAGTTTCTTCAAGCTCTACCTTCCACCAGATCAGAAAATTCCACTTTATGAGCTTCTCTGAGTGTTATGATGGAGGCAAAGAAACATTTACTTGCCTCCCACATAGCCAAGGCACAAAGGGGTGAAATCCTAGCTCCTAGAGGTTAATGACAAGATTCCCATTGACTTCAACACAGCCAGGATTTCACCCATGACTTTTACACTTCTGAATGCAGCAATGGATCAGATTCCACAATTGGCACTCCAGCCATCTCCCTTTACATGTCATCTCCTGCCGGTCATCTGTAAACTATGATGAATTAAGAGGTCAAAGGCACTGGAGAGGGCATTTAGGGACTACATTATAAGCAGTGGAGGTGGACAGAAGGTTTTTATGCAACTTTCTGTTAAGCAAAACTGATAATTATGGAAATGCCAATAGGATGCATTTTGCAGTCATGATCTGTGATAGCAGTGTTAATCCAGTCTGACATCTTCATTTCTATACCTAAAAAGCAATACAAATATTTTACTGGGAAATGTTAAAAAAAAAGGAAACCCTACAAATAACCTAAAGCCAGTTAGCCTTTAAATAATGCAACATATAAGACAGAGTCTGATTTTAATATCATGTAACATTTCTTATGGTTTTATAGAAATATAAAGAAATAGGTTTGGTATATTTCAGATGTTGGTACGCAGCATGAGTTGTTGACATCAGCAGAACAATCCTGCAGTGATTTGGTATTTCTTCTAATACAATACCATGTAGCTGTTCTGCTACTGGAATTCAGTTTTATGCAATTCAATCTGCTACTAACAAGGAGAAATAGTAGCACATTAAGAAAAGTTCTAAGAGATTTACAAATCAAAATGCTGTGTCTCATTGTAGCCGTTGCCAGTCTAGCTGCTGCATATTTATTAGGTCCCTATTTTTCTGTCCTCCTAGTAGTAAAGAAAGGTTGTTGTTGGACATTATGGCCTAACAATACATGCTAATTCTATTGACTCTCATAACGTAATGCTTCGCATTTCCATCATATCCTCCAAACCAAGACTGGAAGAACTTTTAACACATGAATTAATTCAGTTTCACAACATCCTTCTAAATCAGGTCACTCCACAATGGGAGGAAACTGAGGCAGAAAGCCAAAGTAATTTACTTAAATCACTAGGTACAGCTGAAGGCAGAAACCAGTTCTCCTCACTCGTTATCCTTTACATGAACCATGAAGCCATAACAAGGGGGTTCCTTTCACTATCAGTTACTCAAAGATGTTTGCAATTGTCTTGAATTAAGTGTCATTCTATGGATCAGTTACCCTGCTGATTCAATAAAGCAGCTTGATTTGACAGCTAAGGCTCCTCCGAGAGTTACTGCAGTCTGGGCCCCAGGCCTGATGGGCAAAAGTAGCAGTGTTCCTCACTGCCCTTCAGAAGTGCACCACTGATTAATATTTTCTATTGCTTGTTATTACTGTAGTAAAAATGTTTTTCCTCTAAAGAGAATTTAGGTTGTCTGTTTGATCAAAAACAACATTCAGGTCACTGAACGCTGAGAGAGCTAGTCTGTCCTCAGTGGGCAGCTAGAACCATTCAGTTCACTTTGGCTTTGCAGTAGCAAGAGCTGACCTAGTTGGCCTGCTTCTTCTCTCATATAACCTGCTTTCCACTACACTGACTGTAAAGGTTTTACTCCTAAACTTGTATGACATCACACTTAGCCCCATGCATCTGTAATAAGGACAACAAAGACATTGACCTATGAAACACAAAAAGTCAATTCCATTTTCACCAATGGAAGTGGCTCCTCTAATGGTGGAAAGCTGGTATAAATAAGAAGAACAGTCCTAACCACCATGCAATGCCTTGTTTTTTACAGCAAAGAAGGGGTCCAATTTGCCTTGGGTGTAATTTGATTATCTTCAGTGGTGTTACACCAGGGATACACTGGTTCTTTGTTGTGTTTGTTTTTAATATTTGTTAGAACTAATAAAAGCAGTGTTAATTTTCTGATACCAGCTGGAAACTTCAGCAGTTTTTCAGCTTTGCTGTTGTTTTGCTTCTGTTACATCAGTTATGACATTAGCTCAAACATTGCTAATACTAAGTGTTCTTGATCCTCCTGGCTAGCCTCATGAAAGGGATAATGAATAGTTATTTATTGTTTATGCAATTTTAACAATTGAGTTGGCATTCAAATTTGTTATTTAACTACCTTCTAAATCTGACACACACAGCTCTCCTGATTACTGGATTTGGATGTTTATAGAAAAATTGGTGCTTATATATTAAGATTTGGTTTGAGAGAGACAAAGAGAATAAGTGGGATTTTGGTGCTTCCATGTCCTTTTTGCTCTCTATTTAGACAAGCAATAGCTGGAATTTGAAAAAAAGGAAAAACTGAACCAGCACTTAACCTTTAATACACACCACTAGCAACTGATACTTTTGAGAGGGGGAAAAACTTCTTAAAGGATGGTAATACATGAATACAGATGCACACAAAGAAAGAAGATTTTAAACAATACTAAAAATAAATGTAGCTTAAAAAGACCCTTTAAAACAGCTGTTGATGTTAAAGATTGAATTAAAATGTAATTAGTTATACATTCTACTTTGAGATGAACAAGTGTATTATAGCCTTCATCTGCACTGAATTCCTTTTTACATTCATACCTTGCTTGTGCCAGTAAAAAAGGCAAGATTTTACAAGAAGTGAAATAAAAAAAGGATAATTCTATGTAAAATTTTACAATCAAAGTGAACATAAAAGCAAATCTTTACCCAGTGCTATAAAACCCTATTCATTGTAGTTAGAGTATTTGTAAGCTATCTCTAAAGTGTTCTTTTATGTATACAACAGAATAATGGTTAGGGATAAAATGATAATATTTGCAGTAAGCTACTACCTTTAAAATCAAAACCACAAAATAAAATTAAAGCATAAATCAGTCTTACTCCTTTTATTTGCATGGACCTAAAGCACAGTGTATAACTCCTCAACTGGGGGTGGCGGGGTGGGGTGGTATATAAGCAACAGTATTCCCCATGGCTGAGGTGGGGTGGCCATTTGTCCGGTTTTATAGGGAACAGCCCGGTTTTCTGCTACTCTGTCCAATTGATATGAAACTGGATGTCTTTATGTCCTCTATTTTCATCCACAGACTTCCAACAGTCTGACATAAAGGCGTCCAGTTTCGTATTAATAGGACAGAGGACAGAGTAGCAGAAAACCGGGCTGTCCTCTATAAAAGTGGACGAATGGCCACCCTAGGCTGAGGGCTTGTGGAGGCTTCATTGACCTGCTTTTGTAGGGCTCCTCAAAGCGTGATTTCAATTCTATTATGCAACTCCTACCTCAGTTGTAGCCATAGAAATCCATATTAGACATTCATGCAAATCAGCTATCCCATGGCTGCCAAGGTCTACACATAGGAGAGTGAAAGATATTGCCAAACCCATAGAAGAATAAAAATATTGTGTCACCGGCTGGGGGGCCAGTGGGTAACAGTGCTAAGGGGTGACCAGCCTGGGTTTATAGCAGGCAGATCCTGCCTGACTAACCTGGTCTCTTTTTATGACCAGGTCACAAAGTGCTTAGATGCAGGAGTAGAGGTAGATGTTATTTACGTGGATTTTTAAAAAGGCTTTCAATACAGTATTGCACCCAATTCTTACAAATAAACTAAGTAGCTGTGAAGTGGATTTTTTCACAGTCAGGTGGGTGGAAAACTGGCTTATGGGATGCACCCAGAGAGTGGTGATAGATGGGTCAGTTTCTACCTGGAGAGATGTGGGCAGTGGTGTCCCCCAAGGCCCTATCCTCGGACTAATACTGTTCAATATCTTCATCGGTGATTTGTAGGAGGGTGTAGAAAGCACTCTGTCCAAATTCTCAGATGACACCAAACTATGGGGTATAGTAAACACACTAGAGGGAAGGGAGTGAATTCAGGCAGATTTGGATAGACTGGGGAAGTGGGCGGATCAGAATAAGATGCAATTTAACAAAGATAAGTGCAAAGTGCTGCACTTGTGGAGAAAGAATCACCAATACACCTAGAGACTGAGAAGTGCCATTCTAAGCAGCACAGCAATGGAAAGGGATCTTGGAGTCATAGTCAACGCGAAAATGAACATGAGTTGCCAATGTGATGAGGTAATAAGTAAGGCTAACCGCACTCTTTCTTGCATTAGTAGGTGCATCATGAGCAGGTCTAGGGAGGTGATACTTCCCCTCTATGCGGCATTGGTGAGGCTGCAGCTGGAGCACTGCATCCAGTTTTGGGCACTGCACTTCAAGAGGGACATGGATAACCTGGAAAGGGTTCAGAGGAGGGCTATTCATATCATTGAGGACATGCAAATAAGATCCTATGAAGACAGATTGAGGGACCTGAATCTCTTCAGCCTCCACAAGAGAAGGCTGAGAGGTGATCTTATGGCCATATACAAACTCATCAGGGAATACTCTGTTTACGAGGGTGCCCCTTGGGGTTACTAGAAACAATGCCCATAAACTGGAGATCAGATTTAGATTGGACATCAGGAAGAAATTCTTTACTGTGAGGTTTGTCAAAATATGGAATGGGCTTCCAAGGGAGGTGGTGCTTTCCCCTATCTTGAAGGTGTTTAAAAGGAGATTAGACAAGCATGTGGCTGGGGTCACTTGACCCCATCGCTCTTTCCTGCCCAAAGCAAGGGTTTGGACTTGATGATCTAAGAGGTCCCTTCCAATCCTACAAATCTATTAAATCTATGAACCCAGCATGACATATAATATCATAATTAGGCTTATGGGAGAAACTGCAGGGGATAATGCACTGAGCATAGCCTGATATCAGACAAGTCATTCTCTGACTGACTGAATGCCATTTAGCTGGGGAAGACGTGAAACCCGAAGCTGGCTGTTCTCAGCCAGGAAAAAGATGAAATGGGCCATTAGGCCTGAAGATCAAATCTGGGGAAAAGGAAGTCCAATGGCACAGCAGACACACTCCAATAAAGGAGTAGAAGACCCTGCTTTGGAGCATTTTTAATTTTGATACACTCAACAACCCTGGCCTCTGGCAGCTGTTTTCTCATTTAAAGTCTTATGGTCATGTTCTACCAGTCCAGTAACTACAACATCCATTCAGCATCTTATTTGGCACAGATTGACACAGACAGGCAAGAGATGCATACAAAGCAATATAAAATGGGAAGGGACAAGCTTCTCTCATGAGTAACTGTGTTCCTTCACCTCTGCTGGGATTCTCTGGGTTTCTGGACAAGCAGTCCGACCATCTGCAGAGCCACCATTGAGATTCCAAGCATCGTGTGATTCAGGAAGCTGAAGACATTGTCTGCTGCCTTGCACCTATGTTTAGGTTAGCCACTTTTAACAAAGAAAACTGTATCTTTAGGGCTTGAAAATGTTTTAAAATTCCCTCAGTACTAAGATGTAACCATAATTTTATCTGAGTGACATTTAGGAAATGGAATAATGAATGACAAATAATAAGATCTGTGTTAAACATACTTGATGGACTTATGCAGGAATGACTTTTCTTAATCATTTTAAAGTGTGGCCTATATTTAAACACACACACACAGAGCTCAGTGATGTAATCTGGACATGTGATCAGTCATGTGCAAGTCCATTTTCCACATCTCCATTGCCAACAGTGGTAACTGTGCTTGCAACATTATGAAAATCTGCTTTATGTTTCATGCTACATACTGTATCATTACAATAGAAGCTCATACAAAAGCCCCATTGTGTTAAGGTACGCCCTGCATACTCCAATATGCAGCACAAGGAGACCTTCAGAGATGCAACAAAGTCGTCTTTTCCCAAGCAAAACCACAGTCATGAATAGCAAGACCGGGTCCTACTGTCTCTAGAAATAGAAGATGGTATTTACCGTGCCAATGCACCTCTTCAAACAGAGGTGAAATTGGGCAGTTTTGCATCCCCAGCAGCAATGGAACAGTGGCTGCTATTTTTGCACCCTCCCCCCAAATTCAGCGCCAGTAGCTAGTGTCCCATCACCCACCCTTAGTTTTACTACTGTCTTGAAATTGCAACACTTGTAAGAACTCAATCCTGTGGTCATCCCCCATGCAGCAACCCACTGAATTCATTAGCACTGGTCATATAAGTAAGGATTCCTGGATCAGACCTAATTTTCCTGGTTCCCTTTGAATCTGATACCATCATAAAAGAAAAAGGACATTAAATTTTAAAAATGTTACACATACAAGAAGAATAAGAAGAATAACAAGAAGAAGAATATTACACATACAAGAAGAAGAAAATTCTGAGCTAAGGATGCTTTGCCTTATCCTTTACAATACCTGTTAGGCTGAAAGTGATGATAGCCTAAATATACATTTATGTGAGGGACGGCCAATAATGAGTCACGTGTCTCTGATACTGCTTTGCTTGCACACCCAAACATCCTGTGGAAAGCAGCTGGAGGTTTAAGTGTCCAAGGAATGTAATTTGGGCCCACTACTGTTAGAGGTACACACGCTTTCTCTCTCTCTCTCTCTCTCTCTCTCTCTCTCTTTCTCTCTCTCTCTCACACACACACACACACACAGAGTCTTGCATAAAAACATCTTTTTACATTGAACTACTGAAATTCTGTGTGAAGATGAGCTTCTGAAAATTAGCAGACTATATCAGTTTGCAATGGTATGTTTGTTAGTACCAGACAAATATGATTACTGCATTCTGGCAATAGACAACCAAGCATAGATAACTAATTATGGAGTATCAATAATAGTGTTTTTGACTTACATCAGGACTTCCACATCAGGATAGGAGAGCATTTCCAAGCATCAGTTAAGGAAGCCTCACAATATTCCTCCGAAGCAGGTTACGTGAGTTCATATTACAGATGGAAATACTGAAGCATAAAGAATAATAAATGAATTACCGAAGATCACACAGCAAGTCAACAGCAGAGAAACTATGCATCCTGAAACGGAGCTCCTTATTCTGTCTTCTAGAGTAAGAATGATGTGCTTTCTGACAAATAGCAGAAACTTCTGTGATTCTATTAAAAAAGGTTTTTCTACGTCATATTTTTATTTAAATTTTCTTTTGATAGATAGCTTCCATGGTTCAGCACACCTATCAAAATATAAAGAACAGAAATATCAAGCAAGAACATGTAGACACAAATTAACCACTGCATTGCCACTGTTGACTCAGGCTCAAAGTCATAACCCTTTTGTAATGGGGAAAAGTGAATGAACCAGAAAGACAAAGGACAAACTACAAGACAACAGATTCTATTCACGCATTCATGACAGAGAGATTTATGCAGGCAATTTCCATTCATGCTAATGTAAGTGGGCCACATAATTCCCTCAGATACAAAAGGCAGAAGAGACCCTTCTATCTAAGAGGGAAAAGCACTTTACTGTGTTTTACCTCCATCAGGGACTGAAAGGCAGTAATGATGAATATCAAAATTTCTATTTCTTCTCCATTTAAAACTAACAAGGCCACTTCTTGTGGTACATTATTATAGAAGACTATAAAGCTCCTCAGCCAGCAGATCAATCATATCTGGAGTGGTAAAACTACAGGATACACTCAAAAGGAACGATATTTAACTGACTGGCTTCCTTCACCAGCAATTATACTATTTCCCTATTAGCATATAACAAAAAACACTTTAGGAACAAATGCTACCTATCTGCACTGAATCAAACTTCATACACCAACATGCTTTATTGCAAGAATGTAATTTACAGGAAGGATCAAAACCTGTTCCAAGTGGAACTTGCCACTGCCTTCTAGAAGGCCAAAACTCAGCAAAGAGGTCTGTATGATAATGAGTAGCTTCTAATATCCTGATCTTTCACTGCACCCACAAATTCAGTGATATACTATGAGGGTCCAGCAATCTAACTACACAGATTATCATTTAGCTCGACTACATACATACTGCACACAGATCCATTTTCATATACCAGCATTACACCTTTACAGTATTTGTATAAACAAGCTTTGGCTCTAAACATTTCAAATAATGTTTAAGTAGAACATGTTCCACTGATTAAAATCTAATCTTTTGTACAGTGGCTTTTTCCATTGAAACTAAGCCAAAATAAACTTTCTACTTTTTAATCAAGCTTAGAAATTAGATTCCATTACATTAATTATTCTATATATCCAACTGTGAAAACTTCATTAAATTCCTTGATATTAAGTAATAAAACTACAATAAAACCTTTATAGAATTCCAGTGGGCTTTTAATATAAACTAATTTTAAAAAGACCTACAATTATATTTTTCCATAGTCTTGTTAAGATTTTCAAGCAGCCAGCAGTCTACAAAGATAAAGGTATGAACTTATAACCACCTATATATGAAGGCTCATGCATGTATACTGGGAACCGTATACTTTGTATATCAGAAACTGACCTATCTTTGTTGCCTTCTCACAGGGGCTCTCAAACTGTGGGTTGTGACCCCCACCCTGGGGGCTTGAGAGCAACTTAAAAGGCGGGGGCCACAAACTTCCCAGGAGGTACATGGAGCGGTGCGGGGAAGTGGTGCGTAGTGGTGGTGTGGAATGGTGGATGGCGGTGGTGGCTGCCGTGTGCGAGCTCCCCGTCTCCCACCGCCGCCATCCAGCACTCGGGGTCGTGGTATCACAACGTTTGAGAACTCTTGCCTTATTAGTTCATTGCTGTTGGCAGTGCAATGACCACCGGAAACATGTATAAGAAGAAGTGTGAATAATTACTTTCTTCTGTTTCAAAGTGGATAATGGAATACAATAGTGGTACATGAGCCCTTTTCCAATGAAGTTAATGACAAAAGTTATTGACATGAGTGACAACAGAAACAGCGGTTATTTTATAATCCAAAACTGAAGAAAAATAACCGGATGAGAAGGGAGGAATAAAATAAAAAGCAATTCAGTTCAAAAGCCAAGATATACACACTTGTGCAAGATTTATTGCTGTGGGCTTTAGATTTTGGCTGAAGTTTCATTTCAACTGATTTGCTGAAAAATATATTTAGAGAGTAAATTTAGATTAAATTGATCATTATAATTTATTTGGCAACAAAATAGTACAGTAGAAAGCCCTTTCTGTTAGTAGGCATGTTTTAGCTCTGAGGTCTGATTGTTTTGCAAATTCTGAGCAGCACAAGATGTGGACAGAGGAATAATTAAGATTGGAACTTTACATATAATAATTATTACTAATGTAAATTTCTTCTGTTTTCAAACTAATTATATCTGTATACACCATGTAGTATGCATGTAAATTTAAATAGCCGGAGGAATATACACAGAATTCTTAATTTCCCTCTGGTTTCCTCCAACAAATTGGAATTGCCAAGAGCATATATGTTCTACTTCTCCCTGACATTAAAGGTTCAATCCTGCAACTGGTACTTATGCAGCTAGACTTTATTCTCATGATTAGTTCCAATACCTTCAGGAGAACCACTTGCAAAAGTGAGTCCTTAACCACAACACCCAGCACCAACCACTCAGAAGCACTTGAAAAACAAACTAATCATTGTTCTGGCAAATAAACAATGAACATATATATTTCAAAGTACTCAATTAGAAAATGAACTTTGCCCCTTTTCTATGCTTTGAAATAGCCTCCTACCAAACACAGGGCCCTATTCTAGTTAATTACAGGTCTCTCATTCTCTTTTTTCCACCACCACCATATGGCCCCAGATTTAGGGGAAAAAAATCCTACACTGATTTATAGCCTCTGTAATCCCACTGAGCGAACTGAGGTATAAATCAACACAGAATTTGAATATACTAATATGTGAAGTTGGTGGCAGTGTACATGTGTAGTCCGCGTTATTCTCTACTTAATTTTTTCTAATGAACCTCTGTCTATAGTAGCCTATAAATGTAGATTTGAAACAAGGCCATGAGAAATGCACTTGTTTTGGACACATAAAGGAAGACAAAGAACAACACATGATCTGATGAACCCTGTATATGGCATTATGCCTGCAAGAGATGGTGTCCATCAGGAGGCCATGCTTAGAAGCTGTTTGCAGCCATAGGGGACTAGTACTTCAAATGCTTTGAGACAGCTTCAAATGCAATCTGCTGAAATTGTCAATGTAGGATGCAAAAATAGCTGCTGTCTCCACGGTTCCTAATGCCTACGACACATACATTTGGAAGATGGAACAAAATGCACACTCCAAGTGAGAAAACAAGAATGAGCCAAACGTCTCTCTCCCAGATGAGGTTGAGGAGAAAGGAACACAATCAGCCATTGTAAGGTGCAGCAGGAACCAAAAAGGGGCTTCTTTCCTCTTAAAAGATGACATGCACATGGATCATAAGTTTATGCTTCATTAGCACCTTGAAATGTTGTACAGAGGCCAAAAATGAGCACTTCAATGTGAACAGAGTTGGATATCCTTTGTTTTATCCACAATAGATTTGACAAAGAAAATTACAAGATAAATCCTGCAAGATGAAAGTTGATAATGTTTCTGGTTACATTTAATTAACTGGAGAGGAGAGAAAATCAAGTGGATCTGTGATCAATGATGATCCTGTCACATTGCCAAGGTCAGGAAGACCTCCATTAACCTGCAGCAAAAAGGGCTGTCCATTAAAAGCAAAGTGTCAGGTTACAATCTCTTTACCTGCATTATTAATACCACAGATTATCGAACCTGCCTTTATAAATTAAATGTAGTTTTCACTTCCCTCTTCTTCCATTTATTTTTTTGCACTTCACTAAGCATGGCAAATTAAGCGGCCCACTCACGCACTTTTTTTGTTCCTAGTCAAATTCAGATTTCTGGGTTCCAGCCACACTAACACAAGGCCCGTACACTACGACAGGAGTGCTGCAAACAGATACCGCCATTACTACAATCAATGAATTGTTTTAAACATTTCAAGCACATTGTGTAAAACCATTAAGAAAACCAACACTTTGGACCTAAGCATACTGACAGTCTCCCTTTCCAGTACCCAGTGTTAACACATTTGCAACTATCCAGACCACCATCACACTTGGATAAAGCGCTCTGTTCCTTTTGAGCCTTCTTCCCCTCCTCCCACCCCCATTTCTAGTCCGTATCACTGCCTTTTGCTCCACATATCCAACCAGTTTTCTAAAGGGAACACAAGACTCAAAGTGGGGAATGGAATGTTAATACCACCATATACCATAAAGCAAATGGCACCACCTCTTTGTTTAAATGCAAAGAAAACCACATAGGCGGATATATAAACAGATCAGAACAAGATGGATTTAAAATAAGCAGCGACTTCATGAAGTCAAATTTCCAAGGTGCAATATATATGTTAGGTTTTTTGCTCTCATTGAAAAGTCATTCTAAAATAGGTATCTACATCTGCTGTGGTAAAGCTGCTCTATTAGCAAGATTACTGCAGCATGTTCAGCTCAACAGTTTGGATATAGTCAGTACAAAAATACCGCAATGTTTCCACATTGGGTTTTTCTGATTCTTTAATCAGAAAACTTTCTTCACCCCTACATCATTTGCCTGAATTGGCAAAAGCAAACAACTTTACAAAGCAATAAATCGTTTATTCAAATAAGCTTGTCAACACTAATTAGCCTGCCCCACAATGCCAAATACAAGGAAGCAATTTCAGGAATTTGAGAAAGAAACTGATTGAAAGCCCTTGTACTGCTTAAGAAAGCATTAGTCATTTTGGGTCTGATCCTGCAAGCACTGGAGTTTGCAGGGCTTGCAGGATTTAGGTCTGCATTGATGCATCGCAACAAAGGAGACTCTGGTGCCTGTAAGCAAACACAAGTAACATTTAAAAGATTTTTTTTTTTTATTTTTATTTTTATAGATACATTTGTTAAATGGGGCACTTATTCTCACGCCTGTAAAAATTCAACACTGAAAAAGATCATCTCTATTTTATTGTGGATAGATCAAAGACTAAAAATATATACCAAGCTTCTTCCTAAAAAAATTAGTGGAAAGACTACACTGGAAACCCTTCATAATGTGAAGGCATCTAGTAAGAGTATGAAATGATTTAAAACTCTGAGCGTATTTCATTATATACAGGGGAAATACAAGAAAAACAGAAGTCTTAACAAACCCAATCAAACCATCAGACAAGATGTTTTTCTGTAATATTTTATTTATATAGAAATACTTAAAAAAACATGAAGTAGCACCATTACTTAAGTTTTACCTTTATTATGTAGAACTTTAAATGTCAGAAAAATAAAACTCTTGATACAATTTCAAATCTTGTCTCAGCAAATATAATATTAGTATTTGACCATGAGGTTAAAGGCCCTTTATCATAAAATAAAATATACTTTGTTTTTAAACTTTGCTCAGTAAAGTACATTTAAGCTCAAGTAACGTCACCTACATATACATAAACAAGTGGTAAACAAATGTATTAAAATAGAAATACTAAAACTATAGTGGTGCAACAGAATTTTTGTAATTTCCACTGAATTCTATTTATACAAATGTTAGAAAGCTTCAACAGTTCCTTTTGACATAGGTTTATACATTTCCATTTTTGTAATAATATAGAATAAAATATGCTTTATATCACTGAATAGAAAATATGCTGGGTGAAGCAGATTTAAAAGATTTTTTTCTGAACCTATAAAATCTCCATCCCAACAGAATACTGTTCAAAGCATTACACATTTTATGGTTTGTAATTCCGCCCACAAGTGTGTGATATTAAAATAATACAGTGTTCTTTGCCATACGGCCATACTAAAATAAAAAAGATTTAACCCAGCTACAAAAAGTTCACTGAACTTAAATTAAAATACTTGTAAACATCTTTGCAATATGAAATATAATTTTTCAAGTCAAAAAAGAATAAAATACTTCAATCTGTATTAATGCAATTTATCTTTAAAACCTTTAAACGCTTTTAATATATATAAGAGATATGTTACAGTTTCTTTTTTTGTTGTTGTTTTTTTTTCCCATTTTGCTTTTTTTCCTCACGTTTTTCCTTTGATAAAGCTGCAGTATCACGGTTTTCACAGGAACTTCTTGACCTTTCATGAACATTCAGAAAAGGATCCACCCATCCATTGAATTATTTTGCAATAAAGCATTCTAGGAACTACCAGCACATTTTACTAACAGTCCACACCACCATTGGCATCATCATAAGCATTTTCTACTTTAATCTGATTTCCTTTTTTTTCTTTTCTTTTTTTTTAAAAAAAAAAAGAAAAAAGAAGAAGGGAGTTTTGGAAGCTTTGTATGAAAGTACAGTGTAAAAACTAGTCTAGTACTAGAATGTAGTCATTCGTTATTATTTATAGCATGCATCAGGTGTTACAAAGAACCTCCTAACCCACCCTAGGCTACAGTACACTCAATGCAAAAACCAATCCTGCCAAGTCAGGTCCCTCCCCACCCCGGCTGTGCGGATACTGCAGCTTTCAAAGCGCCCGGGGGTGCTCGGCGGGGCAAGGAGCGGGCGGGCTCCTTAGGAAAAGATGCGGATGGCCTGAGTAACCGCGCTGTGGCACACGGGGCACTGCGGCTCCGTCTTCTCGCAGATGCGGTTGGCGCACTCCATGCAGAAGAGGTTGTGGCCGCAGGGCACCAGGGCGGCGATGACCTCGCTCTCGAAGCAGACGGAGCAGTCGCGGCTGCCCTTCCTCCGCAGGCCGGAGGACGAGCAGGACGAGCTGGAGGACGAGCTGGAGGACGACGAGGAGGAGCCCGAGGAGTCGGAGGGCAGGCCGGGCAGGTGCGCGGCGTAGAGCGGGTAGGAGGAGGAGGAGGAGGAGGTGCCGAGCAGGCGGCCGCCCGGGTCGCTGCGCACCCGGCGGGCCAGGGG
>NW_017728911.1:25801393-25803375 GCF_001723895.1 Crocodylus porosus | reverse complement strand
GGGAGAAGGGAGAGCCGGTTACGACCCGTGATTTGGGGAGGGGAGAGGAGGGGAGGCCCCCTCCGCAGCCGCTTCCGAGGCAGCCCCCAGCCATGTCACACCCCCGCACCGCCGGGAGCGGGGACGTGCAATGCCACCGAGCAACAGCAGCAGCAAAAATACATGCGTGAACGTGCAGCCACATTGAGCGATAAAAAAAAAAAACCGCAACCCCCCCCCACACAACTCCACACAGGATCCTGCTCAACAGATTCCTTTGGAAACAAACACACAAACCCCCCAAACTTTCCCTCCCCCCCCTTAAAGGAGGTCAGCCTTGAATGAGCCAGATTCCCAATGCGGATGCTCTGTTCCAATCCCATTGTTCCACTTCCCCGCTCCATTTCTGTCCCTGCAAACATCCACAATTTCTAACTTTGGGAGGGGGGGGGGAATCATCATCATCATCATCATCATAAAGCAATCCAGGCTCCGACGTGCCCCGTTTCCTTTGCAGACGAGTGTTAACTTTGGTTTAAAAATAAAAATTAAAAAACAAAAAAGCAAAGGAAAGATTTCTTTTTTTTTTTTTTTTTCCTCCCCGGGAGATGAAAGTGCATCTTGGAAGTGATGCATCATGCGCCTTAGAAACACCACGTCTGCTGCACTTTCTTTGTCTGGGGGAAGCCCGGCGCTGGCCGTCGGACCGGGACTCGGCAGCCCCGGCGCGGGGAGAGAGCGGCTGTCCCCCCGCACCCCGTTACCCACCTTGTCTCCCCACTATCTCCGCGACATGCTCCGAGCTGGGCACCGGCACGCACTCTGTCATGTTCACGCTCTTTTTCCGAGGCTCATTGTCGTAGAGGGAGCCCGCCTCGTCGTTGTCCAGCCCCAGCAGGGAGAGCTGATCCAGGGCGATCTGCAGCGCTCTTTGGTCATCCAGGGTCTCTCCCCCGCCACCACCGCCACCTCCTCCTCCGCCGCCGCCGCTCCCGTTCCTCTCCATGTCTGCAAAAAGCGAGCTGGGCATAGTCCCTGTGTGTGTTGCACCCTCCTCCTCCTCCTCCTGCACTCGGTTCAGTAGTAAAAGATCAGACACAAAGGAAAGCCCAAGGCAGATGGCCAGCAGGAGAGGAGCACAGGGAGGGAGGGCGAGTGCTGGAGACCGGGGATCTGTTGCCCTTTTTTTTTTTCTTTTTTTTTTTGGGCTTGTAATATTTTGTATCTTTTTCTTTCCTTTTCTTTTCTGTTCTTTTTTTGTTTTTTGCAGTGCAATCCGGTTTATAAGACGTTTCCACGACCCCCCCTCGGCTCCCCCCCAAGTTTTTTTTGGCTGGGGGGTGGGGTGGGGGGGGCAGAGAGAAGCGCTCCGATGGTTTCCCCCCCTTGAGTTCCCGGCCGGCCACAATGCCAGGCGATGGCAGCGTTTCTTTAAGGAGCCCCTCCCCGGCTCCACTCCACTCACTCAGCGTTTTTTTCCTCCTCTCCCCTCCTCTTGTCTGAGCCGCTGCTGCAGCCAGACGGCACTGGAGAGAGGCGGGAGCGGGGGGCGGGCGCGGGGGGCCGCGGCGTCAGCGGCGGGAGCTGACAGCACAATGCGGCCGACCCCGCCGCCGCGAGCGCGGATTGGCCGAGCGCGGCGAGGAGGGGCCGGGCCGGGGCTGACCCCCCTCCTCCCCCGCCCTCCCCGCGCCCGCCTCCTCCGCGCCCTCCCCGCGGGCCCGCTCCTCTTTGTTGTCTGCTGCGGAACAATACGGCGGCCAGGCCCTGCCCGGCCCCGAGCGCCCCCTAAACGCGACCACGGTCAAGGTGGAGGCTCCCCCTGTGCACGCCGGCTCACCCGTCAGGCGCGAGGGAGGGAGGACGCCGCCTCCCCCCGCGGTGTCGCTGCAGCCCGGCGCCTCATGGGGAGAGGCGAGGCGAGGGGCCGGGCCTCCCCGCCGGCTGCCGCTGCTGGGGGAGGCCTGCGGGCGAGGCACCTGCTGGTGAGGGGATGTAAGGAG
>NW_017728911.1:25788735-25801293 GCF_001723895.1 Crocodylus porosus | reverse complement strand
CGAACAGCCACAAGGCATTTGTGCCACTCACCGGTCTTGAAAATCGTTATTAGACAAGCATTGCCATATTACAAGACACCCAGACTGACTCCCTCCTGCATGGCAGGCCTTGGGCATGAACAAGCAGGGGTGAAACCTGTCATTTCAAGCGTACAGTGTGCTGGCAAATATTCATGAGCTGCCTCCTAAGTTTAAAATACCCATTTAGTAAAACCAGATTGGAAGGAACACCCTGCAGGTGGCAAGATGGAAATAGGATGATGCTAAAATAATGCTAGAAGAAAGAGGAAAACTGAAGGACAAGCAAACTGCACTCGCTTGCGTCTCAGGCAGGGGATAGATGCTATTGCTGGACACTTTTCCATTCTCTCATCGCTTCCTTCCTTGTTGCAGTTATTTTATGCCTATGCTCAGCTCAGGTAGGTTCAACCCTGCCCAGCCAGCAAAACAATATGTCACCTAATACTCAAATCTTCCTACTGAGGGTGGATGGACAGAAAAAGTGTCCTCGTAGCTCTTAGAAAGATGCCCTATTTGCTTATTTACTTCTTCAGCTTTTCAAAATGTATCTATAAACATCTATGTTTTCTCAGTCTTTACTAGCTAGCCCATACCAAGACGGACTTTTTCATAGTTCAGGGAAATCCACTACTAAATTATTTTCCAGTGCTGTGCTTGATGGGGATAGACATAGATGACCGTGTGGGCCTGTTTAGCCAGCTACTGGTATAAGTAGATGTAACGAGTCACAGGTAATTGTTTACACCTAGTGTTTACTGTAAATTGCTGTCACTTCCTCCGGATGTTTGCATGTTTTATAGCAATACTCCAGCGGGTTGTTTTCTAGTAAAGGCATAGAACATTGATGATGACCCTTTCTTCAGTGGTTTGCCTGTCCCACTCCCATTGCATGATTCATTTAGGAAATGCTGGACTTTGCGGTATAAAAGAGATGGCTTATTTTACCAATTTCCTGTTCACTTCCATAGACAGCAGCATTGGGTTCTGTAGGAAAAAGTTAATACCTATACGTATTCCTTGTAAGTTCACCTCAAGGGTCACTGAACTTTGTGGCTATTTCAGCTTTAGACATCATTTATTTCCGATGTAGGCACTAGGTACGGCAAGATAAATCGGATGAACAGGCATTTGGCAGTAATAATAAACACAGTCAATAAATAATAACAGCAGTATTTTGCTCTGTTGGAATTTTCATTCAAGACCCAAAGTTCTTTACAAAATATTCATAGGCAAAAGGTCTGTATCCCTGCAAAGTGGAGAAGTATTATTACTTTCTAATCTATTTTCTAATCAGGGGCACAGAAACACAAAGATGAAATTACCTTTCCCTATGGAGAGCTGGATAGGAGGGAGTGAGGCTCCTGCCAGTTCGAAAGTCTGCATTGCTATTAACTTTTTAAATCCTACCTTGTTATTCTTTGAGGGTTTCCTAAACTAGCAGTAGCACAAGGATTATTCTTGCAAAGATACAAAGAGTGTGCCTGAGATGAGATTTTAACTAGACCTGTTCCGGGAATTTTTTCTTGAATGTCTTACATTATTGTTGCCTAATCTTTGAATTTTTTCCAGTATGGGCTCAGCCTAGTCTCTGACTGGGCTTCTCCCCAGTAGTGGGAGAGAAATACTTTGCAACTGGCCTTCCTTACCTCACTTAATGGGAAAAAGAGAAATAAGTCCTCTCCAGACTTATCTGCCCTTTAGAGACCATAGTCCACTCTCAGTCTAACCAGGGTTCCACAAGGATCTAATTTTACATTTTTAATTGAAGGCAAGGGTAGGTATCTCATTGTTACAGAATGAGCTTGATGCATTTGCTCAGGGCCTTTTCTAATGGTGCTTCTAGCATACCATGAACCCCAGGAAGTGGTCCCTAATCTTTCTTAGGATTGACTTGCATTAAAACTAAAGTAAAACTTCTTTTATTTCCTTAGCTCCTTTCATTTCATAAAGCCCCAAAGCATTAAAAAACTCTACACATGCAGAATTTCTGCAAAGTAACAACCTCTTGGTAGAGGCTAGCAACCAGCCAGTCCGCAGCATATTGCACAACAGTGGGAGCATGGGCAGCTGGTGCCTTTTGAGTCTGAGGGGGCACCCACGGAAGCTGGCGGCAGCGGCAGGGCTGGCCCTGTCAGGCAGGGCATGTGCCCCCTGCCAATCACCTATGAGGTAGGAGAGAAGGATACGTTTGTGGTCAAGTACATTGTGGGAGAGGGAATGCCATTCTCAGGTGTTTTCTGTGTTTTCCATCTGTAAAATGGGGATTTATATAAATTCCTTTCCTTGACACTGCCTTGTTTGGTTGGAGTACAAGCTCTTTGGGACAGTGATTGTCTTTTACTAAGTGTCTGCACATCTCCTAGCACATTGGGTCTCAAATTCTGCTAAGTCTTTGCTAAACAGTAGGCACACTATATAGTAGCTACAATTCCTACTATAAGCACAGATAATAAACAATTACAATAATGGTGCATCATGTCCATTCAAAATAGGTAGGATCTTTGTTTTTAAAGTTTTGTCTCAAAGGATAAACTACTTGTATCTCACATATTGTCCTTGAAGAATGAATAGCTGACTTAATGCTGTTGACATTTCAGCCAGTAGACCAATGGGCTAGGTGTTTCAAATCAGACAATATTATCCGTCTACGAATATGTTAAAATAACCCTGCATGTTGTATTTTATGCTACTGCACAATCCTTTCAGGATGCAGTTTTAATCCTAATTTGTGCATTCATTTACAGCGATAACACATAAATGAGTCTTTTGCATGGGCAATAGACTGCAATTAGCAATATGTACTCAAAGAACAAGTTATGCCATTTTTTGATAGACTACAGGATATAGGCCATCATTATTCATGAGTCCTGTAATAACCTATATTCAGTGACGGAGAAATCACAGAATATTATTTTGTCAGAATTTATTTTCTTTTAATGATGTAAACTCCACCTCTTGGCAGTTCTAGACAATTTATTTACAAACAGCCTGTCCCAGAATCAAACAACTGCAACTACAAATATTTGTGTTTACATTTTAGTTTATGAAGAAGTTTTGAAATGGTTTTGGAGTAGTTGCCTTGGTTTTTATTAATTCCTCTTATATACTTGGTTTTCTTTTTATTTGCAGAACATTTTGCATTTTAAACATTTAGGACAGTTTGTCAAAGAGGGAAAATGATCCCCAAATCAGTAAACGGTACTGGTGGATAACCATCATATCCATACAAAAGCTCAGTTTGGAATCACCCCAACTAAGACAGGGCCTCCTGTCTTTCTTCCTTGGCCTCTTACTGCTATAGATTTGTTGATACGTTAATATAAACAGCTTTGAGTTGTTAACAGTTTTTCTGAGTAATTTGGCTATGCTGTGTTAAAGCTGAGATGCATTTTTTAAACAGTCATCATATACTATATTTCCTTTTTATGTATTTTCCTTTACATGGCTAATAGTAACAGTGGTGGCTTTTTAAATTGCCTTGTAAGCATGCAGTTCGGCTTAATATGATTACTTGCAAGCCAGCTTCAGAAGGATAAATGCAACTTTATAATAATGCAGCAGTAACCAACCAAGTTGGAGTTTACTTTAAATACCCTCTGAATTCCAAAAAGCCCATCATTTAATATTTTTATCCCATTTCACCTAATAGTAGATTAATGCACAGTAAATTTAGGCTAAGTGGTGTGTCGCAATACTATTGACAATCCTTTCTGCCTCTCCTTTGTCTGTATGTTGCCCATTTAGAGCCCAACCCTACAGGTCTCTTAACTGCACGTACAGTCCCATTTAAATCAGTGGGAACACTCAGAGATGTAAGGGCCCAAAGATAGCAAACATTTTAGGCCAACAACCTGTTTGATGGTGTTGCGCGGCTCTCGGCGCCCATGGGGAATATCTGTGAAGACCCCCACCCACCCACAGAGAGGCATCAGAAAGGAAGCTAAGTGAGCTGTATTTTATTAGATTTATATGCCACACTTTTCCAAAAAAAAGGCTGAGTGTCTTATAGGAAAAGACAAAATAACTTATTTAAACTGATAAAATATTCAAAAACAATAGTAAAAGAAAACAAACTGTTGAAAACACTCCAAAATCCAGAAAAACAGCACCTCTCCCCCTCCCCACTACCCTACTCACTCCTATTCCAGTGCCTCTGACTTACGTTGCAGGATTGGGACTTGTCAGGAATTTAGCACACACTTGGAAACAACAAAGTTGCAGTAATAGATTGTGCATTTTAACAGAAAAAAAATTGCATCTCTCTGTTTTTCTGCTAAGCCAGAAAAACCATGACTAAGTCTCAATTTTAATCTGTTGAATGGTAAGTAACAATTATGGTCACATCACATCCAAATTTTGCTTTCCTTCCCCCCTCCCCCGCCTCCCCATTTAATGTTCTGACAAGAAAAGAGTGGTTCCTTTATTGCTACTTGCATATAAAGTCTTTGGGGTAAGTCTTTGAGGGTATGCTGACCACAGTAGACGGGCTGCACGGGCGGCATGGGTGAGGAGAACAGAAGTCTTATCTGCCAGGGCTGCTGTTTGGGGTCAGCAGTGTCAGCTCTGATGGCAGCCCCATGGCCAGGTTTCCTGGGACCAGATCCTGGTGCCGCATTCCCTCATCTTCCCTCACAATGTGTACATTTTGGGAATGGGGCTGTGTCTGTTCTGGCAAAAGTTCCTGGGGGGCGGGGGAGAACCATTCTGCTTGCCCCACTTTGGTATGGAGCTGTGTGGCTCAGCCCCTCTGGCCAGGCAGGAGTAGTGACGGGCTTCCTCTGTGGCACAAAGATTTCCAGCAGGGGTAGATGCTGGTGCTCCCTTGTAGTTGGCAGCTGGGGCAGGTGCCCTGCTCACCCTGCCCTAGTTACACTACTGCAGTTATTATTCAATACTTTCTCAAATAACAGGAAGTCTTGCCATGGAAGACTCGATTAAAGTCTATTGTATTTATAGGTGTAGAAGGATTACATTTTAATCAGTAAATATTTCTGGGTCTATAGAAAACTAATAATAAAACCCTTTTTATTTTACCGTATGATATGTAACCTGGGCTAAGATCCCCTTCATCTAAGTGTATCCATGTGCAATGTTACCCTTGTTATGTTAGCACAACATGCCTGAGTTCTGAGTAGAGTTGCCTTAGGCTGGGAAATTGTCCAGCTATTCTACTGTGGTCCATCCACACACCTTTTTAAGGTTGGAATTACCATGGCCCTGAATCAAAGCCCTGTATCTAAACAGCCTTCAATTCAGGGGTGCTGGAAATCTAGATTCAGTTTAGATTGCTGCTGTTTGAGCACATCTCTGTTCTGAACAAATACACTTATATAATTTTTCTCAAAACATTTACAACAGCAAAAATATTATAGGAGCCAAGTAGGATGCTCAATGAGAATGATGCATTAATCATTAATATTTTGCTTGTGGAATATTTAGCAGTATTTCTTGGTAGTTGAAATGTTAAATTGTGTTTCTTATATGACGAAGATTCATCCATACCTGCACTTCATGGCTCTTTTCCCCTCTGCATAAATAACTCAAAAGAAAACTGGCATTGGAGGAGATTTACACATCTAAAATTGGACATACACAATAAGACTCTCTCTGACTGACCTAGCAGATGCAGAGAGCATTTCTGTAACACAGACATTTACTGTCGCAGCAGATGCTGGAAAGTTGTCAATGACACAGAGGCTACTGTCCCTACAAATCTGTGTTTTTTGGGAGAATTTTCGTACCATAGACACTACTGTCCCTACAGAACTGCCTCTGCTGGGAAAATTATTGTTCCACATCCTTCTCTATCTCAGCAGATGTGTGAGACTGCAAGAACGACAGGCATTTCTGTCAACACATATCTGCATCTGCAGGGAATTAAATTGCCACTAACACTGCTATCCCCAGCGATCATTGAGTACATCAAATACGGAAAGGAAGGAAGCCAAATGAACCACAGAAACAATAACATAGGAAACCTAGAACCTGATCATATAACATGCCTGCAAAAAGTTTTTCAAGATGATTCAGGAAAAAAGAATGACATGCATTTTCTTTTGTATGAATTTTTTCAAGTAAAACTTTTTTTCCCAAAAAATATTGAAAGAACAAATAACTGAGCCCCTTTTTCGTGCACTAGATCCAACAAGGCAGCAGAAATACAAGCTGCCCATCACTTCTGTATTAATAGCCTTAGCACCCTGTAAGAAACAAGTCTTATTTTAACTTATTTACAGTTTACTTGTGAACAGCTTCCATTTGTGCTAGGAGTGGGGTGTAATGTGGACCATCATGTTTAGGCCCAGACACCCAAACACAAGCGCTTAATGTACTCTCACGGCTTGGGGTCAGAAATATACAATGGGCACTTCTATGCGAGATGCTACTGGGCAGTAGCAATGAGCTGCTACCGTGCAGTAGCCTTGCCGGGTACTAACCATGCGGCAACAGTAGTAACGAACGATTGTGCAGTAGCTCGTTGCTACTGTGCAGTTGTGTGAGGGAGAAGACGTGCAGTGATGGTACTGCGCAGTAGTATTGGCGGTTACTGTACAGTCATTTAGTACTTGCTTGTGCAAGTACTGAATGACTGCGCAGTAACAATTGCACAGGCTGCTGCACATGTAGACATGGCCAGTATGTCTGTATCATTCTGACTTGCATGCTCAAGGAGTAGGTGTACCCCAAAGCTTCAAATTTGGGCTTTATTGTAATTATGAAGTTCAGATGAATTCAGTTCCTCATTCTAGCAAGTGAAACATGGCAGTAATAAAGAGAAATTATACCTTAATCCTTTTAGTATGGCCCTTGGAATATGGATTGTATCCCTCCTTCCTCATTAGGGGATCTTCTGGTAGAGCCAGAGGCAGCAATGTTGCTAAGAGTTTTAGTAACTGTGCATTGTCAGGGAGCTAGAGAGAGCTACACAGCCGGTATGGAACCCTAGCGCCTCGGCATAGTGGGTAGGGGTTTCATAGATATTTGAGCTGGAAGGGACCTCACAAAATCATTGGGTCCAGCCCTCTGCCCAAGGGGCAGGAAGTCAGCAGGGGTCAAATGATCCCAGGAAGACAGGCGTCAAGTGTTTTTGAAAGTATCCAGAGTAGGTGCTTGCAAGTAGTTTACCTGAGACGTAGTTGTTTTGGTGGGTAGAATCCCTTGTTCATTCTGCAGGAGACCAGCAATACAAAACCTACTTGAAATATTGCGAAGGAAACCTTAGAATTCTCCCTTGGGAGGGATATGGCCCTCAGCACAGAGTACTTTACTTTTTCTGAAGCATCAGGAAGTGTCCTCTGCCAGAGGCAGCATACCAGATTTGACAGAGCAGCGGCCTGATACAGCACAGCAAATCTTCTAGTCCTTTGGAGCCGATTGTGGGAAAGCATTAAGAGTTTGGTTACTCTGCCAAACCAAGCAAAAAATCTTAAAACTCATCTGTTTACCAGTTCTCACTATTACCCGTGCTATCTTTTTCAGATGCAATGACATAATTGGTTAGTGGTAGCAGTGTCATGTGTGATTCACTCCACTTTACTGGAAATCAGATAATCACATACTGCATTTAAGGAGCATTTGTTTATTTAGTCATATCATTTCAATGTGTGCTCATCCTACATTGTTTGTATACATGCTTTTTCATTTAAAATTTTAAAAATGCTACTCTTCATCAGAGTTCATTCAGAGGACAAGTTCATCAATAGTAAATACACTTTAATTGTCTGTTTCTGATATCCATTTAACCCAGCACCGTACCTAGACTCCTGGCAGAGCCGGGCGAACTTTTTGTATCAGGACCCCCTTCACCAAAGATAATGATATTAATAAAATACTTACCAATTTCAGGCCCCCGGGCAGCCGCCAGGTTCACCCATGCCTGTGTCCAGCCCTGACTAAACCCTTAACGTTTCTTTCCTTCTGTCCCCCCAAAATATATGGTCTATATAAGGTTGTAATACCTTCTTTCTTACAGCCTATGCGGGTGCTGGTTTAGAACTGAGGTCCACTGGAGCTGTGAGATTGGAAGAAGCGTCTAGGCAGGTTTCTATCACGCATTCATTCGAGCCTTATGGAATTAAAGGCAAGTGAATTTCACCCAGAAAGAAAAATACTTTTTTTCCTGCTTTCTTTGGAGTACCCTTATAAAACCTGGCCAAGTATTTCCTGAACAGATCATAACGCTACGTTGACTGTGATGATTAATATTCATCGAAGCATGAGTGATGAACCAGCATATTCAGGAGAAAAAAGTAAATGCTAAGAGATGTCAACTCTGCATTCTTTCACAGGTTATGAAATACTGAATAAAAATATTAGTGTTTTTAAATGGCATTTCATAGTGACAGTAAATGAAGCAGAATAAGTTCTGAATCAGTTTCCAAAATTTAGGTGAGGAATTGTAGGTTCTGATTTATGGTGGTGGGTAGGTTTTCCTACTGTTTATGAAATAAGTGTTACTATAGCAGTCTGGGTGTGGTAAAATCTGACACAATTCACTCTGTTGGCATGCAGACTATGTTCAGTATAAATTCCTAAGCCAAGAAGTTGCACTACCCTCTAAAGACACAGTTCCACTTTCTTTCATCTTTAGATGAAGAAAATATTGAAAAAAATGTAAACAACATACATTCTTATGAAAAAATAGCTATGTAAACCATTCCCTTTTTAAAATTAACATCGCTTGGGTATTCTTAGAACTATTTATTACCATAGCGAACTATGAATATTGACCTTTTCTAATGCGGGATTCCATCTTCTATCCTACCCCTGCAATCATATTTACCTCATGCTGGTATGAGGAGAGAAGTTAGTTCTTTTTGGTTTGAAACTTTCCTCTGTATGCGATTAGAGACAACGGAAAATAGCAAAAATAAAATAGGGGTAGGAGAAGACAGGGAATAAACAAAGGCACTAGGTTGTTAAAGATTGTTTAGAAAAAATAGAGAGTTTGGCTATTCACTTTCATTGGCATCAATTGTCCCTATGGATCTTAGTTATATTTTTGTTATAGTTAAAAGTGTTTAAGCTTGCTGGAAGTGTCAGATGATTTAAGTAGACCTCCAGTTTTACTTTCTCTTCTTGGTAACATGGAACAGCTGCCATCCAGATTTGTGCAACACAGCAAAATCAAAATAAGGCCTTAAACGGCAGTCACTGGGAAGTGACTCTGAAGACATCATTGGATTCTTCCATTTATTTTGCCTCAGTAGCTCCAGGTCAGATTTGTTCAGTTTGAGTCTGGGTTTGGGCCTGGCGTGTGATGCATGGGTGGAAGCCCGTCACACCCCCATGAGCCCAGGACCCACCAGTAACCCATGACCAAACCCCCAGCATAGCCAGGTGGTAAGCAGGGCCTGTGGTGGGAGGGAAATAGATAGCTGCAGGGCAGCTGAAGGAGCCGAAGAAAGTCATGCCCCACCAACTCCTACTTGGCCCAGAACCCCAGGGAGCCACATAACTGGAGCTTCATGAACAGAATATGCAAACAGGTGCACTCTTGGCCTGGCATGCACGTTAGTGTGGGAGTTTGCACAGGAGGGCGAACAGGAGTGGCCCGAGGCCCGAGGTGGTGAACATGAAGAAAAGAGTCTGCACGGCAGTGGCCCAGACTACTACAGGTGCAATGGTGGTGGGGATGCACTGCACCCCAAGGATCCCCTCCAAGTCTGGGACCTCCTCCCCCTCCCCGGTACTGCTGAGACCTCCACCCAGACAGAATCCATGGTTCTGGCCTCCGCTCAGATGGAACCCCTGGTTTTTGTCTGTGGGGGCTTCCTGCTACGCTTGCAGGCAACTGGGATCACAAGCAAAGACACTTCCCCTGATGAGGTGTGCTCCACATTGGAGACCCTGGAATACCAGATAGGGGAGCTCCAAGCTGCGGTGAAGAGGCTGCATGCCATCAGGTCGGGGTGGCAAAAAGGAGATTGACTCCTGCTGCCAGGCCTTTCACCAGAAGACAGAAGAGCCAGGGGTCTCCTGGATGAAAGTTGTCTCTGGCAACAAGGCACACTGCACCAGGGTCACCACTCCCCTGGACCTTCGCAACAGCTATGAAATCCTCACAGCACCAGATGAGCCAGCAGAACCACCAGCTCGTATACCTGAAGAAGAAAGACATCCTGCAACCCCCCTAGGAAGAAATGTAAAGTGGTTGTTGTGGGAGACTCCTTCTCACAGGGGACTGAGGGAGCAATCTGCAACCCTGACCCCTCAGCCCGTGAGGTCTGCTGCCTCCCAGGGGTCTGTATCCAGGATGTAGCTAAGAGGATCTCCAAACTTATCCAGCCCTCTGACCACTACCCCATGTTCCTTATCCATGTGGGCACCAATGACACAGCTTGGAGCAATCCCAGCTGGGTCATAAATGACTACAGGACTCTGGGAGTAGGGCTCAAAGTGTTGGGGGCACAAGTTGTTTTCTCCTCAATCCTTCCTGTTATGGGTCACAGGCACAGGAGGGTGAGAAGAATTCAGCAAATAAGCAGAACATTGCAGCACTGTAGCCATCGTGAAGGCTTCGGCTTCTAGAGCCACAACCCACACTTCAGAGAGCAAGCCGGCGAGTTATTAGGAAGGGACGGCCTCCACCTCACTTGCATGCGGAAAAAGCTCTTTTCAGCCAGAATGGCTGGCCTGCTTGACTGGGCTTTAAACTAAGTTCTCTGGGGGAAAGGCAAATAATCCCTGGTGCAAGCCCACCAAGCATCAGCCACCAAACCATTATATCGGCTGTACAAGGAAACAGACTCCTACCCCACCCCAGGGATGGGGCTCTTCCAGGAATGCAGGGAAATCTAGGGCCACTGATGGTAAGCTCACTTGCCTTTACACAAAGGCCAGGAGCCTGGGCAACAAACAGGAGGAGCTGGCTCTACTACTAAACAGTAATAATTACGATCTCATAGGGCTAACGGAGACCTGGTGGGACTCCACCTATGACTGGACCACAGGTATAGATGGCTATACCTTGTACAGGAGATATTGTGTTGCAAGAAAGGGTAGCTCTCTATGTGAAAGAGCAATACACTTCCCTAGAGGCAGAGATTGGCAACCAAGGAGGGCAACTTGAGACCCTCGGGGTAAGAATAAAGGAGGTACATGGTGAAGGGGATATAATGGTAGGAGTTTACTACAGACCTCCTAATCAAGAGCAAGAACTTGACCACAGGTTGGCATGGGTGACTTTAACTACCTGGACATCTCATGGGAAGAGCATTCAGCCAAATCCAATCAGTTGCAGTGCTTCCTCACAAGCATTGACAAGCTTTATTTGTCTCAAGAAGTCTACACACCAACAAGGGGCAAGGCGGTGCTGGACCTGGTACTGGCCAAAGGGGGTGATCTAGTCAGCGACCTGAGAATTGAAGGGAAGTTGGGACACAGTGACCATGAGTTGATCATTTTCTCATGTCTCCAAGCAATATTGCACTGTGCCACACTGACATTGCTGTCTTTGGTCATGTATAGACAGACCCATAGATTAATGGATTAATTCCTTCTTTACCTTATATCCTTGAGGTATAGAAGTATAATGATCCACATTTTAGATATGGGAACAGAAGGACAAAGAGATCAAGCACAATATTTTTAAAAGAAGCCTTTGATTTGGAACTCCAAGTTACAATACCATGGACTTAATTTTTGCAGCACTAAATACACCCAGTACCAACTGAAATCAATAGACTAATTTCCTAGGATCAGAAACCTGCATTCCATCATTTGTGACACACAGTTAATTTATGTCTTGATGTATAGATTAAGAACTATAGGAACATAGGAAAGTAGGGCTGGAAGGGACTTTGTGAGATCATTCAGATCTTGCCTTGAGCAGCCAAACTGATCTTGAAAACTTCCAGGGAAGGAGATCGCACAACTTCTCTAGGTAGCCTATTCCAGTACTTGACACCCTCAATCAGAAAGTTCCTCCTAATCTCCAACCTAAATTTCCTCTGCTGCAGCTTGTCTCCTATGGCCACAGAGAAAAAAAGCCCATCTCCATTCTCTTTATAATTGCCCTTCAGGTATTTGAAGACTGTTATCAAATTCCGGCACCTCACCACCACCACCGCTTGGTCTTCTCTTCTTGGCTAAGTAGAAAGAGTCTAAAAGCCTGAAGCTCAATTGATTCAAACTAGACAGCTTCCTCTAATCTGTGGAGGTTGAACTGATAGCCAACTGAACTGACATTCAGTTTTTAATTGGGAAAGGCAGGAGGAGGTCTGCACTGAATCAGGCCAGTAGGCAAGGGCACTAGAGCAGTGTTTCTCAACCCACGGGTTGTGACACTTGCAGAATATATGAAAGGGTTGTGGGCAGACTTTAAAAATGGATCAACAGATTTTAAAAATGGATTCTCCGTTAAAGGAGAAAAATGTGGGAAACCTGCAACAGACTTTTGGGGGCCTCCCAATGCCCCCCACACACCCTCTGCTCCACATACCCACCCTCTGTCCCACACGCTGGGTTTTGTGGTCTGGGGGCTGCGGGTCTGGGGTGAGGGGCATGGGGTCAGGACTGGCCATTGATGTTTACAAA
>NW_017728911.1:25781818-25788114 GCF_001723895.1 Crocodylus porosus | reverse complement strand
CCCCCCCCCCCGACTCACCACCAGGAACTGATCTCCAGGCTGCCTGGTGGCCATGTGCACGTGTACATGAGCACATGCATATGGCATCCCCCCTGCCTAACTGTCCTCCCACTCCCCCCAGCCACTTTCAGGTTGGAACTCTGCCATCCTGCAAGGGGAAACCCAGTGTTTCCTGCATTTTTATCATTTAAAGGAGAAAATCTGGGTATTCCTCCTTAAAATGGGAAAACCCACATTTTACTGTGTTTCATCATGGCAAACAGAAACCTTAGATCCCTGCTCATCAGTATTCCTGAGCTTTCCCTTTGCACTGGAACTGTAGTTCCCAGAGTTTAACAGTGGTTTAAGCTGAATCAGAGGCAGAAATCTCCTCCTCAAAGCTCTTCTGATCTATCTTAATTCTATGCTGGAAAGGCTCCTCGTACTATAATGCATCACACTATTTTAAATTACTAGTGACCCAAATACACTAACTTTAGTCTGATGAGAATAAGCAATTGTCACTTGGTGTGAGTATGCCAAAAACAGGCTAATCTACTGAAGAAGTTAAGAGTTAGATAGGTGTTTTGGATTATACCCTCTGGACAAGGGAAAGAATTGCTGCCCTCTCTCCAACTCCATTAACTTGCTTGTTTTAGCAAAACACAGGCATAAGCAAAAGGGAAACAAGTAAGAAAATTGGGAGGGCTGGATATCACTCCCTGCTACCTGCCATCCTCATTCTGCAGAAATCATTACTGTTGAGCAGCACTTCTACAAATACTCTTTTGGATTCAACAGAATTCAGGAAGACTAGCAAGCATGGCATAAGACCAGCTTGGCTTAGCAGGGAACTCTTCAGTAAAGTAAATCACGACAAGAAAGCTTATAAGAAATGGAAACAGATGAATAAGTAGGCAAGAATATAACAGCATTGCTCAGGCCTGCAGGGATGAAATTAGGAAGGCCAAAGTGCAACTGGAGTTGCAGGTATCAAGGGATATGAAGAGCAATAAGAAGGGTTTCTACAAGTATGTTGGTGGCAAGAGGAGGATCAGGAAAAGTATGGGTCCCTTACTGAATAGGGGAGGCAACCTTGTGAAGAGGATGCAGAAAAGGCTGAAGTACTCAATGTCTTTTATGCCTCAGTATTCACAGGCAAGGTCAGCTCCCAGACTACTGCACAGGGAAGCACAGTTTGGGGAGGAGCTGAAAAGCCCTCAGTGGTGAAAGAACAGGCTAGGGACTACTTAGAAAAGAAGGGCATATGGGTCCAGATGGGATGCATCCAAGGGTGATGAGGGAGTTGGCTGATGTGATTGCAGAGCCATTGACCATCATATTTGAAACCTCATGGTGATCAGAAGAGGTCCCAGATGATTGGAAAAGGGCAAACTGTGCCCATATTTAAGAAAGGGATAAAGGAGGATCCAGAGTACAGACCAGTCAGTCTCACCTCAGTCCCTGGAAAAATCATGGAGCAGATCCTCAAGGAATCCATTTCTAAGCACTTGGAAGAGAAGCTGGTGATTAGGAACAGTCAGCATTGGCTTCATCAGGGGCAAGTCATGTTCAGCCAACCTGATTGCCTTCTATGATGAGGTGACTGGTAGATGTGGTATATCTTGATTTTAGCAAGGCTTTTGATACAGTCTTTCAGGCAAGCTAAGGAAGTATGGTCTGGATGAATGGACTGTAAGGTAGATAGCACACTGGCTGGAGCATCAGGCTCAGAGAATCTGAGCGCACACTCCCTATGAAAAGGCACTGTTGACACTGCCAGCAATGCCTGTGGGCAGTCACCACTCCCCCCCTCCCCCCCCCCAGTCGCTGGTACTGCTGCTGGCAGTGTCTGTGGGTGGTCGGCACTCGCCTCCTCCCACCGCCGACAACACTGCAGCTGCCTCCCCACTTACCGCTGCTGCATTCCCACCTCCGCCAGCGCTGCCGCTGCTTGCCGGAGCTCACCATGCCCCTCCAGCCGCGCGGGGCATGTGGTGTTCATGCAGAGAATAGTAATCAATGGCTCGATATCTAGTTAGCAGCCAGCAACAAGTGGAGTGTGGCAGTGCCCTGTGGGTCGGTCCTTGGGCCAGTTTGGTTCAAAGTCTTCATCAATGACCTGGAAGATGGCATAGAGTGTACCGCCAGCAAGTTTGCAGATGACACCCAGCGGCGGGGGAGTAGTAGATACATTGGAGGGTAAGGCTAAGATTCACAGTGACCTAGACAGATTGGAGGATTGGGCCAAAAGAAATCTCATGAGGTTCAACGAGGACAAATGCAAAGTCCTGCCCTTAGGATGGAACAATCCCATGCACCGGTGCACACGGGGGGCTGACTGGCTGGGCAGCAGCTCTGCAGAGAAGACCTCGGGGTTACAGTGGACAAGAGGCTGTATGTAAGCCACCAGTGTGTCTTTGTTGCCAAGAAAGCTAACAGCATCCTGGGCTGCATTGGTAGGTGTGTTGCCAGCAGGTCAAGAGAAGTGATTATTCCCCTCTATTCAGCATTGGTGAGGCCACATCTGGAGTACTGTGTTCAGTTTTGGGCCCTCCATCACAGAACGGATGTGGACAAATTGGAGGAAGTCCAGCGGAGGGCAACAAAAATGTTGAAAGGGCCTGGGGCACATGACTTATGAAGAAACAGAGGGAACTGGGCTTATGTAGTCTAGAGAAGAGGAGACTGAGAGGGGATTGAACAGCAGGCTTCAACTACCTGCAGGGGATTCCAAAGAGGATGGAGCTGGTCTGTTCTCAGTGGTGGCAGATGACAGGACAAGGAGCAATGGTCTCAAGTTGCAGCAACGGAAGTTTAGGTTCGATATTAGGAAGCATTTTCTCGCAAGGTGAGTAGTAAAACACTGGAACAGATTACCCAGAGAGGTGGTGGAAGCTCCATCCTTGGGGGTTTTCAAAAGCTGGCTAGACAAAGCCTTGGCTGGGATGATCTTGTTGGGGATGGTCCTGCTTTGAGCAGTGGTTGGACTAGATGACCTCCTGGGGTCCCTTCCAATCCTAACTTCCTTTGATTCTATGTGAAGGTTACAAGAAGCATGACAGCTGTAGGAGTAGGAAGGAAAGGAAGAGACAGGCTCCAAGTAAGTCCAAGTGACCATTTGTCTCACCTCGGAGACCTCCAAATGAATGAACAATGCCCTGCATCCCAAGCAAACGTTACTTGTACTGGAACCTTCAGTCCATTTATATTGGCTCTGTTGTTAGTCACTCTTGTCCTTTTGCTTTGTTTCTTGAACAACTGCCTCACAAAAATAATCCCCACTTCTCCCCTTCCCCTTAAAGCCAGCAACACCAACAAAGGGACAATTTAGACAGTAATAGAGACTGAGTTGTAACAGTGGTTTTGATGTTAGCAGGGGAGAGGTGGGTTGAGAGGGGAGGTCGAGTCAGAGAGAAGAGAAACATGTTCAGAGGTGATCCTGTAACCTCTCACAGGGAGAAAAAAATGCGTCTTTCTGTCTGATGAGATGGAGAAACAGCAACAACTTTCTAGATGTTGCTTTCAGCAAACAACAGTAAAGGGCGTGAGGGTGGGAAGGCTTTGACCACAAGGGCCTGGTCTACAACAGACGATCACTTCTTTTCTTCCTTTATAAAGCATGATCACAAAAAATATGTCCAGTATTTGTATTGGCTCTTTCCCAAAGAGCTGTTGCAGTGACTTTCCAACATGCTTCTATGAGACAGAGCAATTTTAAGTTTATAAATCATTAAAACAATGCATTTATTTATCAAAAGCTGGCCTCCTGAAATGAAACACCATTGTCTAAGTAGAAAGCAAATCTAATCATTTTAATGAACTTGAATTCTTAGGGCTTGTGCTAATTGGCGCCGTTTAAAATGCTGCCAGTTCGGTTTGTCCACAAGCTTCAAAAAGAAAATCAAAATATGCCTTTTAGTGATGGGATGATGTTTGCGAACTAGAACTGCTAAATCGGTGGGATCAGGGACTGAATTCAAAGCTGTGAATTCTTTTTTTTTTTAGATCATACATTAAAGATCACAGAATCTTTATAAATTAATCTCAAACATTAAATATTTGGCATTACAAACTTAAAAACTTCTCTGAAATATACATACCACCACCTACTGGCAATTAGCTAAATAAATTATTTATGTATATGGATCTGCATTCATATATTTAAGGGTACATTAAAGTTGGCTGGACTGACCCCAACATTAGGATATATTTTTACATTATTCTTGTACTTGAATAAACATTTGTTCCTGTGTATTTATGGATTCCACATATTGCAACAAAAATAGCATATAGAAAAGATGCATTCAGAAATGATTTCACATTTCAAGTAGCCTCTTTTTTTAATGGGTCAGTGAAACATATCATACAGTTTAAATTGGGGTGAATACAAAGGCTGTATGTGATGTGCAGAACCAGGCAGAAAGGCCTTATACTGCTCTGCTTCAGCAGCTGGGCAAAAATGGGTTTAGCTAAGTGCTGCTATCTCCATAGTAATGTATGAAATAGAGGGGCATGACCAGCTTGAGGAGAAGAGTCCCTGGGAACAGTCTCTTCATGCAGTACATCCCCCTCTGGACTGGGGAATGCAACATTGCTGTTTGCTGCTCAAGTTAGTGCTGTTTCACTCCACGCCCTAGAGTAGGGGTGGGCAGCCATTGCATCTGGAGGGCCACTTAATGAGTTTTGGTGAACTGTTGAGGGCTGCACACACAAAATTGATGGTAAAGATATCATTTTAACAAATTATAGACAAAAGACAAATCATATGCTAAAAATCAAATATCTACTATACAATATTTTATTTCAAAAAATATTTTTTGTTCTGATTTATGCTTGGGTAGTGTATATATAGAGAGGTGATTGCAATACAGCTCAAAATAAATCTCTCTTCCAAAGGAACCAAAATTAGCCAGCAGGACACTTGGCCAGGAGAAGATGCCTCCACCCCCAGCAGAACCCTGCCACCGCCCAGCCACCCCACAAATCCCAAGGAAGCTCCTGCCTCAGCCTACACCCTGACATACCCCTCAACAGCTGCCAGCACCCTAAACCTGCCTGGCTCCCACCTCTTCCTACCCACAGTTGCCCCCACAAAACCTGGAGAAGCCCAGCAGCCCTCTCTAGCCTGCCCCAGCTGCACACAGTGCCATGCAGGCTGTGCCCACCTGTAGCCCGGGGTTCCCCCTTTCCCCAAGAGAAGCCCCAGCCCCAGGGCTCTGGGGGCACCTAGGCAGACAGGATGGGAGTGACACTGTCTGCAGTCAGGGGGCAGCAGGTGATTGGGCTGGCTCATGGTGCTTCATGGAGCAAGATGGGACCAGGGCCGGGGTCGGGACCGAGGCTTCACCTGTCAGGTAGCTTTGGTGCCTCCGTGCACAGATTCACAGTGCCAGCACCATGGTCCTAGTACCTGGGGCAGTTCCCGCTACCTCTTGCCAGGTGGGGCACCACTGGCTTGGCCTGAACAAGGGTGCTCGGGCCCAACCACAGCTCACCCAGTGCCTAATGCACGGGGTCAGGTGGGCAGGTGAGCAGCGTCCCCTGAAGTGCCAGCAGAGGCCAGAGCTGGAGTCAGAGCCGCTGCCTGCCCATGGACTGGATAGAATCAATTGGTGGGCCAGATGCGGCCCGCAGGCCGTATTTTGCCTACCCCTGCCCTCAAGTCTTCAAAAGGTGAGGTCCTCTGTGCGTGTCTGGTGGCAGAGCAACTAAGCAAGCTGTGTTGCTGGTGCCAGGTCGTCTTGTAGAACAAGAAGCTACATATGGATGTCAAAGACACAGCTTTCACCATCTGCAACACAGAAGTTTGACCTTGCATGTTGGCAAGCCAAGTCTTTTCCCTTAAGCGACACAACTGGCCCAAGGGACATTGTGACATGATATGGTCTCCTCAGAAGCCTAACAGCAGTCGAGGCAAGAGCTGTTTTTCTGCACTAGGAGGTTTCTCTTAGGGTAAGGAGGCTGACTGCAAGCTCTCTCCCTTCATCTATGCTCAGCTTTCCAAATCACACTCAGTCCTGACCCCAATACCTTCTACTTACCCAGTACTGAGCTGAGACCAACAGTCATACCTATTTATATCATGCTTTTATGACTGCAGACAGGTATCCATGAGGGACTAAATCAGATTTCAATTCAACAATGATTCCCAGCACCACCTAGTCACCTTAAATTTACATATGAGATATAAAAGACACCCTCCCCATCCCACACACAAATCCTGTGCCTACACGCGCGTGCGTGTACACACACACACACACACACACACACACACACACACACACACACACACACACACACACACACACACACAC
>NW_017728911.1:25754053-25781718 GCF_001723895.1 Crocodylus porosus | reverse complement strand
ACACACACACACACACACACACACACACACACACACACACACACACACACACACAAATATAAGGAAAACAGTTTAAAAAAATTGAGCCAGCAACTATAAATGCTGATTGTTTGATATGATACTCCTCTAAAAATGACTTTATAATTGAATATTATTTAGCCAGGCCTAAACACTTTATCTAATGATTTTGGCATTTCATTAGTTTTATTATTCAGACAGTTTTAAGAGTTCAGTGAATAATGGGGTATGCCAATGCTCCTGCTGGGACCAAAGTTGAAGATTCCCAACTAGAGGGTCTTGCCTGTCTGCTCAGAGTCTGACTGATCACCATATTTGGGGTCAGGAAGGAATTTTACCCCAGGATCAGATTGATATGGACAGTGGGGAATTTTGCCTTCTTCTGTAGCAGGGGGCATGCCCATACACCTAAGATCTCTTGAGCGCATATTGACAACATTTCATTGATACAGGGCATTGGCTGCCATGGTTCCTCTGCTTTACCTGTGGCAAGTTAGGGTGTTAGATCTGTGTTGTGTCAGGGTCGACAATAGTCATATGTAGAGTTTAGATTATGGATTGTATAGGATGGTTTGGGTTGGGATGATTCTGCTTCAGGCACAGGGTTGGGCTAGATGACCTCTGGAGGTCCCTTCCAACCCTGCTTCTCTATGATTCTCTAGGATTCCCTGATAGCATACTAATTGCATGATTTTTTAAAGAAGGAGATATTTGCAAAATAACTTTACTCATTATTCATCCAAGTTCTTATTTCATATAGAGATAGTCCTCCTGGTAAATATTTAACTAATTAGACAGTGGTCTTCAGAGCATTATGCCAATAGTTAATACCCTGTAGTAGGTATTTTGCTTGCTCATTACTAGGTACATTACAAATAATATTTTAATTGAGTTTCCAATTCATAAATGCTGGAATAGGCTTATGAGTCATATTAGAAGCTGAAATACAAAACAATCCATTCACACTATAAAGCTAGGGAGTCTGGTGAAAACAGGATGCAGGGTAGATGTGTGCAAAATTGCTGTCTATCCAAGGGAATTTATTCCTTTTATCCAGCTGTGTCAGTGGAGGGTTCACTTAAGGAATTATTCAGGTGAGCTGTTTTGCATCTATAACATTACCTGAAACAGGGTCTGATTGTATTTGAAAAGCTCCATAAGGAAAGGATGTTGTTCTTGGAAAGCTTGTTACACTAGGTGAGTAATTACCCGGCCTTTTAAATTATAGGGTTCTTGAAATGCACTTCCTTTCTGAAAAGGGACCAAAAATAGCACCCTGGGGGCTCGCATTTATTGTGTTTCAGTGATGCCATGTCAAGTGTGCTTAGTTCACGCATTAACAGATTTTTTCCCCTTCCACTTTTCAACCTTGAAAACTCCACCTAGGAAATGAAATTCTTTTCTCCTTGCCCATCACCACTAGGTAAATGTTTTACCAGCCCTGGCTTATGTCTGTGTAACCCTGCTGTCTTCCTATCATGCCCTCTGTGTTGCTTGTTCAGTCTCAGAGCCTCAAAAGTTTGTGCAGGTAAGTGACTGGAACTCAGTAAACCCTATAATGCACATGGATACACATCTGTCTTTCTGTCTTACTTTGCCAGGTCAACTCCAAACAGTGGTCACAACCATTTTACTCGCTAAAGTAAGCATATAGGACTCTGAGCAGCAAGACTTATGCAGAAGTTACCATTTTTAGGTAGTTGCTTTTGCTAGAAGAATCACTTTAACATTTCTGTCTCTCTTCTCAAAGGAATTTATAGATCTTACATAAATGAAAGGCAGATTCAGCAAAGGCAGAAAATGCCAGGGTGTTTTTCATTGTCCAGCAGACAAATGCCAGGGCCTCTTTGGGGACACTTAGAGTGTCTAGTCACTATTCCTTACTGAAGACAAAAGCCATCTGTCAACAAACTAATCACTGGACAGATTCAGAGACAAGTGAAAATAAAAAGCCAATACAGACATATGTATGAGATTTCAGTCAGCTGCCAAGGACAGAAAACAAATTCAGTCTACATGGCATTTGGGTTCAGTTATTTCTCTCAAAAGTGGGAAGCAGGGAAGTGGCAAAATTATCTTTAGCTTTGACCTTTTAAATCAATCAGTGTGATCATGGAGTGATGGGCCTGAACCACAGTCCTGGATCGAAACATCACCAACGTAAACTAACAGAAGCAGAACTAAGCACAAATAGATCAACTGAATATGCTACTATACATTTAGTACTGCATGTCATTTAGTGCTGAAGGAGGCATTACTCTTTTTAATTGAACCCCTGGACAATACAGGACAATTTAGTGTTTAGTTTCTGGCTAAAGGCCACCTTAATTTGTCATTAGCCCTCTGCTGTACTGTTAATTTTCTCTTCAGAGAGACTAATTTTCACATTAACTAGTGCATCTAGAACCAGCCAGCAGGAAAGCACCAATTTCTTCGGTTCTCCCCACCTTTATTCCTATCGTTACCCAGTGGGGCCTGGTTTTCTTATTCCTACACAAGAGAAAGAAAATCTCAATTGCCACCATCCCAATTCCTAACGATTTGGCTCTAAGGGTAAAGGCTACCATCCATAGCCACATTTTACTTCTTGTGGCATGAATGCAGGCCCCCATTTAAGCTACACTTCAATCTCCATTTGACAAAGGTCATGAGAATGTATTTTGCATTATGGTATTGCTTGCCAGCTAGGGCTAGATTGTGCCAGGTGCTGGACACACACATAGCAAGAGAAAGTCTCCGCTTTTAAGAACATAAAATGAAGAGAAATGTTAGAGAAAGGAATTATCATCACCCCTGTTATACAGATTAGAAGGTGAGAGTAGATTAGGTCTCTGATTCAGCAAAGCACTTACTCAGTGCTTCAGGTTAAAATGGGATTTAAGCACATGCTTGAATACTTTGTTGAATCAGGGCCTAAGGCGCAGATTCTCAAAGGTATTTGAGGATCTAAGTCCAGATGACTTCTCCTAAGTCAAAGGGAAAGGCAGTGGCAGAGTTGAGAACTGAACCTGGATACCTTGAATCATATTCCAGGGCCTTGACAACAAGTTATTTCCTCTGGAAAAAAGTGCCTTATCTAATCATTACAAGCATCTTTCCCCAAACATAAAGCCCCACTAGAACAGGAAAGATCCTACTTTGTGAAGCAGATTCTCAAATAAGAAAGAAATTGTGTGTATTTGCTTCATTTTCTGATCTTGACTTTTGCATTTGCAGGTGCAAGAGGACCTTAGTTATTTGAATTTCTGCACCAAATCTGCTTTCCTAGCGGTGGAAATATTGAGGTGTAGCGAATCAGGATGATTCAGAACATGGGAGCACGCCATGTTAAATATACAATAGACCTCAATTTTAGCAGCATTCAAACAGGATGTCGTTTCATCCTTGCACTAATTGAAATCAATCTGAAGGAGTCAGAGCTTTTGAGAGCTAAAAATCATAATTGCTTTCTTAAAGGCAGCACCCTGTGTAAAATTAAATGCACTTTTCCAACAGCTTCACTAATGCAGTGTTTGATTGGCCCTTGAGGATTCCTGGAGATATTTGTCATTCAGCATGGAATCAGGTCAGCAGCTAAAATTAACCACCCACCTCTCCCCTGTTCAGCATGTAGAATCACTGCTTTTGGTACTGCTCAGCTTGGGCCTTCCAAAATGGGTGGGTTCTTACTACGAACCTAAATTATGCCTTAACGAGGAATATTGATGGATACAATCATTCCTATTCTGAAATGAAGCTGTTGGGAATCAGACTCACAGTCCCTTTGACTCCAGCCTGCATTGATTGGTTCTTGGGCAGCCTACCAACCGGGTGCTGCCTCTTACAGCATCCACTGTTCATCTGCCTAAGCAAGGCCTGCAAGCCCTACATAAACTACAATTTCTCTTCATTAGTGTGATTCTGCCTGCATGAATCTGATAACATATGGGATATTATCATAAAACAGCCTATTTCTCCAATTCATTTTCTCTTTTATGAAGATTATGAAATGTATTGCAAGTGCATTGGGCAGAATAAAACTGGAGATTCTACTATAGTTTATCTTTGATTCGGTTTCTAAAATGCAAACAGCCTCACTTTTAAGTTCACATTTCCCAATACTGCCATGCTAATACATTATGAAAACTGCTGACTCTCTTTTCTGTTTCTTCCAGTTCACTACAGGCCTGATGTATAACACAAGTCACTTGCCCAAGGATGGGAGTTTAATGTCCAGAGCCAGCAGATGCAGTACGATGGAAAAAACCTGGAGGTACAGTAACCGTCTAGTCAACCCTAATCAGTGCCACAATCTGACTAAGCACGAACATGAAAGATAATCACAGTTTAACTATGGATTATGTAATTCCAAACATGTGCTTCATACCCCCCCCACACTTCCTGCCTTTTGTAAGAAAGAGGAGATAATGAGTCTGTTGCAGTGAGCTGTTTCTGTGCTTCAATTCAATGAGCACTTTGTTTGGGATTATTGTAGACACAGGTATAGCCCTCCTGTCCTCCAGATTTATTAATTAGCATTTATGTGCCTCCATTTAATGAGATGTGTGCGCCCTCTACTGGTCTATGTCTGCATTTATTAAGGGAAAAAAAATCACATCGTAAAGGGGTTTTTTTTAAGTTTTGTATACAAACATACAACCCCCCTCCAAAAAAAATGAAACTTCAACATGTGTTGCTCATCACTTTCTTCCTAGTACCATGTATAACAAGGCAAATTTCAGTACAGTATTACCTTGCTAATTCAGCCTTCATCAAGTAAACTACCTTGTCATTATTTATTGCTACTACTTTCCTTTTTTTATAACATATTTGGGCATTTGTGGTATGATTCCTAGGGACTGACTTACATGTTTGCATTCAAAAGATATGTTGATTACATGGTGTGTGCATCCTTCAAAACCAAATGGGCATGCACTGTTCCTTTAAGAGATGCACTGTGTATAGGGACAGAGATGTGCACATTGGCCTCCTATTGACTCCAGACTCCTCGTCTGTTCCTGGGTCTGTATTTAGCTGCAGCAGGACTTCAGGAAAGCAACTGAGCCTTCATGGATTAAATCAGTTAGCAAAAGCTTCACTAGCTCCTGGCTAATCTGTCTCAATTACAGAGTATGGACAAATGCAACAGAAGCAATTTTAATAAGCAGTTTACCTCTGAAATTGCTTCCACTATCAAGCCTAGTAAAGATTATTAGGAACCATAAATATAAACATGCTAACTTTATTCCATATCCACCCTTTTGCCCTTTTACAAACACTTTCATCTCATGATATAGTGAAGCAACACCACTGTAGCTGCATAGGCTACATTTCATTTTAAATCAGGAAAAACAGAAATTGGTGAGTCCCATTGAAACACCTCTGAAAAAATAAAATGGTTTCATGCCTCACTAACAACATGAAAAACCCAAGTGGGGGGCTGAGACCATGACTAGAGAATTACTCTGGTGTAAACTAATCTGTCCCTAGCAGGTGCACACAATCATGGGCACAGTTGCCACCTGCACAAATGGAGAGAAAGGGATAGCAGTTAGTTGATCAAAGGGAGGTTTCAGGACTGAGTGCAATTGAAGATGGGATGGCCCACAGCAAATTAGAAGTTGCCTGATTTTAAAAGATTTTTTATCTATAGCAACAGACGACACACAGCACTGATAACTGATGCACAGCCTCGCTCCAGTGAGGTCTGGGCTGTAAAAGGGAATGTTTATTTCAATGTATATCAGAGACTCCTGTCTTTTGAAAAGAGAAACCAGAGTGATTTCCTGCCCCTGCTGCAGTTACCGCATCAGCATTTGCACTGCGGCTGGGGTAACATTACATCATACAGCAAGAATGTCATATGGTTTCTCAGCAGCAAAAGATACAGAATATATATAAAAAAAATACAAATACAGAAGATATTGATCCTGCTTTGGGGCAGGTTGATGATCTAAATGACCTTTTGCAATTTCTTCCAGCACTACAATTCTATTATTCCCTAACACCTTCAGACTTTGTTTCCTCATGTTTGAAGAGGTGTTAGCTGTTTTGAAGCTATTTTCCATCTAGCATAGACGCACTTAGTTACATAGCCTGTTCTCAAAAACGGCTCATTCTCGTAGTCTAGACAAGGCCCAAATAAAGCCAGGTTAAAGTAACTTTTAAAGGCTAACTGAATCATTTATCCGTTTTTCTGCTTGTACCCATTTTCTTTACTGCTACCTGTTCTTACCACCGAGAAGTATTTTCCTAACACAGCCATGACTGGCGGCAAAACATTAAAGATATATGTTAGCATTAAAACAAAAGCAAGTCTCCAGCCTCCTCAAATTAACTTGTTGGCAGCAGTGATTGAAGCAGACCTTCACTTTACCTTACAAATCACCTTAATTTAAAAAAAAAAATCATCTTGTGGCAGATTTTTCCATTCTGGCAGGGCTTCCTCATGATAATGAACTTCCTGAGATGTACGTGCTCGATCAGCTCGGTACAGGAATTTGGAGACCTGGCGGGGGTAAGGAACACACACTCTGGCACAGATGCCCACCCCACTTGGTTGTCATCATACCCAGAATGCACAAGGGAAATCATGCTTAGGCAAAGTGTACAGTGAGTCGAGTGAAGCATTACCTCCCCTAGTTAGTCATTACCTAAAGCAGGGGTGCATTGGAGGGAGTAAAAAGCCTTTAACAATAACTCCTTGCCCTTCTGTTTAAGCATTCCTGGACAAACAACAGTCATTTTTCTGCTTTAACCTCGTCTAATGTAATGGGGGGGTGGTACAGCTGTTGGAATGAGATTATCAGGCTTGTTATGGATCTAGCTGGAGGAGGATAAATATCATTAATTTGAGAGTAGCATCCAGTATTGATAAAGACACTTCAAGGAGTCAGCTTTTGTGATCAACCTGTAAGTCTGCCAGCTGAAAGGAGACTAAGCTCCTTATGATCAGTCCCCATATTTTTCCTTACAAAAAGGTAGTGTGGAATTCAGGAATGAAATGAATCATGAACTGAGACAAGTTGGCTTAAGGAGATAACCTGCCTTCCTTCCTGAGCTGCTGCAAGAGGAGGATGTTTATGCCTACATTGCCAATTAAAGCCTGGGAGTTTGGTAGAGGGGTTTTCACTCCTCCCCAAAAAAAGGGTTATAAGGTTGGGGCCTGCCACACTGACATCTCTCCTTCGGGTGTCTTGATCTGTCAACATAAATATACTCAAGTGTTTGGTTTTTATTCTCTGTTGAAGCCAGAACAATAAGAGAAATAAGAACTTCATTTCCTTTGAACAGATCTGGTTCATATCAGGCTTTAAATCTGGAATAAGCTCTTATTCTGAGTTTGATATTAACTTAATATACAGCACTGGCTATTGTATGTTGTCTTCCTATTAAAAAAAAAAAATCAGCTGTGATCAGAACATTCATTGCAGACAAAGCAATTAAACTAGCCCCCAACCTCTCCCACAATATTTTCAACATTTACTTTACACACTTTAATTTCGAGAAATAACTTACTCTTTCTTGATTAAAAAACAAGTCCTCTATTTAAAGCTATAATAAAAAGTGTAAGTGAATCTGTAATACTCATTAACAGTGACACATCAAGAACCCTGGAGAATGAAGTCTTCTGTTTAGCTAAGCACCAGATAGTCTTTCCCATTACCACCCCATCCTGGTTCTGACATCCTGTTTGGGAGTGAAAAAAGAATTCACTCTCCACATGCATTCAATTATAGTATTACTGGTGTGCCAGTAGTACCTGGAGGCCCCAATCAGCATCTAGCCCTACTGTTTTAAGCAGTTCACTTATAGTGAGCATGAGAGAGTCCCCATCTCAAATCACTTAGCATAAAAATAAGCAAAAGCACACATTCGATCCTCAGGGGCTTCTGTAGGGGTTAAATCCCAACTCGTGCCAGTAGGATGTTGTTTTTTGGATGCGACTGTCTGTCTACTAGGAACTAAGTCTCAAAACTTGTTAACAGCCATCAGATGATAACTATTTTAGACTACTTTTGACTTTTTAGACCATAAAATTTGTTTTAAAAGATTATTAAAATATTACGTGAATCATGCAGAACTTTGAATGGTCTGAAGAATATTGCAAGTTCACTGAGTTTTGCATCATGTCTTTCATAACATGCTTAGGTACATCTGACCCACGAGAGTCAAATTTTCCATTGCAGTGCAAAGATGTTACTTGGGCTGGCAAGTGAACAAGAAAGAATGTTTTCCTATTTGTGCCAGCTCCTTACCCATCAGGGAAACAAAGATCAATCAACAACACTGAAGAGGCTGTTGTAGCACAATTCAGTCGTAAGATTTGCAGGGAATCCTGGAGGGAAGGCTGGGCTGTAGTCCATAAGTAAGGCTGAAATGAGATGTCTTGGGCAGGAGTATGTAAAAGAAAGGTGAGAAGAATAGTTTAAAAGAAAATCTAGCATAGTTACCAATGCTGGGACAAATGAAGAGGTGCTACTGATATTTAGGAAATGAACACTGAGACTTGAAGTATCCAGGAGAACTATAGTAGTGTCGGACTGCCTGTGACACAGACTGAGTGAGGTAATTAGGGACAGCATGAGAGCTTAGAAATAGCTACCTGGTGAGCAGACTTGTTATTTTAAACACAAAATAAGCTTTCAAAGCAAAAGCTCATAATTAATGGAAAAAATGTAATTTTTAACTAAGCCTTTTCCCCCTTTCCACCTGCTTCAAGAGGTCCTTGCCAGAAGAGAAGCTGCCCTATACCTGCAAGTGATAATCCCAAAGGAGGAGGAATGTGGTATAGGTTGCAATCTGTACATGGCTCCATGACTCCAGGGACAGGCTATTGCCCAGTGCTAATATTCCATCTTGCATTCAGGATGTGTGTTGCGATTCTGGACTTGGTCCATGCAAGACCCTGCAAGTCATGAAAACATTTATAGCAGGACTGTATGAAGCTAACACCACTCCTCAGATTCAGGTACTCTCCCTGCATGAAGTATCTTGAAAAGAGATAGGTTCAAATATTCTTGTGCTCCAGCTTCTATAGGTCATATTAATCTCTGTGACAAAATCACATCTAAAGAAACCAGCTGGGAAGTTACAAATAGGTCATACCTGTGCTGGGCCCAGTGAGCGTGAAAAGCTTCACAAGTTTGGGTCAGTTTTGATGCTTACTCAAGCCTGGAGACAAGCCTGCAGAGTTAATCATCTCTCTCTTCAAGGCCTGTCATTAATAGTTAAATTTGGCAGAGTAGGCTTCTACCACCACCCTCTCACCTCTGTGCTGTTCAGCATCCTGCTGCATCTTCTCTGAGCTGCACTGCTGCTTAAGTTTTAGTTCACAGTGCAAACAGGGGGGATGTAGCTAGTTACATGCCTAGTACTCTGTTGGTTATGTGTAAATAAATATTAAGCTCCAGATCACACACACAAATATCTGCATCTGGAAATAGCAGGGCTCAGCACCATAACTTTCAAGGCAGGTGACAAAGAAAGCAAGATATGCAGTGAAATCATCAAAATGTGAAGGGGTTCAATATGAGAGGCAAAGATCATCTCTCTTGAGATGTGGCAGAAAGATAAAAGAAAATACAAGCTGAGAGGAGTTGACTTTGGGGACTGTAAGGAGAAAGCCTGATGAAGAATCCAATCTTTAGTCTAAAAGATTAGACTTTGAAGCATCCAGTGGGTTTGAGGACACAGAGATGTGTGTGGGGAGGTGGAATGAGAGCCCAGGCTTTGTGCCAACCAGATAACCCAAGGAACAGGAAAAAGGAAACCACAAAGCTCTGCCATAAATGCCGGGATTATTAGAGGGGAGGATGAGCTGGTTCAGATGAAGTAATTGATTTGAAACATTCCTCAAAACACAAATAAAAATTGGAGTTTCAAGACGTTCAGTTCAGTTTTTTCCCCTCCTATAGTTTTGCACTATTTTTTTGGCTGGGCTTGGAGGAGAGTGTGCCAAAAGACTGCAAGTAAATCTGTCTGTTCTCACAGAGTTTCTGGCCCAACCAGGAGTAGGAGGAATCCAGGCTCTCATGAGAAAGCCTGGTTCCATGCAATTTCCAGACTAGTTTTGCAGACTCAGAAAGTCAGGAGAAGGTGCCAGACTTTGGGGGGGCTGCTGAACACTCTGAGCCTTTGAAAATTTGCTCATCACTAACTACCAGGAGAGAAACTGAAAGCATGAAAGGATAGAAGGAAACTGTGTTCTAACTAGCATCACTAGATAGGAAGCTGGCTTCCTGCAAGGAAACATGGGGGGTTAGTTCCTGAGGATAATAGTAAGTAGGACTAAATGGAGCTGGTAGGAACAGCAAAGAACTGATGATCTGAATGTTGCTGCCTGCTGGCACAGAACTACATAAGACTCATAATATGGACTGGGAGCAGACAGGGTATTGTGCCACAGTTCTGGGCAGCTCCACGTACTTTATCAGGGAAAGCTTAAAGATAAAGAGAGAAGGAAAAAAAGATATAGTCCATGAATGACAAATGAATACAGAACTTCACCCCACCAAATTTTAATTGCCCCCAGTTTTTGTCATGGATGTCAAAAATCACACCTTAAAAGTATAATGTGGCACATATGTGGAATATATATACTGGTTGGGCCAGTAACATGTGGAAAGTGCAATGATCAAGTCTGCGGATGACACTAAGCTGGGGAAATGTAGGCATGTCAGAGGATAGTGTAAGGATCCAGGATGACCTTGATAGACTGGTCCTATGGGCTGAACAGAATCAGATGAGGAGAGGCTGAGAGACATGGGACTCTTCAGCCTGGAAAACCAAAGGCTCAGGGGTGACCTGGTGGCAGCCTATGAGTATATAAGGGGTTCAGGGGTACATCAGGACCTGCAAGAACATCTGTTCACCAGGGCATCCCAAGGGAAGATGACATCTAATGGTCACAGACTCCTGGAAGACTGTTTTAAGATGGACATAAGGAAAAACTTCTTTGCTGTCCAAGTCCCCAGAGCCTGGAATAGACTCCCCCCAGAAGTAGTGCAAGCACCTACCCTGGCCACTTTTAAAAAACACTTGGATGCTTATCTTCCTGGGATCATTTGACCCCAGCTGATTTCCTGCCCTTTGGGCAGGGGGCTGGACCCAATGGTCTTGCAAGGTCCCTTCCAACCCTAATGTCTATGAAATCTATGAAACAGGGAAAAGTGCCAGGTCCTTCATCTAGGGAGGAACAACCTTCACCATAACTACATGATGTGTGGTGGTCCACTGGCTGGCACAGCATCTGAATGGGACCTGGGATGACAATCGACCAGAGGATGAACACGAGCCAACAGTGTGATGAAGTCGCCAGCAGGGCAAACAGAACTGTGACGTGCATCAGCCAATGAGTGGCCAGTAGATCCAGGGAGGTGCTTCTCCCTCTCTATTCAGCACTGGTGAGACCACAGCTGGAGTACTGTGTCCAGTTCAGGGCACCGCACTTCAGGAAGGATCTGGATAAGCTCAGAGAAGGTACAGAGGGTACAGAGAAGGGCCACCTGTATGATTTGGGGCCTGGAGGATAGGCCCTATGAGGAGAGGCTCTGAGAACTGGGTCTGTTCAGTTTAAGAGAAGACTAAGAGGTGACTTGATAGTGGCCTACAAGTATGTTAGGGGTAAGCACCAATATCTAAGGGAGCAACTCTTCAGGAAGACACCTCCTGGGAGGACAAGGACCAATGGGCACAAGCTAATTAAGGAAAAATGTAGGCTGGACATAAAGAAAAAATTCTTTTCTGTAAGGGTAATTAGAATCTGGAACACACTCCCAACAGAGGTGGTGCAGTCATCACCCTTGGAGGTGTTCAAGAGGAGGCTGGATAAGCACCTTGTTGAGCTCATTTGAGTCCAATAACCTCCTGCCCATGGCAGGGGGCCAGACTTGAGGATCTTGCAGGTCCCTTCTGGTCCTTTGATTCTGCATCCCAGTATCATAGTTAGCTCCCCGCATCCCATTTAATTAGACACGGTGAAAAAAACAACGGTTACCAAAGTTTCATCTAATCCATTGCAAATCTCACAAGTTTCTCCCTAAATTTCTGAGACAAGACCAGCCAAACAGGTTAATGGCTAGGTAACAGAAGCAAAACATACTTTAGTTACACACCCTCATTGAAAGAAAACTTCACACTTTATGAGGGAAACGGTTATGGCTCCAGGAAAAGAGGAGAGAGGAAATTTCAGTCACCCTGGACCTGATCCAAAAGTCACTGAAGAGACTCCCGTTGACTGCTTTAGGAATTGGATTAGGTCCACTGTAAAGTATTCCAATAAAGAAATAAAACTATGCAGCAATAGAGAACACTGAAACAATAGCCAGGATGATCTTTAACAACATAACTGATCTGGATGAGTCAACCCAGAAACCCTAAAACTGCACAATGGGAGACTAACAATATGATCTTTATTCTTTTTTAATCCCTAGAGTCAATGGGACAATTTGGGGCAGCATTTGCAGGCTCAGGCCTTGAGCTTCCCTTCCCCCATGCACCAGTCTCACATTTTGCCTCCCATTCCCTTTGATCCTCATTGCCATGCATCTGCATTTTCACAGACCTGCATTTTGCATACTGGCTTCTCTTCCACCATGGAGTACACATAACACCAGCAATTCTCCCTATGCTGAAAGCTTGCAGAGAACAATTTTTCCAACTATTATTTGGTCTAATAAAAGATATCACATTTACCCCCCAAACTGTCTCTATGCCCTTAGACCAATACGGCTCCAACCAACAATCCTGACACAGGGGAGCATTGCAAGGAGAGGAATGCCTTATGCTACATGCGAATCAGGGAGGAGAAAAAATGTGATGTGAACTAGGTCACGAGAAAATCCCCTCCATGAGACCAGCCAGGGAGCAGAAGCAGAGACACGTAGACTGTGTCAGTTTGTATGTTAGCTTGTTCTTTGCTTTCCTTCTCCCATGGAAGCAGAGCTTGCATCAGTATCATTCTGACACTCAAATCTTGTCATGGCCTTCCTTTGTTTATGTATCTCAACTCCACAGACTAGCCTTGACAGGATCCTACAAAACGTAGTGATTCTAAACGCCATGCCAGTGAATTGTAAAGCAGCACTAACCCCGTCACTGAGAAGCCTGGCAGAGTTGCTACAGGTGCTCCTACACATTTCCTCTCCCACAGTTAAAATCTCAATCCTTTGGAATATATTTAAGTTCCTTACTTGAGAACTATCCATTTTTCAAAGAGTTCAAATCTCTGTGATTTTCATATGAAAGGTTTATTATAATGGAATGTCATTTCAGTGCCAGCTAGAGTTGTGTGCCCAGTGTCACTTTCCTGGGGTCCAAAGAAAGGCAATACTTACATCCCTTTTTTCTTTAGTTATATCAAGTAACCTAAATGGAGTATCTAACTGATAAGTTCAGCAGCAGGTATTTGGCTAGCAAGGGACTGAAAAAGAGGAGAGAGAGGCAGTCAGTCTAAGCTTAACTTATGGGATGTTGTGGCAACACACAGCACATAAAATTGCATGTGAAGTAGTAACTCAATGAACTCCAAAATACTCCAGAGTACTTAAAAAAGAAATAAATCCACAGCGAGTGGATCTAAATGAGACTTCATGTTGAGCTACTGAGAGGCACTGGAATAAGAATGGGGCTCTTCTTTCAAAATGTCATATATGAGGTATGCGAAGAAACAAATCATCAAACAAATGTCAGTCTCCAGCAGAGATACAAGTTGACATCTCAATATAAAATCAGCCTAGATGACAATAGCAACAATACAACTGTGGGATATAGACCTAGAATGAGAAGTATATGAAGGTTGTAGCAGACTGTCAAATTCACTGGTTTGTAAGTGGAATGGGATTAATAAAGAGTGAAGAAAGGTAAAATGGTGAAGGGGAACTGACTCTTCATTCCTGAACAAGCCAGTTTATTTCAGACACTCTAAGGCTTGGGATTTTTAAATGGTGTGAATGTTTTGTGAAGGAACTGTGATATTGTGTGTCGATGTAACTTGACTTCCCTTGAAACATATTCAGCTGTAACTTTTTAATGAAGTCTTTTTGTTGAGGAATTTCCCAAATTGTATAATGGGCACCTTAAGTTTAAATCAGGTTGGTGAATGAAGTTCAAAGGAAGGAGGCCTCTCACATGCCAGTTCTCAGCCCCCCTTCCTGCCAACACGGGTCCCATATGACGCACTTTTAGAATTCAGGAAGTTGTGTTTAAACCTGGTTAAAGACTCTTCCACACCCAGCGCCACGTCCCCTTTCCCATCTGTGTTCCAGCCGCTCAGACCGTCACATGCTCTTCCCTCATCCCTCCTGTTTTCAGTCTACATCTCTCCACCTCCAGCCCTATCCAGAAGTCCTGGTAGCGCAATCTGCTGTCAAAAGAAGAGCAAATCTTATTTTTAAATATTTTTTAAACTGCTAGTCATTGAAATATGGTCCCCTCGTACATGGGAAAACAGCTCTGTGGGCATGCAGCCCAGAGGTTAGCTACAGGTTAGCTGGGGAAGCACAGGTGGTGGGAAGGGAAAAGCAGGGAGAGAAGAAACCACGTACGACTTCCTGTTAATTGAAGGAATGCACAACTTCTGCACAAGACATTTCTCTGTCCCAGTTCAACAGGGAATCAAAATGAGGGCTTTTCTCCCTTCAGTCTGTATAGACAGCGAGGAACAAAGAAAAAAAGAGTGAAGGTCACCCATACATAAATGATACAGATAACATCAGCCTGGGCTTTAATTTTCAGCTCTGCGTGGATGGCAAGAGACAAAGGTACAAATGGATATTAAAAAACAGACATTTGATTTTTACCTCCCCTGCTCTGAGCATAATGAGTGTGTGGAATTGCTTTACAGACATGCTTGCTAAAGGAAAGTCACTGCCTCCATGACTACTAAAATAGGGCCAGGGCTGGGAGAGGGGCCAAGGATAAATCACACTGAGGTGTTCATTATGTAATGTGTCATCTACCCACTCCGTTACATTAAAGGCACAGGGACTTCTCTGAAAGGTGGCATCCAATATATTTTTGAAGGTGTATTCTTAAGTGTTGACTATTTTTCAGAGTGCTGTGAGCTCATGTTTCAAAAACCTACCTTTCCCCCCAGGGACTGGGGAGAAAAGCAGCAAAAGGATATAAATTAGAAATGAGAGATCTTTAATGGTGCTGATTATCAGATTGCAGTCAGAACTGTGTAGGTGGTGTATTATTCTGGAATTGTTTATTGCAGCGGTTCCCAATCTGTGGTGTGGGTACCACCACTGCTATGCAGACAACCTGCCAGTGGTACGCGTTACCAGATTTATTACAATTACTCTTTATAACAAAAATTTGCTGGTGGTACTTAAGGTTGAACTGAAAAACTTGCTGGTGGTATTTAAGGTTGTATTGTTTTAAATTGGTGGTGCGTAATCTGTCAGAGTTTAGGAACCGCTGGTTTACTGTATTTGCTTTAACTATCATGATCTTTAACATCTGCAAAAATATCCTAGGCTTAAGCTGGACACTTCTTATTCTAAATCAGAAGCAGCAATAATAAATTAATATGCTATGTGTTTCAGTCACCCCATAAATTTCTTGATGCTGTAATAATCCTTGCACTGCATTCAAGCCTTGACCTAATGAGTACCCTCTAGTGGCCCAAGGGTGTAGCTTGTATTTATGGACATTGAATTTTCAGGACTCTTTTGAATGAAAGCCATAAGCAAATATGTAATGCATCTAACAATCCATCAGGGAACTGAACTAAAACCACTAACACTTTAGCCAGATATGTAGCTTTAGGCTTCAAAAGATAAGACATTCATTCTCTAATTCCCCACTCTTCCTAATATATTTAAATCAGACACTGAATAAACATTTTCGCCACTCAGATAATGACACACACATCTAGGAAAGTAAGAGTTAATTGACATAACAGATAAAGAAGAATATTTCAACAACCTTCCTAGAATACAACGGCTGGTAGGCCTTTGACAGCAGCAGCTGCAGGCTAGCTCACAGTCTGATCCCTAGCTCAGCTGTCACATTACATACTGGGAGACAAGGAACCTCTGCTAGCCTAACAGCTGTCTCACTTAATGGATTGCCCAGTTCACTGCTTCCAGACATCATCCATTTTTTCCTGCTCAAATCCTCTTTGCACACTTTAGTGTGGTTTCTAGTTCAAACTTGCCTTGGGGATAAAGAAATGGTCACATTCCAGACTATCACTGCACAGGCGAGAAACAAAATGCCCTTTTTCTTCCCCAGCCTCAGGTTTGAAATGAGATAATGCTATCAATGATCTTAACAGACCACCATTTGGAACGTCCAGTGAAAGCAGTTAGGATTTCATAACAAATTTCATAGTCATCTCACAATGAATACGGTATAACGCGCATGTAAGGAAAAGAACACTCTTTGATTAAAGGATACCACAGATAGCAATCTTCCTAAACCTATTTTTGCCTCTTTTAGGGGAAACAGGGTGCTGTGGATGAGTGCTGTGATACATGTCTGTAAATAAACTCTTGTGCATATGAGCGAAGCTCTTATCTTCATAATCTCCTAACTGTGATAGGAGTTGGGTAAGCAAAGCCAAGGTTAGAATTCTGTTCTGGCTAACAATAGAAGCATGTGGTGCTTTTCAGAGGATGAATGCCAGTTTCTTACTGCAGGTGCACTTGTGGTGTGGCCACAGGAGGAAAGCAATAACTGACATCCTTTTCTATTCAATTCACAGTCAAAAGAGTATTTGTAATTTAGTAGTTGACTAGCTGAAGCTCAGCCCATATGGTAGCTGTTGTTTGGCAAAGAAAAAAAACAAACAGTGGATTACTTAAAACAGAAAGATGATGCAGGCTGCACATTAACTCTGAGCTTGAAGTGGGCCCTGGCCCAGTATTATTCTTATTCAAATAGGTGTGTGCTCACACTTGGAATAAGATACAAAACTGCATTTCCTGATACTGCAAATTACTGTTTTCTTTACTCATTCATTTTCCTCCTGATTATATGGAAAAAAAAATCTGACTACAAATTTACATAAACCTCCCATGAGAAATACTAAAGGTTAAAAGTAACCTTTTAACCAGCTAGAAAAAATGTAGGGAGTTCAACACAAATTTGAGTTAGGTTATTTTGCATATAATTTCTCTCCCATTTCCCCCCTCAAATTCAGAGTTTTAAAAAGCCCAGCAGTCACTATCTAGAACATTTAACTCTTTTTACACAGGTGGAAGAAATACAAAATGTAGAGACCTTTTTGTGGGATACCCCTAGGGGAAAAATTAGTTTTGAATGAAAACGTTTGGATGAATTAGGAAGATCTTACTGACTTTTGCTTTACACTTGTTTTTCTAAATCGGCAGCCGCAATCATGTTCTTAATAATAAAGTAATCATAGGTGAATATCTCATTATGCTGGTTTAAGTATAAAACAAACTCAGACCAAAAAACTTAAAGGACTGGGGAGAACAATGATCAAATGAAAGGCGAATACCAGTGAGTATGCATCCAAAATGTGCTGATTTGGGGATGTTGCAGAATACCATAAATTAATAGACCAGTACAGAGTATATGATAGTCCAGGATAAAATGATGTGAACTTACTGTTTTTAGATTTATCTTCCACAACGGTTCTTGAGATCATCAATAGAACAATAGAGAGAAGGGCTGAAATGAAGGAAAAGAGCCAGAAGAAGAGGGAGAAAATACTACAAGGAATCTCTTTCAGTTTCAGTTTAATTATACCCTCCAAACTCAAATCAGGTTTGCCAAAAAGCTCATGGAAGCAGTGGACCTGGCACTGATTTATGACTTGAGGAGAAAACCAGGCAAAACATGGCCGTTCCAGTTGTAATTTGCATTAAACAAGAATTTGTCTTCATTTTGAACGAGTTCTAAATAGGCTAATCAACTTAAAATGACAAGTCAGCTTCAGGGTTAGTCAGGTTAAAAACAGTAAAAAATTATCCACCCCTCCTCCTGATCCCTCCTGACTCAATCTGCAAGTTTGAGTGTCTTGCAATCACATCTTCCTCATAGTTCTCTTCTTTGTTGCACATGAAAAACCCCATACAAACAAAACAGGAAATTGACTGAATATGCAGGGGAAGCAGTGAAACTAAATATAAAGAGCTGTCAAATACACAAGTGACCTGAAACGTGGAAAGAAAAATATTTGTTTCCTTTAATCTCCTGCAGTTATAATAGGAAAAACATTGTTGCAAATTAGGAATCCTCTGATACTGTAATAATAAAAACCATCTATTTGGAGAGAGAGAGAGAAATACATTTTTTTTAACATGGTAGTGTCTCTTTAAGAATTTACCCATTTAATCTCAACGTATGTGACTTCAGGTAATATTTCTGGGGCCGATTTCATTCCTGGTGTAACTATATTAAGTGGCTTGACGCAAATGGTATTACCCCTGGGATTAATTTGGGCCTTAGAGTTTAAGGCCACTAACATAAAAGAGCAGCAGTGCCTAAAAGGCAAAATACAAACAAGATTTAAGACAAAGTGATAGAAAAGGCAATAAGGGAAGTATATTTTTCTTGTTTCAGCTCAGTAATTGGCTGTGGTCAGGGAACTCCGTTCTTAGGACTCTAAAAAATCACTAATCCTCAGCAGCTCAATTGCAATTTACAGAGGTCTGGGCCACAAGAAATGCTCTCGAGTCTAACGCTGGGATGTGTAGTAAGAAAGGTAAATACATCATCCAGGGCAGTTTAAATGAGCCATTTGCAAGAAACCCAATTGAGGTTAAGTTATTTTAAATTAGAAAATTGTATTTGTTGTTTGATCAGTTTTTCAGTTCACATAGAAATCTGTTTTCCTTGTGTATGATGGGGACTGCAAGTTGCTGCAGGTAAATGGATATATTTTGAGTATTTTGCTGCAAAGGAAATTTAAAAGGTCAATCAGAATGGAAAATACTTTTTCCCCTTGGTTCTTCTGTTCCAGACCCTCCTGATAAATCTATTTAGACTGTAGAATTAAGGAAAAAAAAAGCTTTGGTAGGGCCCAGCTAGAATAAGTAAAGCATATGAGTTAGCCACATGGTGGTCATGTTAGGAATGTCACATTAGGCTGTGCACATCTCTCATTACTAGCATCTTTAAAACGTTGCTGCAGGTAGTTAAAAATAAACAAGTTGCATGGTTGTCTAACTATTTCAAATAAGCATGTTGTAGATGCATGTGATAGTCCTGCAGGTTTTATTAGTAAAGCAGGAGTCAACATTTGTGATTTACAGTCTGTAGAAAAGATGATGTCATTGTAATGTGAACAAGGTCAGAATCCCCAAAGACACATTACCGTGACAATAGGATGAGATCATGCTGTATACTTGTCTGCTCCAGAGGGAAATAATCAAGCAAACCTAAATGTAAAAGCTGTGCTGAGCATTAGGCAAAACCTACAGAGGCAGCATTTGGTCTAATGTAATACAGTAGAGTGCTGTATATTTCTTTGAGCTTCACTCACGTACAAGCTTCTGCAAGGACCCATTCCAAATCTCACTTAGGTTAAATCTTCAACTATCTTCCTTGGGAGTTGCACCAGACCCTGAGAATCAGGCACGGGAAGCACTAAGTATCTGTGTCTCAGGATGTGGTCCCAGAGGCAGAGAAACGCATCATTATGCAAGTCTTTAAAACCTGAGAGTATAACATGCACTGAAAATGATACAAGGTCTACAGAGTAACACAACAAAATGCTATGAAGAATGAAATTGAGGTTCTCTCAGATAATTCTTTGTGGTGAAGGGGATTTTATTTTCCCAGAGGTTCATGTGGAACTAATGCTACATTTACTTCGTCAGAATGCTGCAAAGAAAATGTTACAAACTTATGCAGGCTTGAGTTGATGATTTTATTTTGTTTCTGCATTATGACAGTACCGTGTGGTTTACCAGAGAACAACAATCTGTCTTTGAACCTCCCTATATACTTTAATGGAAAAGTCACATCCCTGAAGTAAAATTCTGTGGTTTGGTTAAAATCCAGGCCTTCAGAAAGTATAAATTCCTCTAATAATTTCTGAGCTGAAGTTCTCAGCTGGTGGAAATAGCATTGACTTAAATGTAGCTAAAGTGAACAACAAAGACTTCAGCAGAGCTAAACATATTTGCAACAGCTACTGAGAGTGTCTAAGCTTTTTTGTTTGGTTGGTTTTGTATTTGTAGGAGTCATTTCAATAGAACTATACTGGTTCATCCCCATTCAATTGTATAGTATTCTCCTATAAAGGGAAGCAAGCTTCTTCTGATGGAAAGGAAAAACTGTCCATATAGAGCAAGGAGTGATGCTAATCTTCTGAACCAAAAATGACCTTACTAGTTTATTAATACATTCACAGACTAAGACGTAGCATTTAAAAGGCTTTGTAGAACTGGATTTGCTACTCCAGAGCTTCTCTCCTTTGTAAATGGGTAGAAGAAGAAAGTTAAACAAATATGAACTGCTAGGACTTCTGACGTGAAACCGAAGACCTACACAGTCTCCTTAATAAAGAATTACAATTGTGTTCCTGCTTAAGCTAACTAGTTTCCTGGATGTGGGTGTTTCATTTAAACTTTGAAGAGGACATCAAAACACATTTACATGAATATAGATCATTGCTTCCGCTGGGAGATTTAAATGCATCCTACAGCTGTGGTGAAGGATTTTCTCACTTCTCAAAACATCCTTCCTAAAAGAAGGAACTAGTAACTTCTGTTCTTGTTTATAGACATTATTAAAATCATAACTGCCCCAGCCCTTCTGTTTTCTTCAGACACCAACCACAATCATCTCCCAATGCGCCTAATCTTTAGAATGGGAATAAAATTATAATACTTTGTCTTAAAACTTTTAATTTAAAATACACAATTTAATGATACATTCTGACTTAGATCAGTTTTTCTTCAGGCTGGGGCTGCCTTTAAGTGCCTTGCATCTATTCCTTTAACATACCCCATTCCCACCTGATGCCATCACCATAGGCAATGCGTAGTGGGGGTCATGGGGTGGCATGTGCCCCCCCCGCAAGATTAGCTGCTGCCGATGCTGCCGCTGGCATCTGTGGGCAGTCACCACTCGCCATGCCCCCTCACCCTGGCTGCAACACCATCATGGCGGCCTGCGGGTGGTCCCTTGCTGCCGCCGTCACCGCAGCCACCTGAGGGCATTCCCCACTCGCTGCCACCATGCCCCCAATGCCAACACTGCCTGCAGGCGGTCGCCGTGCCCCGCCAGCCTCAGGAGGCACAAGTCGTTCATGACCATCACCTTGTTGCAGCACAGCCCACACCGTTTTTAAAGTCAGGTCTTTAAACTACAGATAAATACTGGCATGTTGTAAGGGTGTACATCATGAAGGAAGGCTCGTTCAGACATGCCACTTGTGCATGTTTCTACCAGAGGCTGTACTGTATTCAATAGGGGTCGATCTTACAAAGGTAGCAGGAAACAAAAAAACTCAGATTTGAACTCATTTAAATTAGGGAGGTGGACATTTGCCCTCCTTAAGGGACAAGGAGAGGGGGGGCATGGCCCTATCCATCTGGCAGGTCATTGCTCAGCACAGTCTGTTGTGATGCCATGTAGCCATTGAGAGGCTGCCCTGACAGGGCACAATAGCATTTCTGTAAGGGCACATGCAAGGGTTAACAATGCTTACAGCAGCAATAATTTCTTATTAGCTATTAAAAAGCAACCTGGAGCCACCAGTGCACAAAACCTCAGATCTTGGACTCAATCCCTCCTTTACTGCAAAATCCACACACCATTCATTTTCCTTCCCTTGTGTATTCATTTAAGCTTTTAAAAAATAATGCATACAGTAGAATGTGCAGGGCACAAAGAGGGAAATTTGCAAGGGCTGGGGAAAAGGATAAAGCCGTTTTGGCAACAAGAGAAGTTTCTGAAATGTCCTCTCATTTTTACTTTTGGGTGCCTCCCAAAGGCAGAAAAACATGTTCCTTCAAAGAATCATTATCATCAGGGATAAAAGTCTTTTGCTGGGGGAAGGAGGGGAGATAGTTTGGCAGTATCCGAAGAAAAGGAGGAAATCCAGCAGTACCAGGAAAATCTCCCACCTTATGCCTTGAAGCACTGAGAATATATGTGGTATTTGACAGTTTTGTTAAACATCAGGAGGCTGCTGTCTTGATCTATCCATTGAAAGAAAAGAGGACAGCCCCTACCAGCCTCTTCTCCTTTTCAGAGGAGCTCCAAACAACACTTTACACAGAACAATAATGCAAAATTCAACATGGAATAATGTCCTCTCACGGGGACATTAAAATACCCTGCCCATCCGGTACGATTAAGATGTCACAATCCTGCAAACCGTCTTTGGTAGCCTCTGTGCATCTCTCCCAAGTGCCATTTGCATTTGCCAAAAGGCTGCTTTCATCAGAACCAAATTCTTTTCATTTTTGAATGATCCTGGATTTCTTTTTTACATTGTTACTTTCAGCCTGACAACTTCAGAAACTAAGAAACATGCCTTTTTCACAGGTACCATCCTCCTTTTTTGGGGGGCAGGGGGAGAGGGGGCTTGTACTACTATAATAGTTCTTATTAGTAAAGAGGTGGTATTAGCAGCAACAGTTGTGATGTTACCTTTTTATTCCTCATTTATGAGGAATAGAAATGACCTGAAACGTTCAAACAAATTTTAACTTGACTTTTATATCTGAAATACCAAGCAGAGCGAGTCATCACTTCCCTCTGTCTCACAGAAAGTCCTTGGCAGGATCTTATGAGAACCTGGATAATGATATCACACAGGGATGCAACCTTAACAGTCTGTCTCCTTAACTGAATCAGGAAAGGATGCTGACTCATAAGAATCAGTAGGAGAGGGAGAGCTTCAATTCTAGCCTCATGTTATCACCATTCTTCAGGTACCCTAGACATTTTGCTATAGACCTCCAACAAAGTCAGAGAAATGAGATTTTCCTGTCAAGCAAACACAACAGTAGCAATCTGAGTGCACTGTGTGTGGATTTTATGGAAATAAAAACTTCGGAAAAAAATCTTCATTCCATCATAAAGGATCAACATAGGGAAAAAAAAAAGCGGTCCTAACTCCCCAGTTACCTGCACCAGCACAGATCAAAAGTAATGTCAAGGTAAAATCAGTGTGGGAAGGGAAATGAGACAAATATTTTCCTCCCTAGAGTTCAGTATTGAAGCTGCAGGTTTACTGCTGACCTCTTGCCCTTCAGTTTCAGATCATTCAAATTTAAAATAATAATTACAGATTTAAGTGTCTGCACAGAAAAGTGCCACATTTTTTTCTATTTGTTAAATAAGTGTTACCACATAATGCCACAAGCTTTTCATCTTAAAAGTCAAATGAAAATTTTGCAGGATGCACTTCCAGTTGGCTAAACGCAGTGACTATTCTAAAGGGTATACATTTAAAAGAAATCTGCTAGCACTGAAGACAACTGTTTAAAATTATGAGTCACCCCTCCAAAGCCATGAGTATTTTTAAAAATTATAATACACTTGACAGTCCTTTTGTTTGCCCTCTTGTTTTTCAGCCATTAAGGCACACAGATTGTGTTTTCTGGCTTTTCTCTGATACAAGCAGGACTAAAAACTTTCTTTTTTTGAATGAAAACTCAAATTTTGATGAAATCACGTGATTCAAAGATCTTCAGCTTTAAGGAAAAAAACATGAACTTAACAGGGCTTATGATCAAATTAAAGCTGATGAAGGCAATTAATTTTTTTTCCTTTATGCCAAGTAGTGTGCTGCTTATAACAGCATTCATGTGCAGTACTGCTGCTCTCAAAAAAAGATGTGTTATCTATTAAAGGAAATGGCACAGCTAGCTAAATCAAAAGATACCACTGTTCTTATATTATGTTAAGCCTTTTGCATCTTCAATTTAAAGGACAGATATTCATCTGATGTAAATCAGTATGGCTCCATGCAAGTCACTGAAGCTGCACCAATTTCTTCCAGCCCTAAAAATCAGTCTGTATGTATAAAAGTCACATTTATACTACACTTCCACGTAGTCACCTACAGGAATGAAGTGTATTACAAAAAGGACACCTTTCTTAAAGGAAAGAAAACAGAAACCAACTAGCCATGCTCATACTATTATCATGCTTGCTGCTTTGTTATATTTTCTCTTTCCTATGTAGATTAAGGTTGGTGTCTGATTCCTGTTGAATTTCAGCAGGTTTCTGACACCAAGCTTCCAGGTTCCTTTGAAAATCCCAGCCTAAGGCAACTACATTTTCCATTTCTGAAGCTGTAGAATATTATAGACTGGATAATCTCCTGCTATGAAAGTAAGCACATGTAAAGCAAGACCTAAACTGTTCAAGTTCAGACACTGCAAATATAAATAAAAGGTCTGTTTGAACTGATCATCCAGCTACTTGACCTTTCAAACATGTTTAAAATATGCAGCTGTTTCCTAGCTCTTTCATAATCAGTTGTGATGAGCTGCATGGCTTTATTTTGCCTTGGCCAGAAAAATCTTTCACCTGAAGGCTTCAGAGCAGAGGCCAGGTCTACTCCATCATGCTGGCTCCTGCCAGCTCTCTCATCTATCTATACAAGCTCACAACTGCCCTCTGCCAAATGTAATTTTAGTGCTGGGTTGCTGACTTGGATGGCAGGAAGTAGAAGCTCCAGCACAATTGACAGTTATATCAGGGCATGCTCAAACAACATTGCAGTTACTGCATTTCCTTCTTTCGTAAGCCGGGTCTCCACTGGCCCAGAAAAGCAGAAGCCTCTCTATGTGCCCTAGCAGCTTTCTTGTATGGATCTGAGGGCCAACCCTGCTCTCTCTGATGGAAATACCAGTGAAAAACGACCAGAGGGGCTGGAAAACTATAAAGTGCCCCTCATGGAGCCTCCCACACAGCATTCTTGCAAGGAGGAGAAATCTAAGAGAACATCTCCCAGCCTCGCAGAACTCAAACATCCCCGAGGTTTTCCAGATCGACGTAGCAGCCAAGCATCTTTCACCAATAGCTACTCTTCTTTAAGTCCCATTAGTCCCTAACCCTCAGAAGCAGGAATTTACAGAAACCAGGTTGGCGCTGGCTTTATGGAGAAGGCTTGCAGGATTATCTGAAGCAGCTGCAAGTGACTTTAAACCTCCATGAAGAAAGTGGATTGAGCTACAGGGGATGGTCCTACAGAAAGTCTGTATACCCCCTGCTCTCCTCTCTACCACCACATGAACCAGAACCATGACCTCACAAGGCCTCATGATGGAGCATCTATAAAATCTAGGCATGGAGGAGGAAAATGGGTTATAGACCCAATTGCATCCCTTCTTTCCCATAGGTAGGATGAGCTCCATCTAGAGAAAGCATGTCCTGAGTCCAGGTAATTATATCCTGCCTCCTCATTATCACCAACTGTGATGACCTTAATTAGCTCAAACTTGGGTAGCATCATGATGTGGTTTTTATAAAATATGTACATGATGCTATCCCCATTATACAAGTAATTTACATAGTTAATATACAAGATCCTTGGATAAAGGCATCATAGAAGTGGGGCACTTTGTTTTTCCATTGGGCTTTTCCCCTCAAATATTTTAGATCTGTGCTTTTGTATCAGTCACAGACACATTACTCACCGGACTCTATATTCACAATATGAGCATGATGGAAATAGACTAGACATTGTTTTAATACATAAAGGTTAATTTAGAATAACCTTTCTGAGCTTTCCATATTGCATGACAGCAGCATTACCAAGGAGAAGACATGGGTTCAGAGACGAGATCAGCTTTCAGTCCCCAAACCAGTGATAGCTGCACTTGTCATGAACATACTGCACTTAGTCTCCAGGGGAAATGCAGCTTCAGCTGCCACTTAGGCAGCTCCTTCTGTCAGTCATCCCAGAAAGTAATGCTGGCTTTTTCTTCCAAAGAGTCATTCCTCTGACCTCTGGAAGGTAAGTGCTGCTGTGACAAGAGATGAAAGGCAGACACTAATTAGCTTAATAGTGTGGTCGGTAAAATACCCACAGCTTATTGCAGCACTACTTTACTAGTTGGTTCTGGATACATCTATCTAGATCAATGAATGAAATAAATCAGCCCTTGGATTAGGTGGCCTGTTCTGAGTCTCTGAACCACCTCTTCCCTAAGGACTGCAAAACAGCAATCAAGTAAATACAGCAGAGGTAGCCAGAGCCATTACTCTATAATATTAGTCATACCATGCAAATTCCTGATGCGTCACATATCATAAGCTGTTTCTAGATGAACGGTCTTATCTTTTCAATCCCTGAAATACCCAGCTCAGTTTTCTAAGACAGTTCTCTGCTTTCCTACTCTGATCTACAAGCACCATGTACATGATCTGTCCAGTCACATTAATTTCCATTTATTAAGGATATTTGCAATAGAAAAGCCCATTTCAAACTGCACATTTTTTGCCTCTGCTGGCAAACTTCTTTACCAAAGAAGAGCTAAAATGTGGGATGAATGAGGCAGCAGCCTGACTCAATAGTGCTGTGCTTTTTGATTTAGAAAAAAGAATGCAAACTCACAGAGCTTCACAAGCAACTCTTGCATCACACTAACACTCCTTAGGCTTGACTGGTTCTCCTCCACTGCCAGTCTCCTTTCAACTCCTTTTAGGGCTGGCATTGCACACTAGCTATTCCAGATGATTCTCCTGAACTTGGGTACAGAGTTGCTGAATACATACAACTTCTCATAGCTAGTTACATGTGCTACTAAGCACCACTACAACACAGTAATAATTTTGTAATATCCCATTTTAAGGGGCTGCCTATTGACTATTTATGCATTGCCATCTGAAACTGAAGGCACTGAGATTCTCCCTGAAAATCTTCCTTCTACAAGCTAGAACTCAGAGAATAAAATATTTCCATGACAGTGCAACTGAGAAGAGACCAGTATACAAAACAAGTACAGAAGAACAAGAGAAAGCAACAAGCCCATGAAGTCCTGTCACTCATTGTGAGGCTTTCCACTACAGCAACTACATTCCAGGGCAGCAGTTTACATAGGGCTAAATCATCTGGAGAAGCAGCGAAACACGAGTGATTCATTACCTGATTTAATTTATTACAGTGCAAAAGGACCTTATGAAAAATCCTGGAAGAGCTCTCCACAGATGGGGAAAAACAGGCACTGAAGTGGTGATGATGATTAATTTGCCTTCCATTTGTAATTCTGCTTGAAGAGAAGCATATTTTAGCTGTGCTTTGTGGCCATCTCACAAAAAGCAGCATAATGTCACTGAGTATTAGACTGAAGAGGGAGGGAGATACAGGAAACACAAGGCTTAAAAAAATCCATAGAGCCTTTTGAAAAAGTCTGTTTCTCCTGCCTGTGCAGATTATTATTTATTGGTAAACTTGGACACTGGCAGCTTTTCTGGGGGAGAAATATATCAAGAAATCTCACAGTAGAATAGTGAGGTGTCCCTCACCATTCATAAGAGTGGCCCTCACTTCCACAAGAGTGAAGGACAAGCCTTTTATATGACCAAACATGCCAATAGGAAATCACGATTAAATTTTGCTTACTTTTGTTCAAAACTTTTGTTCAAAATTCAGTTTCAGTAACTCTTACAAGAAGCCCTGCAAAGAGATAGACAAAGGTTAGGGGTCAGCTCCCAGGAGAAATAGTGGGGGGAAAGGCTAAAGCAACAAGCCAACCCACCCTCCCCACCAACCCCTG
>NW_017728911.1:25749368-25753953 GCF_001723895.1 Crocodylus porosus | reverse complement strand
GGCAAAACAGCAAACTCCCTGCCAAACAGCCCAAATCAGACCATTTCATGGCATCTATTTTTTCTGTTAGTCATGCTTTGCAAGAGTTTTATAATCATACTGTAACAGAGCAATGCCGCCAAATTTGCTTCCTCAATGGCAATAACATTCTAATCAATGCAAATTTCCCCATTTATTAATAGAAACTATTTTAATCAAAATAGATTTTTGTCCCAGTAAATGCAAGCCAACACAGGACATAAATAAAAGCAAATAGTCACAATATATTGTAAATGTTGTAAAATTGGCTGGCAGAACTGAACTACCTCAGATGGATTTAGACCACAACTCAAAAAAGCATCTTAATCAATACCGCTCTTAGATACATGCTTAATTATCATTGAAGTCAAGTGGGCTTAAGCACATGCTTAAAATTAGACACAAATTTAAGTGCTTTCCTGAATTAGGACTATAATGACTGAAAATCAGGTATAATAGGGAATTTATGAAGCCAGACAGGAGCCCAATTTATTGAAGTAGTTAAAGCATTAAAGTGATAAAGAAAAAAACAAGAAACGCTTGTACATCTGATCATTTTTACATGCATTTATGCAGGCTTTAAAATGAGTAACATTCTTGTTCTTTCTCCTTCCTAAGCTTCGGGGAAGCCAGCTCTCCAGAAAACATTTAGTAAGTCTGAGTTAGGGCCATCTCACTGGCTTCAACTATTCATAAAGGTATCTTCCTGCTTGGCAACACCTGTCGATGTATATTTATTTACACCGTCACTCATAGAGCTGACATCCGATACGACTGTGAGATCAAATTAAAGTTGGTGCCGCCTCAAAGTACTTTACACTTTCTGAACATTTGAATAGTTTCAAATTTCTATTGGCTACAGAAAAAAGTATTTCAATATGAAAATAAAAATGTTGACCTATCCATGCTTTACTAAAATGCTTCCTCAGTGAAAGAGCATCCTTTTCCTCCAAATTAATTCTACAGCCAATGAAAAGAGATATACAGACACATGTAAACTGATGTTCTGAACCATAGAAACGTTTTGGCAACTTTGAATATAATGGTAAAGTTGAGAGCAAAATTCCAATTTAAAGCAATGACAGCACTCATAACCCCTGAAAAGTTATTATATAAAACTCGATCTTCAGTCACCCACTTCAGAGAGATTTTCCTTCCCATGGGTTTTACATCTCAAAGGGAATAACAGTTGATTGAGCTGCCTTGTAAGATCCTGCAAGAATGTGTTCAGTCCTAGGAAATGAATAAATACTAACACTTTATACTTCTGTAAGCACTTCCCATGAAAGAATCTCTAAGTATTTACAAAGCATTGAGGTTCTCTCTCACCATGCCCTCAGCTCCCTAGGGGTATTAGATCACACCCATGTTTTTCATCCTTATTTTACAGATGGGACAACAGAGGTAAAGAGAGTTCAAGCTATTTGCCCTGTGTCAGGCAATTCATTTGGAGACTGGCAACTAAAGTCTCAGCTCCCAATCACAAGGCCTATTCTGTTAATGGTCAGGGTGGGGGGTGTGAACTGGTATGAACAAATGTCAGAGCCAATCTGCATCTGAGCCCAATCTTAAACCCAGCACAAAAAAATGGCTCTAGAAAAATAAGTCACTTCATTTGCATCTTCTCCTTGTGCTTCCACTCTTATTTCCAAAGAAAACCAATAAGTGGCCCCAGAGAGGCTCTCTCAGTCCTTTTAGCTCAGAGAAAATTGCCAAGGTGGGCATCTACTGAAAAAGCCTGGAGGGTTTAGCCTGAAAGGAGCATTGCCTACTGGCTGACATGCAAGCCCAAGAGACACTATTCCAGATTCTGCCACCAAGCTGTTGTGCAAGATGTTGCAAAAACTCCCAAACTTATTTGCCTCAATTTCTCCTCTATAAATGAGACTTGCCACAGAGGCTGCGTCCAGATGAGTGCAGCCACGTGGTACACACATTTATCTGTTCTCCACGCTGCAAGGGAGCAGCATGGGGCCTTTTTTTGACCCCTGGATATGCAGGGAACAAAACAACCCATGCAAAAAAGGCGGAGTGGCACATGCAGGGCCAGCGTGCGCCACTCAAAAGCAGAGTCTGGATCCATGCTCTCGCAGCTGGCCAGGCTCCGAGTGGCAGGATCACTGAGGCTGCAGCCCCAGGAAGCCCCCCAGGATGGTAGGTAAGTCTGCTGGGGCCAGCCCACAATGTCCCCAGCTTCTCCCACCTCACCTGGGGCAACCTGCCACATGCCAGACCACGTGTGGCACAGGCGTTCCCTGGGGACAATGAGAGGCAGCACAAGGTGCGCCACCACTAGCTGTCCCCGCAGAAACAAACATCCATGCTCGTCTGGACATGGCCAGAGAATATGTGTGTGTGAATCTCAATTCACTAATTTTTGTAAAGAACTTTGAGGTTCTCTCACGAAAGCAGCTAGCGTGTCCGTAAGTGCACACACAGCTGGTGCATTTATCTCCTGCACAAACACACCCAGAGGAACAAACCAAAGCCTGAATTGCACACGTCCACTGCCGACACGAAGCATGAGCATTTGTACATGCCACAAAATTGGCCTTTAAAGCGCTTTAAGTGCCTTTTTGCACTGCTTTAATGACGTTGTGATGTATTATGCTTTAAATGACTTTGGTACATAGGAAGATAAAACCTCCGAGGTGTTCCACTTTGCTACCTAACGAAGCGCAGCAGCCACAGAGGGAAGCACTGGGCCCCGTGCAGCTCAGGGGCTGTGCGACCCAGCAGCAGCCTGTGCAAGCAGACTCCCTGGAAAAAAAAAGAAAAGCAGTGAGCCTGATTTTTTTTTTTTTTCTTTTCTCCCCGGAGCCTGCCTGAACTGTGCGGGGGCCTGGTGCTTCCCCTCCATGGCTGCAGTGCCCCCGGGACCACCCGGGCCAGGTGCTGCTGCCACGGAGGGAAGCACTGGCCCTCCCGCAGCTCAGGGACCGCTCGGCCCACCAGCAGCTCGCCCTCCTCCTTCCTCCCCCTCCCCCTCCACTGCCGGAAAGGCAGGTAAGGACTGGGCCCCCACCCTTGTGAACATGCCACCGGGGTTTAGTTTGGTTTTTCTCCCTAAATTGAAGTGATGCTTTTAAAAAAGCACCGTTTCAATTTAGGGAAAACTACCTGATGTTCCTCCTCACTTCCCTGAGGAGCCTGTAGGAGCAAGATGTGGCACACAAAGACACAATGCTCAGTAAGACTGCAAGGACCTTGCTCAAAACTGCAATTCCAGCCTCGGGGGTCTCAACTAGTTGCATGGGGGTGGGTGAAGCCCCCTGGTTTCCATGCACCATACATCCCCTTCCCTTAACATAGCAATGGGCAGGGACTAGTGACAGCAAGGTTATTTGCTCACTGCTTTCTTTTCATCTGGCTTCTTAAAGGCCTAACAAGGCAACAAGCAACATTACCCTTTTAATTTCTCTCTCCTGTGGATCATGCCAACAAGCTGTCATGGGAGGTGAAAGAAATCTCACTGGTTAGTATGCCACCTACTGGAGCCCCTGGCACAAAGAGCCTTTTCCACATGCTTTACGAGCCAACTTTGATATTTTGGCAAGAGGCCAAAGCACCTGAACTATGCCACTCAATTCCACGCAAGTCTACTGCAGTTTCCGCTATACATTTCTCCACCATTCACAATCAGGAAGGGGCACATGGTCCCACCATATATTGTAGCAAATACAGAGGACATCTGACTTTCTGGGTGCTTAATCAAGCCCCAGTTTGCAAAACTGAATTAATCTACATCCATTAACACTTGGAGACCATCTGGCAAAAGCCTGTATGAGACAAAAGGCTGCTGTCTGAAAAGTGGAAATGTTTTCTAAAGTAGGAAGGTAAGAGGAGGACCCTATAGAAAACAATGAGGGCCTGGGTGCTACTGGAAGGTCCTTCTTTGCACTGGCCAAATCAAACTCTTATTTCTGTGTATTAATTTCATTAAACAAAACTGCTTGGCCTATGAGGTTTGCTTTTCAGTGAATAGTTTTCAGTTTGTGGAGATTTAGAATGGCAAAACTGTGGAAACTTGCTACGTTATTGCATTATAACAGGCAGATCCTCATTTGCTGGGGGTCGTAGCTCTACAGAGGGAAGAATTTAGACTCTCTGGCCCTAAGGAGTTAAAATGCACAGAAAAGTTATAAAAGACAAGGCATATATGTAAAAAGTGGCTTGTGTTAGTTTTAACTGAGCATTTTGTTTAAGCAACAAAGCTGGCAGTGGAAGAACAGATGATTTAAAGGCTAGTGCTCCCAATTAAATCTTTCCATGGTTTGCTTCATCAGCAAGTTATTCATCATGCTTAGAGAGTTTCCAAAATTATGTCATATTGTCATATGAATGTAGTGAAGCAGGGGAGACAGCTCCATGAAGTTGCTTTCAGGATAAAACAGAAAAACTTAGTTTGGGATTCCTGTGGTGTAGGCAGTTGGATTCTCCTCCCACCAAGGAAAAGAGATACTATATGCAGCTGCTAGCATTCCCCTGGCCGCCCGTGCCCCCCCCATTAATTAGGTTATCTCCCTTTAGTTTCTTATTTTAATAACTAGCAAATTGCCTGTCATGA
>NW_017728911.1:25728987-25749261 GCF_001723895.1 Crocodylus porosus | reverse complement strand
CCCCTGAATCCGACTCTATGGGTCCCCCCATGCCCCGCTGATCCCAATGCAGCCCCGTGGGCCCCCACCACTCCACGCCGCCACCAACTCCCAGGAACAGGAGGGAAGGAATTTTGCATGCAACGCCCAGCAGCGCGCAACATCCCTACCCCCTGCCTACCCTCCCCCTGCTTCCCACCGCCTCCCCCTCTGCCAGCTGTTGTCAGGGCCAGGCCATGGAAGCATCGGGGGGGGGGGGGGGCACAGCAGCAGTGGGGTGCTGCCACAGGAAACCCCCCCCTTCCCCTTCCTCCCCTCTTCGCCACTGCCTCCCCCTCCCTGCCAGCTGTTGTTGGGGGCGGGGGGTGCCATGCAGTAGGTCCCTTGTCCCCTCTGTCTGAACCTCTCTGGGCCTGCGCAGCCAATCGCACACGCCCTCTCAGCAGTGCATGCGCAGATGGCCGGGAGCGTTATGGACAGACAGATGGATAAAAGCTTTCATTGCATCAGAACCACAGATCCACTAAGTACCTGAGAAAGTTACTCAGCTTTATTTGTGTGGCACTCGTTTGTAAGAACACAGTCTTTGCAGGCCTTTAAAATTTTCCTTGACTCCATACATAATTTAATGCCATTTGAAGAAGTGTCATGGGAAAACAGGGGAATTACTGTTAATTTCTAAAATATATTTAAATCACCTTCCTGCTTATGCAAGTTTAATAGCTTAAAACCATGTTTCCCACATGAAGATTTACAGCGGCAGGGAGACAAAAGGTAGTTACCATTAAAGTTGACCCACTGGGCATTACTCCACCTATGTGCCCTTAAGACACTGCTATGTGCTGCAGTAAGCCAGCCAGCTGGGTTCCTGCTGGCAGCATGGCTGCATAACTGGATTTCAGCAAAGCTTAACTGCCCAACTGTACTTAGCTTCTAGGATAAATTTTGCAGCCCGCATACAGTTCCACGTTGTGTGAGCAGCACTGCTAGCGGTACCCAAACTGGCTAGCTTAAAGCGAGCTCAGGTAGATATCTACACACATTACAATTAGTGGGCCCTACTGTCAGGACCCCTGGGGCTCCAACTTGGGTCTTCTGGACTCATGGACTGCAGAGCCACTAAGCAGCCTGGACCCTCCCGTGAAGTTCCCAATGTAGGATCATATGACCCAGGGGAATCAATGGGAACAACAAGGGCCTGATGGGAGGCCATAAAACCCTCCCATCACCCCTGGCAACAGTACTCCTGACACCCCTATTGTGGACCTCTGTGCCTGACTCTGGTGCTTCCGCTCCTGTCTTGGACCTTCTAGCTCTAAACCACAGCCGTGCTCCTGTCTCACTGCTGCACAAGGCAGCCCCACCTGCCTTCCCTGTGCCTTGTACCCGTCTTACCACTGCCTCCATGCCCCACTTCCCAACCTTGCCTGTGCCTGGCTTGTCTCCCATCTCCTATTTCACCTTGACCTCAGACACTTCTGCCTACCTTATCCTGTGCCTTGAATTCTGCAGCTTCTGCCCTCTAAGCCATGGGCTTGCTTGATCCCCTGGAACCAACAACTGGACTCAGACTGACACTCAGCATTGCGACCCTCAGCTTAGCTTCTGGACCTACAGTATTACAGGGCCTTGGTTTCTGAGCCCTGATCCTTTCCCCCTACTGCATGACACCTACTGTGCTGAGACCCCTTCAGAAAACACATGCAATGTTTAGATCCACCTTCTTACAAGGCTAACACTTCATTTGCCTGAATAATTTAGCAATAAATCTTACAGCAAAAGATTATAATTTCTATAATGAAAGCAAACAGCTTGGGAAGGAAAAAAGGGTTACTATTTAAGTAAAAGTTAAGCATTAAATCATTACACCAGAGAAACAAACAACAGTTTCCTTTACCTTCAGGAGCAAAGATTGTATAAATAACTTCTGCCTCCTTCTCATTACTTGCTACTCTCAGGGTATTTACACAGAAATGCCATGGAGGTGCTACAGGAACAGTGTAAAGTAATACCATACTAAAGCAGTGGAGGTATTCTGGAAAGGAGGAGAAAAGTCCTAATGATGGTTATTTGAAACTGAACACATTGCATATTGTGCAGGAAAGGGAAACTGTAAGGCACTACAACATGTAGCTGGAGCCTACACAATTTATCTCCCACCAACTATTAAATTGCAAAAGCCTTCCCAGCTGTACCTGTCTGGCTTGTTCAGCCTCAAACTTTCCAGAGTGCCTAAACCTTGTTCTTGCTTTGGCTGCAGAGGTAAGCACCTGACAACAAATGAGCAGATACTTCCTGTACCATCACCCCGTTCAACTTTCCCATTTGATTCAGCACGAATGTATGCTCAAAGAATTTTTTCTCTAGGTTTTGTTCAAACTCGTTTTGGAGCTCTCCGAATGTCATGCACATGCCAGCATCAGACAACAGAACCTGTTACAGACCGTCCAGGAGATTTGCCGTCACTGGACTGCAGACAACAGCTTCTCAGTTCCTATCACATTGTGTTGGAAAGGTTTCCTGCTTTAGGAGGGAGAATGGCAAGAAGATGGCTGTGTAATCAACTCAGGGAGACCAGTTCCCTGGCCTAATCACTTTTGTTTCATGATGAATGCATGCTGGGGAGGGTGGAAATTCACTTGGGTGATCAATACCCAGATTTACCCAGGCCAGGCATGAATTCCTCCACTGCAAAGCCACACCTGCATTACTACACATTCCCTGTTTCTGCACCATGAGCATTTTCACCCATGCAAGTGCCTCAGTACCGGGCACTTTGAAAACTACCCAGCACTGGAATGCACGCAGTTGTGCAAGCGGCAAAATGCGCATTGGCGTTGAGAAAATGGCAGCGGTATACTTTTGAACTACAACACAACAGAGGTGCTTTAGTTCAAAAGTGCGCTGCCGCCATTTTCTGCACGCTGATGCACATTTCGCCACTTATACAGCTGCTTGCAGTGCAGCACAGTTTGCCTCAGCTCGTGTGTGGAGCAGACTCAATTAATCAACTGTGCTCAGAAGCAGCTGATCTCTGGCACGTAGTGGGACAGAAAAGTATGTGTACAAATCCTGCTGTGGCTTACTGTTTTGAGATGCTGGGGTTCGTTTTTAGTTGCGCCATTTGTGAGAACACGCTGGCCTCTGGGATGAGCTGCGGATACAACACTGGGAGATTTTTGGCACTCTTGTAATTTAGCCTGAACTGTCATAGAAAAAAAGGGCACGTTCCAACTAGAGCTAAAGTAAACTCTGGCCTTTACCCACACTCACAGCTGAGCTATCCAGGCTAGATTTAAACTACTTTCAATACTGGGTCAGAGATTATTCTGCATCAAAGGACAGTAGACAGAATTCAGGGTAAAACCTGGCTAAGAGATCAAGTTAATTGTGCAGCGTAGACATACTTTTATTAAGCGAAGAAGATTTCTACAGGTGACAATGTCACAGAATTATCACTTGAGTTTGAAGGTGAAGTAGAAATTAATCTGATAGACAAACGGTGCTTAACCCATGGTCCACAGGCTAAATCAAGCTTGCGGGGCTCCCCATGGGTCTACAAACTTGGCAGCAGGGGAGCCACTCCCTGCTGCCAAATATCCAGGCCTGTGGGGAGCCCCACACACCAGATAATTTGGTCTTGAACACTACATCATGCCAGTGCACAGGGCTGGTTCCCAGCATACGGCTAGATATGGCCTGGCTCTGCACCACTTATCTGGCTCACAGAGCCAAAAGGTTGGGTGTCACTGTTATAGATGAGCTGAATCAGAGATGCATAATCTTTCCAGATTAAAAGCTCACTTCAGATGCCAAGCTTCTGAACGGTGGTCGCAACCTTCTGACATTAAATTGAGGCAGCCTCTGAATCCACGTTGAACTGTCACCTGCAAAAGAGCTGAATCCAAATCCAGATGAACCAAATGCCAATGAATTTGGTGGCAAACACAACAGTTGTTCAGGAAACATTCAAGTCATATATTAGCTGGAGCTAGCTCATTATTGTGTGCTGCTACTTAGCCTAGCACAGTAGGGCCTGGTCCCATGATTCAGGCCCCAGCCCACTACCTCAATCCAAATATATAAATAATTATTAATAGTCACAGTAGAAAGCAGGGCAGGGTGGATGGCACCTTATAAAGTTAGTCTATAAGGTCCTCACTGTCCAAGGTTCTGCCTAACTTCAGACAAACACATACATAAATAGGATGTTGTAGAGGTGAATGTCTGCAGAATGATTACATAAATATCAGCATGTATAAGAGCAACTATCTATATTCATGAGCTAACTAGCATATCGACTTACTGAACAATTCCTATTCTTCTTTCTCTTATTTAAAACGTTTAATTAATCCACTCCTGGAGTGGAAAAAATGCCACATAATAGAGAATAGCACTCAAAACTAGGAGTAGTGTAAAATTAGGAGTTCGTGAGCACCTCATGCACTACAATTTTTTTTTTTTTTTGCTGTGCAAGTGACAATGGCAAATACCTGTAGGCAAAGAACAGGGTTCATGGCAGACATTGCATTTAAGTAGTAACCTAACCACACATTAATACATTAATGATGCAATAAAACAAGGAGTAAGCCACAAAGTCATTACACAAAATGTGTAATAACTTTGTGGCAGCTTCCCATCATGCCTTAAATTTTACATGTGGCCAGGCATCAGCTGACTGGGGATGCCAGCCTCAGGAGGACATGGGAGCCGTGGACACCAATGCACTTCTGAGGCTGGAAGTACAAATCACTGGTGCTCAGCCTCCAGGGTATAGCAGAGTCCTTGGCTGTGCCCTGGAGGCTGGGAGCCTCAGCTGATCATGACTCCCAGCCTCAGGAGTGCACTGGAGTCAGGGATTCCAGGTATACTCTCCAAGTTGGGACTAGCAGTCAGCTCATTGGCAGTCCCACCCTTGGGGGGTGCACCAGGCCCCTTGACTCTGATATGCTCCCGAGCCTGGGAGTGCTAATCAGCTGACTGGCTTGCCAATTGCTGGTGCAGGGCAGTCTGGGATCATGATGCTGGGCTTCCCCTACACCATCAGTATGGAGCAATTTGGATCCGATCCCCTTCCCAATCCCATAATCACACGACCTGCCTTGCAGGTGCAGCATAGCAGGAGGTGCAATTAATGGGATGGAGCATCAGATCCTATCACACCTTTAAATGAACTCCTGCCAGGGGCCTATTACAGATATGAGGGACAGTTTGCAAAAGAGTAAGTAAAATACTCTTTATGATCCTGTGGACAGCAAGGAGGAGGGGGAGGGTCTTAAAAATGGAAAGTATTTCTAGTTAATTTCTTGTTATATCTTATTTAAATAAATGATGCAGACTGAAGCCTCTGTATAAAAGGTTGGAAAGGCTCAAGTTTATTAAAATTGAAGCCGCAGACAAATTACAGCATGTAAGAATACTTGTGTAAAAGGGCAAGTCCAAGATGACATTTATAATCTGCTCTATAGAAAATCATCCACCCACACTTTGCTGGGTTACTGTAGGACCGAAAGCAGAGGCAGTTACTTATTTCTACTGAGAGTTCTTTGCTTCTCAGCATGCTCCACAATTTTCTCATCTACATAAAGTCCCTTCCGCTTTCTCACTGCATTCATGTACTTGCGGGCCTGGTTCTCAGAATCTGCCTTCTCCCCAAAGTGCAAATATTCCTCCTCTGTGGTTGGAACCCAGAATGGATCACTTGGAATGATCTGGAAAAAGAGAAAATCATAAAAAGTGCCATATTAATTAAAGAAAGTAAAGTGGAAAATCCCAGGTGATTTCTTAAGACATCAGAAGGTTGGAAACAAATAGACTGAGCTTCCTGTGGCCTATAATAAGCTTTTCCAGCAAAATGCAACAGCCAGTCATACTCCCTTACCACGTTCAATCAGTGCATGATGCAGTTTGTAACTCAGTTACATGCATTTGCTTTTGGATTTTACAAACATATTTTTCTGATTTTAGTGCATGACAGTTGTATTAAATTAAAAAAATAATTTGGCTAAGTTTTCACAAAGGCACTTCTCATTTAGAACGCTATTGGTGGTGTCCCTGCCTATGGCTTTGCTGGCATTACATTGCAATGAATGTTATGCCTTATTTCCTCAAGCCCTGTGCAAAACCTTAGTAAGCCAGGAAAAATTCCTTCCAATGCCTAAGAAGGGATGAAATCCTGATTCCTAGGCTTAAAGCTTGCCAGGAGCCTAGGGTGACATGATCTGTGGATTATGTGAACCTCCCACTACAGGTTTTAGCGAGGTCATGGACAAAAGAGACATGTATTTTACCTCAAGCCCTGCCCCAAACCACATCATTACAGAGTGGCATGAGGGTGTATGGCCTTTTTGAAGTCTTTCACATTTCATTCTGGGCTGTGAAACCATAGTACTGCTACTGCCTCCTGACAGGTAGAACAGAGCTTTTTCCACCTATTATAAGTAGTATTCACATGAATCCTAGGCTAGACTACACACATTTTAATTAATTTAATGGTAGGTTACTATGATTAGTCAAGCTAGGGACAGCCATTACACAAACTGGTTTAGAGTGATCAGAAACTGCTTTAAGCCTGTAACAGAACAGACATTCAGTGCACATAAACCAGTTTCAAAATGGTCAAAACCAGTTTGAGACAAACCTGGTTGAATGTAGTATCAGACTCAACTGATTTGGCTCAAACCAGTTTACGTAATGTCTGCTCAGACCCCTTCCTGGTTTAAGTTAAACCAGAGTCCCCCAGCATCTGGGCATGCTTTCTGGCCAGAGCTGTCCTTCCCCTCTGCTCCCCAGTGGGAGCAGGGACAGGCAGGAGTGGGGGTCTGGCCAGAGAGGTGTTTAATTTTGCCCTCTTTGCCCCACCAGCAGGGACCTGACCCCAGTCTGCTGGGCGCTTCCCCCTCGCGGCTGCAGCGGCAGTGGGCCAGCATGGCCCCTGACTCAGAGGGGGCAGAGAAGGGGATTATTTGCCCCTCTACCCCCAGGGAACCGCAGCTAGGTCTGCCCACAGTTTGCACCGTTTGGGGCAGGTATGTGCCCGCGTTTCCTCAGTCCAGAGGGAATGTCTGTACTGTTACAAATTGGTTCAACCTAGGCACGTTGGACTAACCTGCAAACATTTAATCAATTTGGGGTCCAGCTTTCCGAATGCCTGTCCCTAGCTCAAGGGTAAACATGGCATCTGTTACTGAGATTTGTGGTGCTTCTGACATACACTACCAGGGGCTGAAACTAGCTTAACATGTTGCTTTATAAAGCCCCAGACAGACATCCACAATCTAAGGATATAAATACAAAATGCAGTTAAAGCAATGTTATTAATTTAAAAGATAAATATCCTGACAAATTAGTATTCTTGGAAGAGAATGCAAGGGATGGAATGTGATCCCTCAAAGTAGAAAAAATGTCTGGCTCCAATAAACGACTTTTCTTAAACTACTAAAATATATACAGGAGGAAATAGAGAAAGCTTGCCCGCACACACTGAAGTAATCTCAATAGTAAATGTCATCCTAGCTGGTGATGAGATGTAGCATAACTAATGCTACCTGTAAAACATACCTGCTTCCGAGTCTATACGAATGCCTGAAAGCATACTAGAATAAAACCTACCATTACCTGCATCATTTCTGTTTACAGTGCAAATTTTAACTGTGAAGTATGACCTACAGTGGCAGCTAAATATGGACATAAGATCTTGCAATAAGTAACATAATATTTTCAACAGGATAGTGATATATTTTGATAATTCCTGAATGAACAGTTCAATCAATAAGAAAGAGACTATGAGAGGGGGAGAAAGGAGAGAAAATGTGTGCATGCATACATTTGAAATTCTTAAAAAGCAGATGCTTAGTGTCATTCAGGTCAATTATACAAAAGTTCCACTCAGAAAAGTGAAAAACAATTTTGAATAAAGTGCTATTAGTGACTGAGACTATGAAACTGTATATTGAATTAATATGGAATAATGAATAACTCCAACAACAGTTAGTGACTTTCATACCACATTAAGAAGTAATAAATGTGTATGCAAATGTTTTAAGAAATAAATTTAAGAATTCATCTGAGAGTTAGACTTGCATGGTAAACTTTCTCATAGGTACTGGGAATTCATCTTAAATTATTAAGAGTGTTCTGGGCTCACATAAAATGTGTGTGTAATCAAATCTGGTAAATGGTCCATGGTGAATTGATGTTTGGGTAATTAACCAAAATTGTACAGGGCTATAGCCCTGAGATGCAACTTTTCTGTTCCATTAGTAGACCATTATCTATGAAGGAGTCTAGAAGTCACTAGAATGAATAAAGCATTAAGAAAATAAGAGTTAAAATTAACAAGGTCACCTTCTAAGAATGTTGAATATGAATAATCTTAAATGATCATTTTGGGCTTATGTCAATTCAGGCTATGTTGATAATTTTCAAAAACAGATTTAGTTTTAAATAAATCAGAGATATTTTAATTGCTCTTATCAATACACTTAGTAAAAGGAAAGGTAGGTTTTTTAACATGAAAAACCCTGACAATTCATGGAAAGAGCAATATCACCAAAATACCAATTGTTCAATATTATTGCTTTCACAGTAATCTAAGACAGCTTATCTTTGTTTTAAATTAGTTTTCCAGGCCTGATAAGGGTAAAGCTATCAGAACACCCAAAGACAAGGAGAGAGCACAACATTCTCACCAGAGTACAGCAAGAATTGTAGCAGTTTTACTCCCAAAATGGTGTTCTAAAAGAATGTGTTGGATGCACACACACGTTTGTTGGAGGGAGAAGTTTTACTACATTTATTATACCTGGCCATCCATTTAATTGCTGTATATTTTAAGACAAGGAGACCCACTGAAAACTAAACTGAACACAAACCAAACTAGAATTAAAGATGCAACTTAAAATTGGCACACGCTAAAAAAATGTAACTCCAAATAATTACAGTTTGTAAAGCATTAATATCTTATGTTTGACAGCGCTCAGTTTTGCAGATATATCTTTTTTAATATTAAAGAATTATGTTTGTCATATTTAAGAAACAACACTAGGGGTAGGAGTTTGGAAGGAGGAATTTGGAAATAAACTCAAGTTGGAGATGGCTATTCTTGACACAGTAATTTAGTGCAACATGGGCTCTCCCTTTCAAAGCAAAGTGCTGACTACTTTAACCCTGAACAAGCTTTACATGCCTGATGTTAAGCATGTGTGGAGTCCTAGAGAAGTAAATGGGACTATTTATATGCTTAAAGCTAAACTTAACAGGCCCATAAAGGTTGGGAACTCAATATGCTTAAGGTAGTCTGATATATTGTATGAAAGTTACCTTTCTAAATAACATTAGTGGGTTTTTTGGTAAATATAAAATTTAGAATTAACTGACCACATAAGTATCTGCCTCTGGCAATAGCAGAGGCAATCTGCATACTATTAGGCACTACATTTTCTACAAGGCAGCTAATTTTAAGATGTTGCAAAGGCACTTACACAACAATAGACTGAAGTAATGAAGGGAAGAAACACTGGGCTTTTAATACTTATTTTTACCTTGCTATCAAACGTTTGATCTGGCTGTAGTGATGCATGCACTGGTTATCTTCATGTAGAACAATGACCTTTTTTTGCCTCTGAGGATGGAGTCAGTTCAGAAGTTGCAAAACAAAAGTTCAGATTTGCAAAGAGGATGACAGGCCACCTCCCCAGTGTACTGGACTAGCACAATCATCCTGTGCTTTGGTCCTTTCACTAGGTTCCCACCCATCCTTTGCCTTGATCTTGATTTTCAAGGTCATGAAAGATTAGACCCTAGTTCCACTGATGACTGTTTTTTCCACTAATGACTTGCTTGGAGTTAGACTTTGTAATTTATATTGTTCAAGGAGAAGCTTTACTGGATGCCTTTACTGTGGACAAATTGGAGAGTCCAGTGGAGGGCAACAAAAATAGTGAGGGGGCTGGGGGACATGATTTATGAGGATGGGGTGAGGGAACTGGGCTTATTCAGTCTAGAGAAGAGGAGACACAGGGGATTTAATAGGAGGCTTCAACTACCTGAAGCAGGGGTCAAAAGAGGATGTGGCTGGACTGTTCTGTGGTAGCAGATGGCAGCACAAGGAACAACAGTCTCAAGCTGCACCAAGGGAAGTTTTTCTCACTAGGAAGGAAGTAAAACACCAGAACGGGTTACCCAGAGAGGTTGTGGACATTCCACCTTTGGAGGTTTTTAAGACCTGGCTAGACAAAGCTTTGGCTGGGATGATCTAGTTGGGGATGGTCCTGCTCTCAGCAGGGGGGATGGACTAGAGACCTCCTGAGGTCCCTTCCAACCCTCATTTTCTACGATTCAATCCTCAGGGCTGTTTCTGCCAACACTATGAAGAGAGCTGTTGGTTTGATCTGGCAGTCGAATGGAAATACTTGGAAATAGGAAAAGGTCCCTGAGGAGTGGAGAAAATACGTTTTGGTGACAATACCAAAGAAATTTGCAGAACTGCAGATGAGTTCACTGCCTGCAGTCTGAGCAAAGTTGTCCTCCTGGTTCTCAAAAGATTCAAGCTGCAGACAGTAGTATACCATGTCTGTGAGAAACAGTATGGTTTCCACAAAGACAGAATGAGAATGCAGCAAATCCTGTACTGAAGGCTGATCACAGAAAACAACGAAGAGGTTGACAGGACAAGCGTTCAATTCTTTCATCCACTTAAAAGGCCCTGAGTTTGGCAAGATGGACTCTGGGCTGCTCTGAGGTTATAAAGTGTAAGGCAAGAAGCTACTAGCTGTGTTTAATCAAAAAAAGAGACCGATGTGAAAACGACAGTTGTTTATGCAGCAATGGGCACGTCTATATGTGCTGCAGTGGTGCCGTTGTTACTGTGCCGTCATTTAGTACCATGAAGAGGAAACTCCAGCTGTTTGGAAACATATGCCAGATAACAGCCATCTGAAGACTGGAGTCTTTGGTTTGGCAGTGAGGGCAGCAGAACCAAAGGCAAATTATGAATGAGACAGCACAATGAAAAGTTAGAGTAGGCCACATGACTAAGGTCACTCAACTACAGGACAGAGAGAGGAAGGAAGAAGGTAAAGTATATGAGAATCAAAACGTAAGGAGGTTTTTTTTGATTAGGGGAAGTTTCCTCCAGAAACAACCACTAAAGGAGATTAGACTGACCCACAATCCAACTGCCTAAAGGGCATATTACTAGACCCACTCTCCCCTTTGATAAAGTCTTCCTACCATAGTAGGAAGTTTAACACGCACACAAAGTATACCCCCAAAACAACACCACTTACTAAAGAAAGGATATGAAGACTCTTGGGAGTCTACCAGAAACATCACTATAGAAAAGCTAATTTAAGTGGGAAACATTTAGATAGTATGATGATAAATACTCATGGAAAAAACTCAGACAGAGAGATTCATCTGTTAGTCTATAAAAAAACTGTTCCAGCAATGTGTTTTATGCCTGGGTCCCACTTTTGTGGATGGAGGGCTCAACAGAGTGAAATGTGCAGAAATGGGCTCAAGTGAAAAAACAAAGATGCACATCATAAAGCATCTGCTATAATTCAAGAAACAAGTTGTGCATTTGCTTTAAGTCAGCAGCCCAGTCACAGAAATCAAACCCTAGTACAGTGTTCACAGTGCTTCTGTGGAGGAGGAAAAAAGAAAACTTTACATGCCTTCTGTTCATGTAATCTCTCCAATTCTGCAAAGGAAAGAGCACAGAAGAGAGATCATTTATCTCCTAGGCACAGTCAGCCAAAGGATCGAAGTAGATGAATGTAGCAGGTGGCAACCATCATGATCCATACCCTGTTAGCAGAATGCAGGCGGGCAGGCAGGCAGAAGGAAGAAACGTTTCATTATAACACTGGAGGACGGTTGTCATCAGTTTGCTTACGCTGGGGAATTGTCAGAACCCGGGTCTAGGCTCGGTGGGATCAGTGCTGAGCAGCTTTTGGCTCTTGAACTATTATTTCCACTTGTGGGAGCCACAAAGGGAAAACTGTAAAGTCTGTAGCTGAGACTGAATTCTCGTCTGGATAAAGCCCTAAATGATTAATTATATTCTAAATGGAACAGTCCTTTAGGGATAGGACTGAGCTGTTGATCTTGGAAAGTCTGCAGGAACAAAGAAGAGACACCCACAAATATTATTTATTCCATGCTGCATACCACTTTTTCACTCAAAATTCCTTTTATAAGTTTCCAAATATTTGTTGCAACTCTGAAATAAGTGTGCAGTTTAAAATTCATTTTAAAAACAGAAATGTCTTCTATGCATGCATGTTACACTGATACTGGACATACATGTTAGATGTGAACACCCTAAGTTTGATTGCTCGGAACAGAGACTGTTAAATTTCCAGAGAAACCCTTGTAAAAAGAGAGGATTAAAATATATGGCTCTTCAGCCATTTACAAAATTCTGCAGTTAAAAACTCAGGAGAAACTCATGCAATTCAGTGAATATTTTAACAACTGCCTTAACTCTGCCCTGTTTTGTCTGCCAATTTTTGTCTAATTGTTGGAAATATGCTGAGTATTAGGCATAAGACAGAAACACTAGATAATCTTACAGGTTGGCACAGTGGATACTACCTGACAGCTACAAAGAGCCATTTTTCTTGCTTTTAGACATTTTAGGGGTTTTTACTAAAGTTAATTAGTTACTCTATACATTGGAGGCCAACCTTTTTGGAAGGGTATCACAAGTTAAGTCCCTCACTCTCCCCAAGCGCCACTCTGATCTGATTCCTATATCCAATTTATTGCTGTTTTCTGCTCCTTTTCCTATCCGTCATTGTGTTCCCTGCTCCATCCCCAATCTGCTGCATGCCCCACACAGAGGCTGCTCATGCCACTTGTGGCACGCGTACCGCAGGATGGCCACCCTGCTGTAATATTACCCAACCATTAGGCAGCAATCTGGTCATTGTTCAAAGCCAGTAGTAGCATAAAGGACCTCAGTGGCAACCTTAATGGCAAACCTTAGCTCATAGGGAAATCTGAGCAATTGCTATTGCTCTAGTAATGGTTAGTTCTTTCCACGATGGAAATCAAACAGCAAATGCTGTTGCTTACTAATAAACATAATCAGAAGAAAAATGTATTTTTTCCATAGCTCTGCATTTAAAAACAGTGGCTTTTAAACAGGTTGGTTTTTGTTTAGTATTTGGGCAGCAGATCACTAAAACAACATTTATTCCATTACAGGTGAAATATATGTCAAAACTCAGTGGTATGAAACACGGTACAAGAAAAGGAACCACAGCACAGTTTTGCTGTTACATCTGTTATTTCTTAAATGCAAAATACCCTGTTAATGATGGAAATGTTTTAATACAATTTAATAATTATTTCAGTGATGTATTAATGAAGTTGTAGAGTTTACATTTTTCCCTTTATTTATGGGAAGCAAGTCATTCTAATCTAAGATTCTGCTCTAATTAAATATATCAGTGAAGCACATGCTGAAAACTGTGGAATAATAATAGTGTTTGTCTTCAGTAACTCATTGGAAAAGTGTAAGCTACTTGAAGGTATATATAAAAGTGTGTGTACATAACTAAATCAACACAGAGTGATGTATTGTAAATAAGTGAATGAACTGACTTAAATACTGCACAAGTTTCCCCAAGAAAAATAAGAGTTGGAAAGCATAGAAGTGTCCATGAGCTTGATGATGGCTGAAGTTCTGTCTCCTAAAGAGGCCATTTGCCTCTGAAGACAGAATCTTAGGTCACTTTATACACTTGAATGCGATGCTAATATTTTCACACAAAAAACAGAGTTGACCAAAATTAATGCATAGTACTGTATTTTGGAGATATTGCCACTACTGCCTCCAATGGGGAGGCTGACCTAGATGACTTGAGGTCTCTTCCAGTCTGACTTTTCTATGAGTCTACTACAAGAAGTTTAAATTCAATTAAAATTCAACACAAACTTGTACAAGCATCACAGCCCCTTGGCTAAGTGTTCTCTTTCGGATCTTATCCCTGAACCTTCTTGTGACATATGGAGATATAGTCTTTAAACTGCTGGCACAATGGAGGACACAATCCCCCCTTTTTAGCCAATACAGTATGGTTCTGCAGTAGCAGCAGTGCAGTTCCCGTCTCTGATTTATTTGACACTGGTCTATGTCACAGAAAAAGGAACAGAAATGTGTGTCACTAAAAAACTGTAGGAAGTACCATGCGCTGTTATAGAGGCATATCCTTTCTGCTGCCACAGACTGCCAAGGAGAAGCAGCTTCTTGGTTTTAAAATAGCACCTATCACCACATCATAATATTGTATCCTAAGTGGACAGGAAAGAGGGAAATATCTGATCAACAAGGTTTGGGAGTTATATGAAAGTATCACATAGAAATGAAGATTCCCTTCAAGTTCAGCTGCACAGCTGTAGATGGAGGACAGGAAATGGGAGCGCAGGAGCTGTGCCAGGCACAAGACACAGTTGGAGACCTTGGGAAGTATTCCAGGGTCTTGCAGTAGGAGCACAGTGCAACAGGAAAATTTCATTTCCTGAGAAATTCCCTTTTACTGGCAGCTGAACCTGCAGGTGAAAGGAGAGGGGGGAAAATAGCCTGGGTCAACTGATCTGTAAACAGCAGTCTCCATTCTCTCAGACATGCAGGCAAAGAGGTTTCCTTGCAAGTCAAAGTGTGCACTAATTGTCCCTGTAAACTGATGGTGGTGTGAGAGCTGCTGTTAGTGCAGACCAGCTCTGCCTCACTCTCTACACAAAGAAAGGGACCTGTCACAAAAATACCAGACAACAGGAATGAGAGGAGATTACTAGAAGAACAGGCCTCCCTCCTATAGAGGGATGGACCTGGTGGTCATAACTTGGTAAAATGCCAATCAGGAAACTCACTTATCTACAGGGAACGGCTTGAGGCAATGTGACAAACAATGATTGCTCAGAAGGTAAAAATCTACTTTTGAGACCCTTCTTTAAACCTCAGCACCTTGACATTAGCAAGATGAGAACGGTTCAAGGACCAACAGGCAGAAGCTTTTGCAGTTCATTCTTTATGATAGGCTTCAAATAGAATAGAAAACTTAGGAAGACAGGAGCTAGAATGACAGGCCATATTAATGTGGAAGAAGGCAACACTGGATTACTACATGTTAGTAGGAATAGCTACTAATTAGCACTCTGGGAAATAGTTATTTAAAAGACCACAAAACGGAACATCCCATTGCATCATACCTTTTATATTCTTATCTGTTTGTCTAAACAGTAATCTACAAACACAATGGGGACCAACCTTGCCTGGCAGACCTGCCATAAATTAAGCCTGCACCCTCCTAGATTGCCACTCGAATCCCTTTCTCCTGCCTCATCCACTGCTCTGCTTTTTAATCCCTTCCCCATCTGCCAGGTGCCACACACGCAGGCTGTCCATGCCAGTTGTAGCATGTGCACTGCAGGTTGCCCTTCCTGCTAACACACATCCTGAACAACAGTTCAATATCAGTCTCCTTTGTACCAATTACTTGGAAAAATTAATATTTCCTAGTTGTATTTCAATATTGCTCTGCTAAAGAATGCTATTGCTTTGTATTGCTGCAGATATGGAATGGATTAACACACAGCTATAACAAGCTATGGATCAAAAAATTAAATGCAGTACATTTGCTTTTCATGCCTCTTACATATACTTTCACTTAAGTATCAAAAAAGAGAAACTGTAAAAATAGATAGCTGACTTCAGTGACTAACTTGGGGAGGTATGTAATTTTATTTCTGCTCTGTATTCCTCAAAGTATTTTCCCTTAAAAGCTCTTGATTGTAAATAACATGGTTTTGGTAAAATACAATTGGAAAAATGACAGAAGTTAGAAATTGGGGAGTAAAGAACATGTATTTCATTTCTAAAAACCAACTTACAAAGGCCTCTAAAGGGCAAAGAAGTGTTTGATCCACAACATTTAAAATTCTCTTTCACTAGCTGGAGATTTCAGAAGATTACGGCTACCCCCAAAAACACTGTATGGAAAAAGTTTACCTTTAAAAATACCTTTTCCCCACATCAAGGCCAATATTGCCAGGTTACAGTGCTCTGTAACTTGTGGGTTTTAGTTTTTGTATTCCGAGAGGAGACTGGTAGATGTTCTGCAGTTTCTCAGAACTGCCTGGCTGGGAACGGAAGGGGGTTAACGTCTGTATAGACCTTTATTTGTTCCAAAATTTTGACTTCATCCAACGTGGCTAAGTGTTTTGAAAATGAAAAAGAAATAGAACGAACCCCTGGTGGCTTACAAGACTACTCTATAACAATTAGATTGTTTGGCAACTGACTACTGCATGTTTCAGCGTTGACTGGGCAAGATATTTAATGAATGGTTTGCAGTTAAGGAATTGGCCTCAACAAAACTGTAGAAACTGAAGTAGGACTTAGTTACTTGTGTTTCTAGTATTTAAACAAGCACAACTCAGTTTCTCAGTTTAGGGCACACATTAATTGTTAGACAGCATTAAAATCTGCACACGTAGTGCTTGACCCTGGTTCTGCAAAACACTTAGACATGTAAATTGTCCTACCAAAGTCAACAGATCACTTGTGTATGCAAAATTAAGCATATACTTATCGTGCATTTCTGTGGGGTTTACATAATTTACATCTGAAAGCAAGACTGTGGCCTTTATTTGTAAATGACATAATCCTGGGCATGCATGCATACATACATAAATAATGCAAGATTAAACTACAAATTGATCAGATGCACTAGAGATTTTTAAAAAGAAAGAGGAAATGAATTGTACTACTTGCCTCTTCTCTCATATATTAGGCAGACATCCATTATATTACATTATTTTAAAAAATATTTTATTGTGGAAATAAAACCATGAGCTATTTCTGATGGTGACATATCTTCACAGATCTTGAGTCTGCTGCTTTGTTTTACTTTTCTGTTTTTGACTACTATGTTATTGTTCATCTTAGGCAGCCATTAACATTCTCTTAGGAGACTCCTGTCATTTCAAGATGCCAAAGGAACTGGTTAGCAAAAATACTTGGGGCTCCAGCTTACAAATGGATCCCCACAGGTGGAGCTTCACACCCTCTGTGCAACAGAGGGGTCTTCTCTAGCAAGCGTGGCACTAAAAGCCTATGCATTAAAGAGGGAGTTTTCTTCAGTGGAGCATATGACAAAGACATTATATCTTGCAGAATTTTTTTGTGTGACATGGTGAAGGGAATTATTTCTCACTCAGCTACAGGCAACATTTTCACATGTAAAACGTACAGACACAAACTATATCCATAAACTAACACGCCCACACACTCAAAAGTTGAGATAAATCAAAATCAAGGTTGCTTCTACAACCACAATTCAGTGTCCCTTGTGAATATGGACACAGTGCTAAGTGACTTCTTTTGCTTACAAGCTCCTACTGATTTCAGCTGCAAGCACTCATCACTTTGCAAATCAGGCTCCAGCATCTCAGCCGGACACCCCAAAATGAGGTACGCAAACTGACAATCATGCGAAAAGTGTACTTCAGGTGATTTGTCTAGCAGCGCAACTGAACTCTGGCAGAGGCAGGGAAAGAATACCCCATAATATTCAAATGCCCAATTCAAAAGTCTTTCCTTCTCTTCCTGCACCCCACATTATTCACTACACTTCTGCAACAGAGCGCTCCAATCTCAGGGGCAATCAGCTCCTTTAGTACACAGCTTCCATTCGTTACCAGAGCAGGTCCATCCTATGCCTTGAATGTGGAAGTCTCTCTCATAAGATACAGTGCATTAACCTGACTTTCAGTGCTCGACTTGAGAACCTTAATAATTATTTCCCTTTATGTATGCATGATTCTAGATTTAAAAATGAACAAATGGACTCCCTCTCCCGGTATCAGATTGACACCTTTGTGGCCTGGAGCCCTTAATTAATTGCACAGACCTCTGCCACTTGAGGTAGTGGAATAACTAATAGCAATATTAGGTTGTCATCTTCAATGTGGGCAAGTATTAGGAACAGATGCAATACACTAGGGTCTCTCTTTATGCAAGGGCTGTGTTCTAAAAAAAAACTTGCATAAAGCAAATCAATTATTACATGCAATTAATAGGGATATGTACCAGCCTCATTCTACTGCCCTGCCAAACCATGACAAAGTCATGAAATATGCACGGGGGGCTCATCCAGTAGGACACGTGCAGCAGCAGGAGTCGCCATCCCTTCCTCGTGCCCCTTCGCGCTCCTCAGAGTGGCAGGTACAGAAAGCGCATCCCCAGGGCAGCGCAGGACGAGCAGCCAGCACTCCCTGCCACCCTTCCCCGGGTGCCCCTCCAGCCCGGTTGGCATGACACAACACGGCTGGGAACAGTGAGGCTGCATGGAGACACTATGAACTTCAGGCTGCAAGCAGCAACCCGCGCAGTGGGCGTGTCGCCAGGGCAGCGCAGAGCGAGCTCCTTCTCTGTGCGACCCCACTGTTCCCAGCCGTGGCTCATCACACCCACCTAAGGCTCCGTCCTGCTCTCCACTTGGGCCCTGCAGCTGCACACAGCAGCCCTGGGGCCCAATCCCCCTCCCAGCTGGGCAGCCCTGCCCAGGTCCCTCCCTGCAGGGGCCTCGATCCCCTTCTTCTCCCCCACTTACCTGCTGCAGGTGCCCTCAAGGCTACTTGGGGCCACGTGTATGTATTGTACATGCACATGGCGCCCCCGTCTTACCGCCTTCCTTCCACTTCCTCCCAGTTCCCTGCAGACTGGAACTCTGCCAGCCTGCAAGGAGTTCACTGCCAACAGACAAATGAGGTCCAGGATTTTTCCTCGCACAAGCGAATTTACAGTATCAATAAGGTCCTTGTATATAAGCAAATTTGCACAAAACAAATTCACATCAAGCGAGACCTGAGTGTACACATTTTACTGGTGGGTTTCATAGATAGGTAAAGAAAGCAGAGAAAGCGTGAGACTCCATTTCAGTCTCTAGACTCATGAAACTGTTCCACTGAAGCTTTGTCTCCTATCCCACCTATTCCAACTGCTCCCTCTCTTAGTCCAGTCTCTTCTTCACCTCTTGTTGGGGAGGACAGAACAAGGAGCCTTTCCAGGTCCAGTTTCCTCTCCTTACCCCAGTACTAATCTTCTTGCCAGCCTGCTTGCTGTATTTCAGTGGTCTTGGGGGCTACTGACAGATGTGAAAAAAAAAAAACAGACCAGTGCTTTACCAGAAGAGGAAGAACATTAATTTGACCATGTCCCCCAGTGTCTATATAGATCGGGTGCTTCAACAGGCCTTTTTGGCGCTTTTATCGAAAGCTGATTGAATCAGCTATTAGATACATGCCAAAAACCCCGCTGAAGCACCCAATTTGTAGAGACACTGGGCAAGCTGGGTCAAACTAACATGACAACTCTTCTGGGCATGCGTTGCACTCCAGGGGTTTGCCAAGCTGAAAGTAAAGCACTGGTTTTTTTTCTTCCCTAAAAGTGATCTCTGTACTAACAGGTGCAGTGGTGTCTGCTCATGTCTGCATACAGCCTGAGACAATGGCACCGGGAAGCCTGAACTGCCCCATCCTGTAAATCTTGTAGTGGTATAAAAGTTCAGATAAAAGACTTAAGTATTATTTTTACCAGATGGAATAGGGCGAGGGGAATGAAGCCGCAAGGAGAACGGGAGCAAGGAAATGCTTCTAGGCTAGGGACAGACAGTCAAAAAGCCTGAATTCTGCAGTGGCTCAGGCTAGAAGCCAGGGGGCGCGAGAGCAGCCCTCTCTTCCCTTCTGCAGGGCTGAGCTGAGGGGGGCGTGGCCAAGCCCCAGCAGGACTCATTAGTGAGGTCTGCCTGCAGGTCCCAGGCTTTTCCCCACTGGCTGCTCAAGGGACAGGAGTGTTGCCAGCCACCAGCCTGGGCCAGCACTCTGAGGCAAGGGGGGGTGTACAGTTCATGCATCTGCTGATGATGCGGAGCTTTTCAATCTCCCTCCATGCTTCATCATACTGTCTGCAGCAAACTGACAGGTAAGCAAGCCAGCTGGGGGGCTGATAACAGTCTTTATCACCTGATTAGCAAAGCAATAGCCTTTCTCCACATTAAACTCTTTAAACAGCTTACCAGCTGACCTCTTGAAAAGCGCGAAGTCATCACTGTTCTGTCTGCCTATCCCAGTGAAATTGGACACACAAGCACCTCTCAGCATTAGCCAGCATACGACATACTGATTACAGTCCCTACTTAGGCAGAGAGGAGGAACGGATCTCTGCTTAAGCAGCAAGTGGTGAGAGGGGGAGTGGGGAGGGGGGCATGGGGAAGCCAGCAG
>NW_017728911.1:25671889-25728887 GCF_001723895.1 Crocodylus porosus | reverse complement strand
GGGGAGGGGGGCATGGGGAAGCCAGCAGACCCTGCTGTGCCTGCCAGTCTGTGTCAAACTCCAGTCAGGGAGGGGAGGAGAAAGGAGGGGAGGGGAGGAGCCAGCTCTGCTGTGGAGCAAAGAGCCCCACCCAGCCCAGAGAGCATGCCGAGATGCTGGGGGACTGATTTGACTTAAACCAGCAAGGGGTCTGGGACAGACATTGCATAACCCGTTTTGAGCCAAATCAGTTAAGTCTGATACTACATTCAACCAGGTTTATTATCTGTTCTGTTACAGGTTTAATCTAGTTTCTGATGATTTAAACAGGTTTGTGTGTAATGTCCGTCCCTACCCCTAGGAAAGTTCCCAGTTACACCTTAGTCCCTTTTTCCCATTCTCCTTGAATCTTCACCTCCCGGCACTCCCGCCATCCCTATTCCCTCTGGTAAAATTAATTAACATTTAAGTCTTCTATCTGAACTATCTGGCTTTGCACTTTAAACCTACTTCCTTGTTTCTGCTGGGAAGATAATTACTTCTACAAGTCATCATTCAGGACTCGCTCTCCCACCTGCCTCCAAACTAAACCTTTTAAGAGTAGATTGGATGAAGATTTTTTGCTGAAGACCCTCATCTTAACCGCTACCTCAATCTACCCCCAAAAGGTTTTTCACCTTTGCTTTTCGATTAGTAAGTGCAAGCAAGAGCTAAGAAACTGAAAAACAGAAGATACTATTTATGGGGCTTTTTATAACTTTTCCTCTCTGAAATATTTAACAAATGTAAAAAGAGGAGGAGACAAACCATTTTAATCATACTTTAAATAGAACAGTGTTGTCCCAAAATCAGCTCAAGGAACACACCACCACTTCTTTATTTAAAAACAGCCTAACAGTTCAAGCAGACAACCAACATTTTAATATTCCTAAACTGAAGAAATACTCACAAACAGTTCAAAGTCACTTTCTTACAAACTCCACCTAAGTGTTGAAATGACCATCAACATAATCATGCATTTAAAGTTAAAGTTCAGTCTGCTACAAACTCACAGACTTTAAAGCTAGGCTATTATGATTACTTGTCCAAACTCTTGCACAGCTAGCCAGACAACCTCACCAAATAATTTCCATATTAAATCCCACATTCTTTTTAGGTTGCAACATAACTTAGGAAAAGAGGTACAGTTTTGATTTGCCTACATGAAACAGAGCTCCCTGCTTGATGGCACTGCCGCAGAGTATGGTAAAAATAACAGCATCCCTATTTTACTTCATTCAAATCATCCTTAACCAGTCCTTCTTCCAGGACTTTACAGTATGTTCTAGATGCTATTATACCATTTAGCTAATCCTACTCTAAAGAATTCAGATAAAGTCACATGAATCCCATAGAGACTTGGTGGGATAGCTTGCATGACTGATGCAATTGCAGAGATGCTGGCCATTATCTCTGAAAACTCACAGCAATTGGGGGAAGTCCCAGATGATTAGAAAAGGGCAAATATAGCGCCCATCGTTAAGAAAGGGAAGGAGGTTAGACATTAGGAAAAATTCTCACTCGGAGGATGGTGAAGCACTGGAACAGGTTACGTAGAGAGGTGGTGGGATCTTTATCCTTGGAGGTTTTTAAGGCCTGGCTCAACAAAGCCCTGGCTGGAAGGATCTAGCTGGGGATGGTCCTGCTTTGAGCAGGGCATTGGACGAGATGACTTCCTGAGGTCCCTTCCAACCCTAATTTCCTATGATTCTATGAAATGGAACAGTATGAATCAGCCAAATCATAACTCATTTGGAATATGTAATTTAGTAGAAATGTCTACTTTTAGACCTTTTTAACCAATGGATGGCCCTAGTCTTTCTGCAGATGCTCAGAAACCAGCTAATATTTACAGACACACATTCAATATTTGTATTGTAGTAACATGTATACTTCTCAAAATGAATCAGCTTTTCTATTGTTTTAGGCACTGTACAGTCATAGTCTCATAAGAAAGCCTGTCCCAAAAAACTTTTACAGTCAACAACAAGTAAAAACAAATGGGTGTAGAAAACAATTGAAAGGCCTAAAGTAGGACATATGAGGGAAGGGCAAGAAGTAGGCATGTATTTAGAGCTAGTTGCAGAGCTAGCTGGAGTATAATAAGTATTTTTTTAGTATATGGTCATGCAAACATACATTAAAGTGAAGGATGCATATCAGTAATTTAAGGATAAGAAAGTTTCAAACATTGTAATTATTACACGCTAACCATTAAAAACCCATTAAAATCAGACTTACGTTTATATTCAAAGAATTGTAGGTAAACTAAGGAAATTGAATACAATTAAAGTTGCCCAAGCAAACTTAACACTGCCTGGCAGTAACACTATGATAACTAAACTATCTTTAAAAATCAGTTAATTCTAATCTCAGACCATAGACACAGAAGTGCACATTAATAGCTGTTGGATGAATCAGTGCAAGGAGGTAATAAAGTTGTTCATATACAAACACTAAACAAGCAATGAAAACAGCATGTTGCCACGATATCTTTCATAGATTGCAGAGATGTAAAATATTAATCCAAAATAATTTACACTATAAATAAAGTCCAGATACCTCTGTACCTTTTGACTGCTTTGCAAGGTAGCCAAAAGCAAAGAGGTCAGCTGAGATGGGTTTACAGCTCCTATAAATGACTGGAGCAGTGCAACGCAGCTGGAATGTGCTGCTGCTGAAAGCTGGTTGCAGGCAACTATAGAATCTTTAAGAGCAATGCCCACTATGGGCCAAGTACCTTAGGAGTGAACTCAACACATGTACAGTACTTCTCTGACACTGCTGACTCATTTCAACTAACTGAATTACAGCCTGGAAATGCGTTAGCTGGAGAGGAAAAATAATGATTATCTGATGCATTTACAATATAAAGGTAGTTTAATTAAAAACCTATCTGTATTAATGACTTGTTTCTTCTTTGTGTTTTAGAAGAATCAAATTAAACAATTAATACTTTAGTTTAAAGATAATCTAATTTATTCAGGCAAAGCCCAGGCAAAAAAGTTTCAATGAACTATAGCGGTTTGAAAATCTGCATATCCTCCACTCCCTCTCCCCCATTACTAAGATAATTCAGGACAAGAAAAACCCTAGCAAAGGACTAATTTTAAAACTATTTTTATCTCAAAACAGATTCACTGGTAAATAATCAGAGAGTTCATCAGTACAGTGCACAGAGTGAAATAAACATGCAGAGGATACACTTATTCTTTGGACATAAAAGATCTGAATCTGGCTGTCAATGCAAACCACATCCCATTAGGAGCTCAAGAAATGCCTCCCTGAGAAATCATAAGTTATAAAGAAATTAATGGGAAAAAGTTCAAGAGACAATAATTAAAAGTGTCAAAAACTGTGGGAAAAAGACAATGTGAGGATAACATAAGACATGCCCTGAGATTCGTCTAACCTGAGGGCATGAATTTTGAGTTTTCTAATTTAATGGTGTATGAAGATTTGAAGTTTAAATACAAATACTGGTACAACCTCAACCAAGAAGGGGAGCTAGTAGGGTGGTCGATGACCTTCCATTCCAAAAAAAATCCTGCACCTTCTTCCAGGAAACTGTAGTAGTTCCTTTTTCTGCAACTGTTGTCGACAGTTGTTGCTAAAGAAGTGTTTTTACTGCATTCCATAAAATTCTCTTCAAATTTAGCAGTTAAATTGCTAAAAAATCATTGCTTCCATTTTCTTACACTGAAACAAAATTTTGGTACCATGCCAACATCAGTGAACATGGAACATTACTATATGTTGTCTAATCTGATGCACTGCATAGCCCCAGGAAAATATCTTTATCACATTTTCCCCATCTGTAAGCTGGGGATAATACTCCTTTTGTTTTTCACTGTATACACTGGTAAATTAATTTATGACTGTGATGCACTCAGATGCTACAAGAATGGGAACAACTCGGACACTACAAGGATGAACACCTCAGAAGAGGTCAGGAGGATATGAACAATTCAGTATTCACCATGGGGTTTAAAGGGTGTGCAGTTAATAAGGCAGTGCCCACCGATTGAAGGATGACAAAATATTGAATGAATGCCTCAGTAGCTCAGCATTGTCTATACGGACGGGGTCCAGTGGGAAAAGATAGCATGGGATCTTCTAATTAAAAATATGTATCATAATACAAATGCTCAGGGAGTGTAATCCTTGCAAATGAAAATCAAAACGTCTTACAATAATAATGATTCAAATAAAAACTGCACTGATAATCAGCACTTACCAGCCAAAATGGGAAAGAGGCAATTTACCAAACCTGATTCGGTATTTAAAGTGTGGGACTACCATGCAGAGTCATTCTATATGTGATAGGGGTGAATGCCATCTTAATTCTTAATCATATCTTGTTAGTTTCCTTAGCAAAAAGACTGCCAGCCTTGCAAATATCTCCCAGGTTCTAAAGGACAAGCTATGTATTTTCTGGCACGTACAACACACCACCAGTAGAGCTTCTGCAAATGGTACTTATTTAACAATTCTGTTGACGTGCGTGTAGAATTCACTCCCTCTCCCACCACTGCTGCGAGCCAACAGAGCCATCAGCATAGGAAAAAGTTAATTTTTTCAGAAAAATAAGTGAAAATTACTTTGAATGGACAAAAAGCATGTCTGCTTAGAAAGGTGACATATTTACAGCCACTTCTTTGATGATACTTAACTTTTAATACTTGGACTAATTAAAATCCCCTCTCAAGCCTCAATTTTTGTGTTTGCTAAAAGCCACTCAAAATTCCCCCTGTATTCCACCAACACATTCCTGCCTCTTTACATACTGGAGGCCAAAATACTCCAATGCCAGCTTTGACAAAACATATTACAAACATTTTAATATTAAATCTGGGGAGCAGCAGTTATTATTCAAAGACATTTTTCTATATTTTCATAAGCAGCCTCATGTCAGATTCCAGACTGAGGTGGCAAATCTAGAGGCTGTAATTTTTTTCTTAATACATTTGCAGATATTCATTTTTCGACTGGGATCTGCTTAAACATATATAATTGAGCCATATTTTTTTTTAAATCAGTGCTTCTTGATGGCTTATTGAGTTACTAAAAAGCTGATCAGGTAAGAAGCGCACAGGACAAACACTGTAAGCTCATCTCAAAGCCACTACAATGTTGAAACTGCTTTTGTCAAGTCATCGTAGCCACAAACCACATAGAGGGAACATTATTTTACTAAACTGGGCTTGGATATCATGGGTTTCCAGTACCTCCACAATTAGGCATACACTTAAAATATTTTCACAAACGAGTCTAAATATGGACTAAATTTCAAAGGAAAAAAACCTGACAAAATTATAGAAAGTGATTTATAGGCCCCCTCTACACAGGCAAGTTAAGGCACAATGGGATCTAATGTGCGATCAACACAATAGCACCTTTTGCCATGTCACACCTGCATGGCAGGAAGCGTGACGGTAGGATCTAATGTGCGATCCCATAGCACCTTACTGCCACTACAGGGAGACCCTAATCCTGGGCTCCCCAAAGCACGAGCAAGGAGCAAGTTGATGCACCTGGGATTCCCCTCAGCTGTAAGGAGCGCCCAGATGTGGGGGTGCCCCACGCTCCCCCCATGGCTGGGAGATGCAGCTGCTGCAGTCTTTCAGCCCTAGGAGTGTGGGGAGCCCCTGAGAAGAGAAGAACACAGAGGCTGCAATTTCCCAGCCCTGGGGTCTCTCTGCACCTCTGAGGGTTGGAAATCATAGCTGCACCCCACAGTTGCCTGCTCCCAGTGTCCACAACTGCAGGATTCTGGGTTCTTGCCATTGTGGGGTGCTGCCAGGACTCAGAGTTGGCAGCTGCTGGGGCTGAGAGTCCGCTTAAGCGCAGGACTCCCAGCACTGGCTGGGTCTGGTGCACCCCTTTGGCTGGGAACCCCATCAAACTGACAGGGCTTCCAGCCACAGGGGAGACCCTGCTAAAATGTGAAAATTAAAGCTCCATAGCAGCCAGCTACAAAGTTAGTATAACTGCCTTCTTTAGTACTTTATAGCTGGTTGGAGCTTTTTATGGTGTGGTAAGTACTTGGCATGTGTACCTGGTCACAAGGCATCTGCATAATTAGCCAGTTACTTGCATCACACTTATAACATGTAGAGGGGGACATATGTACCTTCTGCTTTGACACACAAACCAGGTTCTCTCTTCCATCAAAACTAAAAAAAACCCACAGTAAAATACCAAGGTTCAGTGCACACATGGTGCCAGAGAACATTTGCCTCAGACAGTTTGGCCCTCATTTTTGTAACTTTAGCAATTTTATTTTTGTGACTGGAAATTTGTGCAAGCAATTACAAAAAACTGTGGCTCAGTTGAAGAAACTGTGTACATATGTTATGCATAAACACTTTTTACCATGCAACTGAGAAAAATCAGGGTGTTACAGACACATGCATGTATTTAGTGTGAACACAGAAGTTGTACATTTCAGAACTGGTGACTTCCAAAATGATACACCCCTTGAACACCAATACTGGAGGCAGTTCTATCTTCTTACGTAGGAGACCAGCCACATCTGTTATCAGCTGCACTTCAGATGAGTGCTCCCAAAGCTGCAAACTACTTCCCACAAGGGTTTCTAGCTACTGTGTTTGGAGAACCAAAGTTGTGATGGATCCACACATCCCTAAAGCTGCGTCTCATTTGAGGTTTTTGGTCCATGTCTTCCCTTTCTATTACTTATAGCTTTTATTAGCTATATTACTTACAGCTTTTTTCTTTCCCATGATTTTTTCTATTCTGCTCTCCATTTTAACTTTAATTCTTCCTTTATTAGTGTTATCCCACACATCATCTTCATTTCTCTGCCTCTCTATGAAGCTGAAAATCTTAGCCTTTTCCCTTCTTTTCTACATTTTAGTGTATAGCTTGTACACTAGGATAAATGTATGGAATGCTAAATTATAGAGGCTGAGATGAGAATAGGACTGATACTGAAATAGAACAATAAAGCTCCTGGCACACTGCATTTTGTGATAGCAGAAGCCATCACTGAGAAGCATTTAAAAAGTAGTTTCCCAAATGTTCTAGATCAGGTGTCCAAACTTGTTGCCGATCTCAGTGGCAATTGCCTGGACCCTCCTTCCTTTCTACTGGCCATCATATCATTGTTCCAAACCTACTATAGCAATTGCTTCTAGAAAAGAAATACAATAGAAGCATATAATGTAATCTACTGCCTTCCAAGGCAATCTATCAGCTGGAAATAAGCACCAGCCAGCATCATGTGACCTGCTAGCTCTCTATGGACCATCAAATAGACAAAGTGGTCTACAGATGATAGCTGGCAACCTTGTAGTATGTTATCACTGTAAGAAATAGATCTCATTTGTACTACACAGGGGAGAGTTGATTTATGAAGTCACAAAATAGCAACTCAGCAAATGATGCAATAAAAATTAGGCCTTTTAATCCATTTATCAAAGTCTTTGAAGTCTGTACTTCAAAATACATGAAACGAAAAAGAAATGATCAAAAAACCCTACACTTCAGCTAATTTTTTTTAAATATAAAGTTTAAATGAGAGACTTAAACTTGCTGACTCTCGTTCCTCCTTAACCTGCTTTTAGTACCTTCAGTGGGTCTTCCGAGTCTTTCTGCTATGCATTATTGTTCCTTTTGAACAAAAGAGCTGGCTTTCAAAGCCTTCCCTGTCTGCTGTACTTCAAGATCAACTATCTGTATGATGGCAACAAAGGACTAGGCATTTCTCAATTGATTCCATTTCTTAGAAGACTCCTCACTTCCAACTGTCCCTTTTAAGAGACATCACTTTCATCTCCCCCTTTATTTTCAAAACGCCAAAAGATGAACATACTTTCCTCTGGAAAAGAAATTAGCTTGAGAACACTTTTGCATCCTCACCACCAATCTGATCTGGAAAGACCCAAACTATCTGTCCTGATTTCTGGTACATGAATGCATATTGACTGAATTACCAGACCAGTGGTAGAGATCTAGAAAAGTCTTCTAGTCAATTAAAGATTACTTCTATCCCATGCTTCATATTCATTGACCCATCTTAACTTAACGATAACACTTACAGAATCTACATGAAAAACAAAATCATACAAACTCCAGGAAAAATTTATTTGAAAAGTCCTCTTGTTTTCTAAAATACTTATTTTACTGTGCAGAAAAATGTAAACCCTCCAAAAAAGGTTAGAAATATGTATTGCTGAAGAGCATATCTGTAAAAGCAAAACAGAATAATAAAGAAGCTACTTTCTCTCTTTATTTTGAAGAAAATGCATGTCTTGACCAAAACTTAACCTTTCCCCCTTATTATTCCTTTCTGCCACATCTACAGGAAATAGATCACCAAAACAGATGGAGAGAAGGGAAGGTTTTGTTTTGTTTGGGGTTCTTTTTTTCTTTTTCTTTCTTTTTTTTTTTTTTACCTCCCAATGGCTGAAGACCAGCTGTGGACTCGCCAGGCCACTCGTTCTCTTCCTGATTTCATCAGCAAAACCAAAGCTTTCTGCTACTGGCAGCACCGCCTTAATAATAAACACATCCGTCCCCTCTTTCATCTCTTCTTGTAACACTCTGCCTTCTCTTTTGGACAAGACAGCATATACACGACCTGAAAAGAAATAAATTCATGTAAGCTTACTGAGCTTTTTACATCTTTTTTTTTTTTTTTTTAAATCAAGGGAAGAAAATTAGAATGTATTTAGAAAAGTTAACTAAAGATGCACTTTCTATAGCTCACTCTCTACTTTATATGATTTTAATTCATCCAGGCACCATATCTGCCAGTAAAACATGCAATGCCACAGTACATGCATATTTATTACATCAACATTATTGAGTGAATACAATTATCGCTCATGTTATGTATATTTTATGACACCAGCATGTATGTTTCTAAAGGTACATGGTTAGGGAAATGAGGCGTCATCCCTCTCACCTGGTCCTTTCTTTTTCTTTTTTGCATAAAAATATTTAAGAAAATGTTGTTGTTAAAGGAAAAGGAAAAAACAGGAATTACTTTTAGCCAGCAAAGGAAAAAATGTTTCTATTTGAATACTCCTTTGAATCTGTGCCCAAATACAAGTACCTCCGAGAGCCACAGTAAACTAATTTATTGGAAAAAATATTCATTTATTTTGCCTAGTATTTGTTTGATTAGTCTTTTATTAATTTGGGTTTTGTGTTTACATCTATTTTGTAGCAGTTTTCTTGATAGCTAACTTTATTTTCCCAAACTGATACTTGATCAATTGAAGTATATAACCACTCCCATAACAGTTCCTGTATGAGCCATTATTTACCTTTCACTGGATATTACTTGGTGTTATTTTGTATTCAGTACACTTGTATATTACTATGAAAGGCATAATCTATTAACTAATGGAAAAGAGACCACTCAATATTTATTGATGCAGCTGAAAAAATGCAAGTAGTAAAGATGAATGGTGAGAAATAAGCTAAATTTTTGGAATTCCTTCAGTTTCTCAACTCTGAAGTGTTCACGGCAATATAAAGATTATTCCAAAATATATACATTAACAGTGTTCCATTAAACTTGTACATTGTAGTACAGTTTGCATAAATAGCCCTCAAGCTCAGATGCTTTAATTATGTCACCCAAAAGAACGGAGGATTATACTGTTAGACACTGTTTCATTTTTAAATATCTCCACCAGTCAACTCTACTACTTAAAAATTATAATGCATCACTCTTCATTATTTATACACATTCTCCTTTATAAACTTACTAAACAAAATATAAATGTAACAAGCAAGAAGTGCTTGTTAGGCTCTCAACTGAAAACCCCCCTGTCATTTTCCAAGATGAATTTACTGAATTTGCCACAAATGTGAGTTTTGATATAAGCTAAGCAATTTAAAAATTAAAGAAAATTTCAGCAATCCTCAGAAAATCCCAGACCCCCAAAAAGTCATGTTTTTATTTTTAAATGCAAGCTTCTACAGTACAGCCTAAAATATTCACAGGGTTTGGTTACTTTTCCCTTGCTAGACTAGGGACTTGAACTGAGCCAGGAACCTATCCCAACCACACCACACGGCTCTGCGTGACTGCTGTGGTCTTCCAGCTGACGGCTGCAGCTTCTGCTTCAGAGGGTGCCGCTCCTCCATCACTAGGGAGCTACTTAATTCATGGTTTCACAGATTTTGCAGAAACCACAAAATCCAGGATTGTCAGCAAAAATCTGCGAAATCAACAAAAAGAAACTTAATGAAATTAAAATGCTGGCTCCGCAATGGGAGCCAGCGGTCTTCACTGCCATGAGGGGTGGGCACAGGAAGTCCAAAGGGCAGCAGACAAGATAGCAGCTGCCCCCTTGTCCCTCCTCCCCCCAACTCAGGGCTCTCCGCCAATCAGCACTGAGGGGCGGGGCAGCACGAAGGGCAGTCATCTTAACTCAAGATGGTGACTGCCTCCTCATCCGTCCTTGCCTTTGGGACCTCTCTGCCATTCAGCGCCGAGCAGCAGGGCTACCACAAAATGCCCACAAAATTGGCTCTGCGCACTGGGAGCAGGCCACAAACAACCCTTTGGCTCACCTCAATTTAAGTATCTATGAGGTGTGTGGAAGCACTGCTGCGCTCCAGATGAGTATAGAAATGCTACCTCCCTTGAAGTAAGTGGCTTGTTTTTCACCTAGCGACCTACAGCAAATTAGGTAGGTTGCAGGCCATCTGGGTTATATCGCACTGCACGCATGCAGACACGTGCACATACATACTGTACAAAACCATTATCAAGCCCACTGGATACATCTGTGTACTGTATTGAAAATAGTTCCAAAGAGCAATGTTAATACTGTATTACAAAATATTTATTTTACTGTGCTAGGTCAGACAAATGAAACTTTGCATATACAGCAACAAGGTTCTAGGAGCACAAATTATTTCAGAGAGCTAGCTTTACAGATCTACTGCAGATACACGTGCTGATTTGGCCAAATGGTTTTGAAGCTTGTTTTTTCCAAAACATACAAGCTAGAAAAGAATTTTTTAGCTCCCTAAAGGTTTTCCAATTATACGTATTGCGGCCAAGTAGTTTGAATTGTTGTCTCAAATCACTGCTATCATAGAGAAGTTATATAAGGACTCTAACAGCTGTGGATATGTCTCCACTGTAGCAACAGTAGTGCCTGCAGTGTACTTTAGAGATAACCAAACTCAGATACTGGCAGCACTCTATCCTTGTCAGCATGGAACCCGGGCCGGGCTAATTCGCCATGCTGGGGAGACTAAAACAGTGGCAACAGAAGGGCTGCACTCTAACTTTGTGCCCATCTCAGGCTGTCCAGAACTGTTCTCTGGAACATGTGTACATGCATGCGTGCATGCATGCAAGCTGGAAGCGCTTACCTCAAAAGCTACAAAAATAATTTATTCTGATGTAATGTTACTACTTTATAATGTATGCTGGCTGAACATGAAATTCATTTTGCATCAACCATGTATCCACTTCAGTCTTGTACAAGGGGCTTCTTAACTAGTCTGTGGAATTCAGAACCCCCTGCAACCCACACACCCAGAAACAGCAGACTTCATACCAGGGGAGGGACAGTATGCAAAGGCTACAGGACGTGTGCTTGCAGAGATAATGAGGTCCCAGTAAGCTCAAGGTCTAGCAAGTATATAAATACATATACAGCTATAGCTCGGAAGAACAGTAGCAATTGTTACTCATGTGAAAAAAATCCAGACAGAAATACTACATGTGCTGAAGGTGAGGGTGGGGTTGGGGGCAATGAAGAAGGATCAGGAACTTGAAATTTAGGAACATCAACAAGAAACAGTTACATAATCTCGTTGTATATGACAGTCACTCAGAAGATTCTCAGGGATTTTTTTGGGCGACATCTTTTATTCCAACCATGCTATTGGTCCAATAAAGCGAGACAAGCTTTCAAAGGCAAGACATTATATATCAGGTCATCTGATACAGAATGCCTTGTCTTTGAAAGCTCATCTAACTTTATTCCAGGCACACAGTTGGTCCAATAAAAGATATCACTCCCCCAAAAAACTCGTCTTTTGCATAATTCCTGAACCATTGCTGCTATAACATCACTCAAACACTATCAGAATATTCTCCACATGCCTGGAGTGTTCAAAAAGGAAGACACATCTAAGAGCACAGGAGGAGGAGTGTGTGAGAAAGTAATTTTCTGCTGAACAAACTGCAGGAATTGGATAGTAACCATACAGTGTAATCTATTGGCAACTAGCAGGCCCTTGCAGGATCCAAATCTCTTTAACTTCATTTAGATGTACACAAGTTTACAATATGCCTCTAACTTCCTGTAAAATCACAGTGGAGATACAGGACAAGCAAGCCTGACTTTGCTATAACTATATGAAGTCAGTGCTTATACCTCCAATCTGAGGTTGGTCTCACTAAATTCCATTGTGGTAAAAACCAGAGAGTCTTATCTCAACTTGGATTTTTATGGCAAGATGGGTGTCAGTTATATCATAGTTAAAAAAAAAAAATCACCTTTTTCACAGTGAGGTCATAGCTTTAGATAGCAGAAAATGACACTGAATGTTGGTGGTCTGAAAATTGGTGTGCATACTTAGAATTATACGTGGTCAGAGTACAGAAGGGTTCTAAGGTAAAGTATTGCTGATGCAGCAGTGGGCAATACTTATAAACCATGGATTTTCTGCCAGTTGGAGAAGTCTGACATTATTTCCAGAGCTACATGGAAAAATTGTAAAATTCCTATTGACCACCACATTTCTGTCTAGGGCTTTCATCTCATTTTTAAGCTTACCTACTTTTTTCTCCAACTTTTCCATCTTTAGGCACAACAGCAGCTCTTTCAAGCCAGCCATTTCTGGCCTTTAATCCATCATCTAAAACTTAATCAAGTTGGCAAAATGTGGACAAGGGAGATACGCTAGCAGGCAGGGCCAGGCTGGATTCAGACGCAGCTACAGGGATGAAGAACTGGAGGACTGTGCCATCAGTGGATGCTCCTGCCTCTGCCACATTCTGCACACCGTGGTATGCAGCAGGCTTTCTGTTGTGCGAGGACCTTGGGAGCTGAGCAGTCTTCAGCATTCAGCCCCTCCTTGTGCAGGGGGAATGTGCCAGTTCTGCTCCAGATGGACTTTCTATACTCCTGGAAGAGGGATTGCTATTTTTGCCCATTTAAATTTAGAAGCATCTCTTATTCTGACATGAATTCTTACCCTACTGTAAGTCAACCCTACATTTGAAGGTTCAATTCTAGGGAAAGCAGCCCTTTTCCTAAATATAAGTTGATAACTACAGATAAATGCAACAGATAAAAAAAATCCCAAGGGAGAATCAAATAACCAAGGAAAGCATCCAAAGGGTTAAATATATTTAAAATACACTAAAATAAAAACTGCACTGAAAAAATTCTGACTTGCTATTTTTACAGCAGGCACAAAATACTACAAGTACAAAAATGAAGACTGATGGGAGACTGATTATAGATTGACCCCACATAGAATTTGAGTGCAATTTTATGTCTTTTTTAGAGGAAAAAAGGTAGACTTATAATCAGAATAATACAGTAAATGTGCCAAATAGGTTAAAAAGTACAGAAAGCTACACTTTTAGATTCTATACAGAAATCTATTCTACATTGTTGTGCGCCTCCTGTACCCCATGCATCAGACTCATCAAGCTTTTAGATCTTGGAGTGCTTCCAACACTGAATGGAAGCACAGAAACATACAGAGCACCTACTAAAAACCAAAGCATTTCTCTTCACCGCACCATACCACACCACATTACACCACACACAATCAATCTTATGTTTTGCCCATGAAATGAGTTTCTTGTTTTCTGTAACTCATACCATTTCCAATACATATAAAACCTTCATTCCATTTTAAATTACTGCACATGAGATACACTAACTTCAGTTCTGAGTAGTGCATTTGGGGCAATGAAAATTGAAAGAAAACCTCAAAGTACTGGACCCAACTTGTTGCAGCAGGAAGTGTCTACAACATGAAAATCTATGGGCATAATTAAGAAAAAAAAAATCAAATGGCAATGTAAGCAAGTCATAAATACAGGCTCAAGTAGGTGTAAGTGGTGCAGTAACATAAATTACACCAATTTGACATTCAGTGGGTTTACAAAATGAGTAACTTACATACCAATGGGACAGAAAAGGAGGTTACCAGAAAAAGCTACTAACAGGATGTTAAAATCGTTTAAGATTCCCTCTTACTTTCCCTTATATACTAATGATTATATTAACTTCTTAAATCAGTGGTGACCTTGGATCTATAACCAAGTCTTTGCTCTTAGCATACAGCAAAAAGAACTTTCCTCTCAATTTTCTGCTACATTATTGTCTGCTTTCTAATTAAATCTTGATGCCTTCTGGATCCTACAAAGGCATAAATGTTTAAATTTTGGAGCAGCATTTTAATATTTGGGTGAATCTATTACAGCTGAAATTTAAATCTTGTCAGACAGTGATTGTTTTGCGTTTTCTGTTTCCAGAAGGGTATTAATTACAGTCCTATGTCTATCTAATACAAATGCATAAAGACAGTTGTTATTTTTTTTCCATTCAGTATGATATCACTATTATAGGCACCAGAGATTTATGGTACACCTCCACTGGAGAGCTATAAAATACTTGTGGTAAAACATTTAATCAAGTTAAGTTTTCTGACCCAGTATAATGCATAAAACTCTTAGATTTAACATTCAACAAGGGAATTATTTATGGATTTAAATTGTCCTTCTTACCCAGTACTTCTGCAGTGGCCATAATTTCACATGTATACATGGCGGCCATAAGTCTTTGTGGTTTTGCTTGCAACGCATAACGGCAAGCCTCTTTCATGGTGGCAATCAGTTGTCCGGAGAAAGGTCCGTAGCAATCTGCAAGCAAAGCTTCCCCTTTGCGTTTACTTGCTTTTTCAGATGATTTTGGATTACCTTGACTACTATCTTCAAATTCTTTATCTTCACTGGAGCATTCAGTGATATGACTTCTTGAAAGACAGGTGACTTCATCTTCATCCTGTTTCCATTCTGTAGCATCACACTCCTCTGACTGTTGCCTTTTAGTTGACATTATCTCTTCAACTTTACTGATGTCCCATTTTTCCACTATAAAACAGACACCCATGAGAGGTTCTTCACACATGGGACCTGAAAGTGTAGCCAGCTGAAACCCACTTACTATGCTGTTGTCAAAATCTCGATATTTACTAACCTCCTTAGTAGTCTTATCAAGACACTGCCATACAGATTTTTTGTAGCCTTCAAACCTGTGCAACAAAATATTAGGCCCACACTTTCGTGGACCAAATGACCAAATCTGATCAACAGCATTTCTCCACTTTCTTCCTTGAAGATTTTGCTCCATTTTTTGTTTAAATTCTTGTATCCTGTCAAGGGTCTTTTGATTTATCTCATGGGTTTTTTTATCCTCATTCAAAGATGCATTGAACTGGTCCATAGTACGAATTAAGTCACTATTTTCTTCAAGGAGCCGAGTTGCCTCTTCTGGAAGTGGCATGGCTCTTACACTGAGAGTTGCATATTTATTTGGTGTAGAAATTGTTATGAGTCCATCAGAATCCACCTGAACTCCTTCAGGGATTTTATTTTGGTCTTCTTTAGTTTGGTGTATCACTGCAATTTTCTGCTGCTTTCCTATTTCTTCATTCACCATGTCAACTTTTGGAGGTCTTGTTATAGTCTCCCTAAATGGGATAATTGGTTCTGACACACTAATTTGAATCTTTGCAAACCTACAAAAAAAAATTGAAAAGGTTAGAATCTACCTATGTAAAATAAGGCCCTGAATAGGGAAACTGGTGTTTGTGAATAACCCTCATTACAATACAGAAGGCAAAATAGTGCATTTCAGCCTCTGGCAGAGGCCTACTGCCGTAAAGAGTGCCTGGACACAATATACCTCAAAAGAGGAGCATGGCTGCTGTGACATCCTTTGAAAGACTGCAGCATTGGGTAAGCTTACACTAAGGATAGAAACAGACATTGCCCTTGTGCTGCCGTAACATTTTTATGGTGGCATAAAGGTCAAGCAAATGGACATTCATACCCCTTGTTGCATCACAAATGCCTAAGGTGACCACATGTCCCAGTTTGGCTAGGATGCTCCCGATATTCATAGGCTAGTCCTGGCTGGTTGGTCAAAAGTCCCAGGCTGGAGTCCAGCATGAAGGTCGAGCAGCACGCTGCTGTTGTGGGCCAACTAAAGCAGGCACCATCCTGCCTGCATGTGGTATGTCCTCTCCTGCAAAGCCGCAGCGGTGCCTGCCTGGCCACTTGCCTGGTGTACCATACCACTCCGCTTGGGTGCAATGAAAGTGGTAATAATTTCTGTTGCTTAAGTGGAACAATGTCTGCTTGCTTTATGTTCCAGTCGCTCTAGGAAGGTGTTTCTGGGGCCTGAGGGGCCCAATCCCCCCTCAAGCCCTGGGAGCACCAGCCTGGCTTTCCCCTCTTAGAGACGCATCCCAGTCAATCACAAGGACATGCCTCTGGAAGCAGGGAAAGCCAGGGTTCCCCACTTACAGAGATATGCCCCAAGGAATCTCCACGGTGCATCTCTGTAAGCGGGGAACACACTGCCATTGTCTTACAGGATTGGGCCCCTGCCCAATGCAAGACACCATGCTTTGTGCATTTCTTCCAATGGAGTAGATCAACTATGGTGGGCTGTATCCTGCCACAGCTGTCCCGTTTCACTTGGCAATCCTTGTATATACTCTAAGGTTGGGTGCAACTGAAAGAGCAATAGCTGCTCCTGACTAATATCAAATGTTATGCTTCTAATCTGGAGTTAGACTTATTTCTTTTCAAACTCAATCTACTTTAAAAACCGATTAATCTGAACTGGAATAACACTAAGGGCAGAATGGCATGCCTAAACGGAGCTGTCTCTGCAGTTTTTGGCACTTATGCAGAGTTTCAGATTCTAATATTTTGCTAGAAGCAAAACAGAATCCCCTATCATGCCTCCTCCCTTTCACTGCAGCACACACCCTCTTGTTCTCTTGTCTCCTAGCTTGTTCTCTGTCTCCTAGCCCCACACATCTACCTCTCTTAACCTCACCTACTCACTAGTCATAGGCTTTTGAATAGCTACCACTGCAGGACTTATCCAGTCTCACATGCACATCTACGTGAGCACGATGCGTATCTGCATAGCCAGACTAGAGCCCTACTAAGCATACTCAGGAACCAAGCGGAGGCATGGGCATTGAGCTGAACTGCAAGCTATGGACAAGTGCCAACAGCTGCAGGAACGTGGCTGGGGTACCTGCAATGAAACGAAACAGGGTTCTGTGTTCACAGAAAGATTCATGAATAGGCATTCTGAACTAGCTGGTCTGAATAGCTCCATGTATAGACAAGTCCTGAATAAAGCCTTTCCCATGCTTATTTTTCCCTCTTACTAAACTGTGAAAAACATTACATTATACAGTAGCTCTAAATAGAAAACATCTGATAGCAAAAATGATTTCAAGAAGCTTGCTTGTGTAAGAAAAAGAATGCACAGAAAACTATCAGATGGTGATGTAAAAGCAATTAAGGGAGGGAAATAAATTAGACTTCAACTGCAGAAAAATATCAAAGCTTTTGAGAGGGAATGCCAATGATCTAGCATCTCCAGTTATAAAGAGTCCAACATGTGAAGAAAAGAAACAGTTCAGTAAGAGCTTTTAAAACGGTTAGAGATAAAAATACCACAGAGCGGTAGGTGAACCCTTTTATTTTGGGCTAAGTTGAAAATGTAAGCTTTTGATTACTGCCTCCATTGGGCCACAGAAAACAGAGCAGCATGGGGGAGAGGACATAGGAAATACTTGATAATTACAATCGACTGAAATTATTTACTGACTTTTTCAACCAGGTATCAAAGGAAAGGAAAAAAACCTGTGACCACAGCAGCTCAGCCTCCAACTGCCTATTAAACTGTTTCTGTTCTTCTCTGCTACTCAGCATCTCAGCAACCTTTATCAAAGCAATTATTTTGGGGTTAGAGTTTTAAGGTATGCTCTGTAAAGGACTCCTTGTATAAATTGATGGGAGGTTCTCTATACAGCAGAGAAAAGCTGTTTTGGAAGCAAAGACAAATGGAACAGAGCAAGGGCACAGCAGGAAACAACTAGTTTGAGTGACAGAAGTTTCAGCAATATCACAGTATGCCTGTAAGATGTTTTTAGCATGGTATTTAAACATTTTCACCTGTAGACACTAAAGAGCTGGTATATTCAATACAACACTATCAGAGAATGGCCAAATTTAGTTTCCATTACTTAATTTTGCTGAAATGAGCACTCTGCAGGAAGACCTTCACTGTGCCTTAAATAAGATTTCATAGGGAAAATGAAATTAATTACATGTGATTAAAGTTCTCTCAGGGTAACGTTTCACATCCTTAACTGTCCTGAGATGTGCCATTTACTAGCCAGGGAACAAATTCTAGAAGTGTCAGTTGTTTCACATGAAGCAACTCTTAACACGCGTTAATGAATGACCAGCTATTTTACCTCAAGCATTAAATCATGATTCCCAAATATCATTTGTTCCATTTCAGCTACTCATTGTAGCCATGAGAGCTGAGATTTGTCTAAAGCATCAGGGCAAGCGCCACTATTGCTCGGCACTGAGCCGTGGATATTTAATAAACACAAAATGTTAAGTACCTTGCTGATATCTGTCAAAGATTCAAGTGATTTAGGTAACTGGAATGCTGAAAGCCTGCTTTTTTTTGCTGCACATAAGAAAACAGTTACCATGTTAAGACCGATCTCTCAGGAATGGACATGATTAGAAACGAAATATTTCTATTATCTAAAATATTCACTTCAGCTTTCTTGACCTTGTTACTTCATATATTAAAATTGGAGTACACTGATGATCACCCTGCCCATTTCCACTGCTCTAATTACAACCCGAACTTAGCAACATTTATCTGAAGAACAGTTTGCACAAGAACTGATGTTATATGCTTACTGATACCCCAAACATTTACTGTATTTACCCGATTAGAAGACGACCCTGATTTTAAGACCCCTGCTCCCGCCAAATTAGACTCAATATAGTAGGACTCTATTGATAAATTTGTTATAATTTTCCAGGCATAGAATCTAATTATTGGAGGTTTACCATTAATTTGTCTTCTTCCACTACTGCAGCAGGGAGAATAAATCTGGAGGGGGGGGGGATCCAGATAGCCCCTTTGCTCTCTGCTTCCCCCTCAACTTCTCCCCTGGCAACAATAACCTTGAAATTAAACATAGCTGTAGCAATCTGCATGTAGTACACACATATTTAGTTCATCCAGAACTGAAGCATGTTACCTTTTTTTGAAACTGCTGCTGTTTTAGCACAGATACTCAATAAACACAGTTTTGAGCAGCATTTTGGCACCTTATATGTAGTATAAACCATGCATGATATTAGTCCAAAGGCTATGATTTGGGAGCAATGACAACACCCAGTGCCAGAAGCAGTGGCAGTATCATAGCCAATGAGGTTAATCCGAGGCATGATTATTGCTAATTGTAAACTATGCATGATATTAATCCAAAGGCTTATGATTTGCAACATAGTTCACTGGACTGGACCCCACCAGTCAACAATATTTCAAGCCATGATGACCCCACAGCTCGGGGGGGGGGGATATGAGTGGGAGTGAAGAGGAAGTCAAAATGTATTGTTTAGTCAACAGGATGACTGGGCTTCAGCTTCTGGCAATTAGCATTGACAAAGCTTGGTCGGGGTGCGTGTGTGTGGGTGCGTGTGTGTGTGTGTTCCACATGTGTGTGTTCCACGTGTGTGTGTTCCACATACCTCCCATACAGAATCCTGGTGCCCCCATTCGAGACTGGAACTGGGGGTTGTCATTGCAAGTCCTGGGATACTCCAAAAATCTGTATGCAAATGAGGTGCAGGGCAACCTGGGGTGGGACCACACTAATGCACCAGGCTGAGAGCGGGGGTAACAGATGGGTGAGCTGTTTGGGGCCCTGTTTCATGTTTGCCAAGCCTGGGAAAGAAACAGGAATCACTTGAAAAGGGAAAGGTACAGCTCAGCTGTGGGAGTGAAAAGGAAGTAATAATGTTTGCAATGTATTGACTCACCAGGCCTTACAAACAGTTAGTGGTAAAGGGGACTCCACTTAGTGAGCACTACTATATGTCTTATTCAGTTGGGCTGTACTAACCTATTCTTGTGGTACCCGCATTCCGCTCATGTTGAGCAAATTCTTTTTGGTATTGGTTGGTGGAACCGGAGCGTGCTCCGTCCACTCCATGCACTGACCTGGTATTGCAGTGCTTCCAGGACCGGTGCAAAAAAAAAAAAAAAAAAAAAAATGTTTGCCCACTACAGGCCGTGTGTTTTATAGTCATGCTCAGTGTTGGTTGCATTTAATCAACTTCATAGTTGGTTTCCATTGCTGAACACATGCTGCTTTTGAGGTGCGGTTTCCCAGAAACCCCTGCGCTTATCTCCTTGAAACTTGACAGGCTTTGTGGCCTCAGCAGGGGCTACCATCCCAGCTGTTTTCATTCAAAGCTCTAACAAACATGGGAAATGGTGATACAAAACAAATACTTTCGCAGGACAAAGAACGTTAAGACGTGTGTTTTCACATCAATCCCAGGATCAGAGGTAAATATCTTTCCATCCCTCAGGTTTGAAAAGATTCATTAAAAGGGTAGCAATGGCAATAGCCAAGATTTCATTATTTTGGTATTATGCAAAGCAAGTTGCAAGAAAAAAGAAAAAAAACACATGTAATTTTAAATACCATCTCCAGGGCTTCTTAATTTTTTGTGTTATTGAAGACTTCAAAGAAGTTTCCAGAAGAGTCTACATATGAAGGGAATGAGTGCAAATCAAAAATATAAACAAGATGATACATAATTAGGATCTCTTTACCTTCCATCCTTTTCTTTTATATAGCTGCATATATTTGAGGTAACTAAGTCTAAACTAGGGTTATAATGATGATGATTTCAAAAAAGGGACAGGGAAAGAGGGCTGGAAACAAACACACTGAGCTCAAGTGGATTATACAGACAGCTAAGTTGACTCCCCAGATACACCCATTTGTCTTGCATGGGCCCAAGCATGCCTGGCATGGACAAAGTGGCTCCCAGCTTGATGAACCTAGAGGCTGAAATTTGAGGGGGGAAATTTGCATCTCTTGGTAATCAAAAGCACTGCTTATGAGCCAAAGAGGAAAAGGGTGATGGAGCTGATGAAGAGGTCTGCTTGTGCCAGTAAAAGTACTGCTACTCTGGCACCTATAAAGTGCAGATGAGACATTCTGCTTAATGCCATGGCAAGTTAAGCTTCCTGCGGATTAGAGTGCTTGTGCTGCACAGCTGCTGAAAATCAAATCCAAACAGCTACATAGGTTTGTCTAGAGGTGGATCTGGAGTTGGGGTCCAGCAGTGTGGTCACACCTACCTTCTGCTGCTGCTGTCTCCAGCTGAGCCCCGCACTCCATAAAACAGGGGCAGGCAATTATTTGGGCTGAAGGGCCATCTCATGAGTTTTGGGTGAGCTGCTGTGCGCTGGAGGTGGGGGGTGGTCTAGGTGCTGATCTTGCCCAGTGCAGTGGGCAGGGGGTTGAGGGAGCAGGCTCCATGGAGACCCTGCCCATCCATCCTGTCTGGTGGGTGCAGGTCAGACTGGTATTACCAACCAGGCAGCATGAGCTGCCACCATGAGGACTGCTGGGAATCTGAGTCCAGCCATCATGCCACCCTCAACTGGAGGCAGCAGGACTGGCTTTACATGCCATGGCCCAGGTTGCCCTCTGCCAAAGGTCGAGGGACCCATCACAGGTTGGGTAAAATCTCTTTGTGCGCAAAATCTGGCCCACAGGCTGTATGTTGCCCACCCCTGCCATACAGGGTTCCACAGAAGCTAGAGCCCCAGGGCCCCAGGGGAAAATGGGGGGCTGGGGAGGGAGCAGGAGCAGGAAGTGGGGAACTGCTCACTGTTCCTAACTGACCTGGGCATGGAGGGAGCCCCAGAGCTACTTCTGCCCTGCTCCAGCTGAGGGCAGCAGGGAGAAGCTGCACAGGGACCCAGACTCAGCCAGGGACATTGGCAGGGGTGGAGGACAGGCTTCTTCCTCCAGTGGCTGCTCCCTGAAAAAAGGAGCCACTTGGAGATAGGAGCAGAAGCTGGGAGCAGGCACAGGAAGGAAGAATCCACCATCCACTCCTGCCACTGTCCCTGGCTGAGCCTAGCACACTGTGCAGCCACTCCTCTGCTGATCAGTTCCCATGAGATGAGGAGAGACTCTATGGCTCTCCCCATGCCTAGGTCAGCGAGACAGTGATGACAAGGGGCAGTCCTCCCTTTCTGCACCTGTTCCCTGCTGGCCTGGGGGGGTCCAACATCACCTCAACCTCATCCCCAACCATGATGTAAGGGGCAGTATGACACACCCCACTTCATTATATCCTAGAGCTGCCTACGGATTTGTCTCATGGTTCTGAATTCCTACAGAGGAATGAGAAAGATGACAATGGTCAATGTCATGATCTTTGGCCAGAATACCTGTGTTTTGCTTTAATGTAGGGATGGATAGGCCTATGGGCTACCGTATGACGACTGGAGATTTTCACGTAGGGGTGCACTGATAGAGATTTTCTTGGCCGATACCAATAGCTGATTATTCACCAGGCATATTGGCCAATACCAATTTGATAACCGACTTACAGGAGCACAGTCCAGCAGTATACAGAGCAGCGCCCTGCACATTAAGTCTGTGGAGGAGAAGGGGCATGGGGGAGGGAAAGGGTATGGGGAGGCAGATGGAGGCCCCCATGGTGAGACAGGGAGTGGAGTAGGGACTGGAGCAGAAGCTGAAGCTGAGGCTGGGGGCGCTGCCCAACGAGGGTGGTGAATGGGATGTCTGGGTGGGAAGTAGGACTGAGCCACAGGCAGCTTGTCCAGTGGGCGCATGGAGTTAAGGGGAGGTGTAGGTCCCCTCCACTGTTTGCACCTCCTGGGGAAGGCAGAGGAGCATGTGCCCCCCTAGATTTGTGTGGGGTGGATGCAGGCTGCCTGCTGTGTGCTCAAGGCTGTCAGTCCTGCTGCCTTTTGCCCTGGGAGCTGCATGCGGGCCATGACCCTCCTGCCTGCCCGGTGGCAGTGAAGGCAGCAAATTGTGCCTTCCACTGCCAAGCGGGCAGGGGATGCAGCCTGGACATTGTGCGTCTCCCAGAACAAAAGGCAGCAGGGCAGACAGTCCAGAGCCCATAGCAGGCAGCCTACCTCCACCCTCACCCTGCTCGGCTCCTAAAAATGTGCTTAAAAATGGCAGCGCTGGTGCTTGAACTAGAGATCATTTGACAAGCTTTAGTTCAAGTGCCCATACTGCCATTTTTAAACACAGGGACACTTTTAGGAGCAGAGTTAAGAGGGGTGAGGACAGATGCTGGCTTCCCATTGCGGGCTTGGGGCTATCTGCCCTGCTGCCTTTTGCCCTGGGAGATGCATGCTGGCCATACTATCCCCCCAGCCCACCTGGCAGCAGGAGGTGTGCGACTCCTGAGGCAAAAGGAAACAGGGAGGAGAGTCCCAAGACCACAGTGGGCAGCCCACATCCAACCCATGCATAATTCTGGGGGGGCACATCCATAATCACAGTGCATCAGAGCAGCCTCCCTACTCGTGTACAGGCACCCACTGGAAACAGACCTTAGGCCCAATGAGCTGAACAGTACAACCTTTGGAAAGGACATAAAGAGTCAAAGATCCAGAGATGTATGGAGGAGACAATTTTAGATAGTAATGGGATGACTGGTTGTTAGCGGAACCTGATGACTCATTGGAGCCCCTGCTGGGATTTGGGCTTTCAGCAGGGGCTCCAATGAAAGGTCTGGTGCTGATAGCCCAGATGAACTGAGCGTCAGTCCTGGAATGGCTGCTGAAATTAGCACCCACAGTGGAATGGGAAAATGCACAAGCACTTGAAGCAGACCTGCTATATTAAGGTAATTTTGTTTTATGCCTATAGTATGCAGAGAATAAGTAGCAATGAGCAGAAAGGCATATATGTTTGCATCTGGGATAATATATTATAAATAATTCTGAAAAGACATGGAAAAACAAGTGCTACTTCCAAGGGCAATGAAACACAACAGCATTACACTCTTCATGCTTCCCAGCACATACACTGAAAAACCCCCCCTTCTGTAATTTAAGGGCATGCTGATGAACATTAAAGAACTACTAAAACCAAGGCGGTGAGAATTTCTCAAATAAAATTTTACATAAATCTTTTACAACAGGAAATGTCAGGAATCTAAATATTAGGGTTCTGCTATCTCCTTATAATTCTGTAAAATAGCTTATAAAATTCTCTCCCAGTCCTACAGCAGGAAGTTACTTAAAATTTTTCTAGGACCTGAATCTATGTAGGTAATATAGACAATTATAAATCTTACAACAAGAAAAATACAATATAAATTGCAGCTGAATGTAGTCATGGCCATTTTTGCTTCTTTCAGCTAACTAGGAGACTGGCTGAGGAAAAGCCAGTAGTTTGTAGTTTACATATCCATAAAAATTTAACTCGTTAAGGTAAGGTTGCAATTACCTTTCTTTTAGAAGTTACGTACGTCATGCTTGTCAAATAGGAGATCAACTTCAGAAATATTAACCTGATTCTATTAACACACACATAAATATTAGAATTAAAAAATATCTGTGAGTTATTATTTCCAAAGCTAAGCTATTTCATAAGGTTCTAAACTATTAAAAAGAAAATTAAAAATATTTTGATGCCAAAACTTTCAACCTGAAGGTCCTTTTTCATCTATTATATACGTTCAGACTGACAATGTATTACACATATGAACACCCCACTCCCCAAACACCAGAGAAACAGTTAACAGAAACCAAAAGACATAAGTATCTTACCATTACTTTTTATTTAGAACCTCAGTAATAAATAACAATTGAAATTCAAGTCACTGCTGTTCCCAAGGCCACCATGGACCAAGGGGCACATACCAGCAGCCCATCTCATGCACCTCACTGGACGGGAGCTGTGGGCCTCACAGCATCCCACCTCCAAGCTCCTGACATCTAAAAGAGCGGAGCCTGCATCCTAACCAGTTAACCCCTGCTGCCCATCTTGACCCTTTATAATGCATATATCAATACCTATAAGCCGATTCACATAAAACAGGCCTTTAAATGCCATTTTTAAGCCAACAGCTGCTATGATTACATTTGCATCATTGTTTCTATTCTGACCATTTATTTTCAGTCATTCATAAAATTGTCACCTTTTTTGCTGAAATATCCCAGGTTTGTCACCTACCCAAAAGGTAACCTTTAATATTTAGCAAAAACAGTAAATCCAGTTATTTTAAATGGTATAGTTCTATTCAAAGCAAAAATCTTTCCTATCATTAAAAAAGGAAAAAAAGCTTCACTGTTAACTGCCACATTGCAGACGTAGAAAATTTATATTTGACCTTTAAGTTGCTCTCACTGAAGGGAACTACCTTTGAGTGGGCTGGTGAAAACCACATACTAAAACATACTTACCTGGTTATGATCTAGACTGCATAACAAGTAGTAATGGTAAAACTTTGTGCACTATTTAGGCTCTATAACTAACAATAATAGTAAAAATCTGTATGCATCACATGATTTTACAGCTCTGGGACCATTCTGAGTTTCACAAGAATCAAAAGAAATCCTTTCATTGGCCTTGCCAGCAGTTCAAGTGATCATAGGCACTAAATTAGAATTACAGTCACAGCTTTACTTTCTCAATTGAATCTAAGGCAGGTGGTACTGCTGGGTTTAAGAAACAAAGTAGGGTAAATGGACACTGGTAAAATTATTAAAATTTGGACTTTAGAAGCAGGACTTATACAAAAAGTCTGAGACACAATATTAGAAGTGAAAATAAGGTAAAAATATAAAAATAAATAATCATTACAAGTTGCTAACCGCAGGTGCCTAAAACTTGAGGTGGGGGAAGGGAGACTACTTTGTTGTCTTGGTAAATTTAGGAAACAGCATTGATTAATACGAACAAAAACTTTTCTTGCATACAGTGGAGCAGAAATACCTTGGCTTTCTTGTTTCCTGACTTTTGACAGTTCAACTGTAAAACCTACCTGTCCTCTTTTTTGGTTTTTTCTTTTTTTTTGGGAGGGGGGAGGAAGAGTGCAGGGGAAGGCGGGGAGCATGGGAGGGCAGAAGAAAGGTATGAAATGTATGTTACAGTTCTAAATAACACACTAAAACTACCTCAAATTTATGACTTCTATAAAAAAAATAACTTGCCAAAAAGTTGTTTAAGCCATATACAATTAGGAAGTCAGTGGCATTTGCCAGCTGCAGATAACTGTATAGCTATTCCAATTTATATTTATGATCCAATAGCAACACAGAAGTCTTGTTTGAAAATGCCTTAGCCTTACCAGGAAATAAATCATAGTTATTTATTATTTATTATAGGTCGATATGATGAAGAAAAAATGTTTTCGCTCAATCTGAGCCTTCAAGAGGCCGATACTACACAAAGCTAGTGAACCTGAAATATTTCTTCCCCGCAGCTCCCTAACCTTTCTTTCAGGTCATCCAAGCAGCGCTGAAGATGGACTTCTCCTGCTGTCACTAGCACATGCTCTCCTGTCTCCTGGATTAAAACTTGAACACAAGGATCAGCTTGGTTTAAAAGCTTCATTCCTCTGACCAACTGAGGCATCTCACCTAGAAAGGAAAAAAACTTCTTTAATAAAAGACCACTGGAGAAGAAAAAAAAATGTTAACCAGGATACTTTTGGTCTAAGGAAAGAAATATTTTTATGACAGAACTAGTGATGCCATTTGGGAGCAATCAAATAACCCAAGCCAGGCCATGACACCCTTACCTGGGCAACTTTCCAATGTCTAAGAATTGAGTTATAACCTCAGGACACAGCCCCTTATATGAACTAATTGTTATGTTCACACTGCTAAACAAATTCATTGTTACGTTGAAATAGAAGTGGTTAAATTGTCTATTTAGTTTGTTTTATTTCTACTGCACATGCATGTGAAAAATGACATACAAATTGCTTGTAAACCTTCCCTGTGCTGCCATTAAAGGACCCATAGAGATACAAATATTCCCAATACCCAAAAGGAAATTTTCCAAAAGCACTTTTGGAAGGGAATAAAATTCAATAAAGCACAGCAATTTAAATAAACAGAATTGCCTTAAAATAATCGAAAATTAAAATATCACCCTCTGGCTGAGTGAGTTATGGCAGGTTTATATTGAAGCTTTGTGGAGAAAAATCAGTATTTCTTATGTCAGCACTTTCAAATTTAATTAACACAATTTAAAAATGATTTTCCTTTTGTTTTCTTTGCATACAAGCAATAAAATTCTCACTAGCTATCCAGGATTGAATGTTTGTATTCAGAAGGAAGTAATGCCATAATATTTCCACTCATAAAGGCTATTAAAATTAATCTTATTTTACTCATTTATGTTAAGCTTATAAGTATTCAATGGAAAAAAGCTGGGAAACCAGACACATTGCAAAAACAAACAAAAAGGAGAAAAGAGTCTCTTCAGGCCATATGACCTAAGATTATAGGACATTGTTCAGCAGCTGTCTTCAGCAGTTAGATCCCCAAAATGAAATTATTTATCGACCTATAACTATAATTTATAATTCAATCTACATGACACCCTTCTGTACAAAGGCCCAGGGCAGCTTAACCGAGTTGGCTTACTTCAGAGTTTATGAAAACACTATACAAAAATTTTGACTCTGAAACTGGAAGGGGCATGCGCTCAGTGAAAAACATTCACAGATACCTATCAATAATTATATTTAGTATTACAAAACAAATGCCATTTCAATGTACATCAAAGGCAAATGCATTTCTAAAAGCATCCCTTTGGTAAATAAAGCATTACTACATTAGACCCAAATTTCTTCAGACTAAAAACACAAACTAGAGAGCTGGAATGATTCATTGTTTCTAAGTAAGTGAAAGTTTTACATAGATATATTTTAAGGTTTTTTAAATACATGTGGAGTAACCAAGGAGCTATCTGTAGATTCAAGGGATTCAGAAATTTTCAAATGAAAATAACTTGATAAACTGCAGGATGCATAAAGATGTGCTTCTCCCTTCCTCTAACATCTGTATAGGCTACTTACAGATGTGGATAAAAAAACAAACTGCTTTACTTCAAGCTTGGTGTGCTCCCGCAATGAGCACAACACATGCCCACGAGAGGCATCACAATGGCTGGACCCAGCTCATTCAACATCTGTATACATCAGGCGCTTTAGAGGGGCTTTGTGGCACTTTTATCTAATAACTCAGGGGTTTTCAACCTTTTTTTAGGGCGTGTATCCCTTCTGGTGGGTATCCCTTCAGGAGTGTACCCCCTTCCAGACGAGTGGGGGGTGCTGATGGCTGGCCAGATGTGAAGCTGGCGGCGCAAAGTGGTGAATGGTAGCAGCGGGGGACAGGGAGCTCATATGCCACTGCCGCCACCGTTCACCACTCTATGCGGCCACCACATCTGTCAGCACCCTGTATGACTAGAAACAGACATTGCCAGATGAAGCAGATTAGCGCTGCCAGAATGTGTCCCAGCACAGCTGATCCACCTCGTTGAGGGAAACACATGATGCCCACTAAGCCTGCAAGACAATGGGCGACATATTCCCCTTGGTCTTGAGAAGCTTCTCTTGCATGCTTTGGGACTTCCTGTGCAGGATGGAGCCACTGAAGTCCTGACGGCACCTGCCTGGTTTTCCCATCTTATACAGACACATCCAGGAGAATCTCCAGAGTATGTCTTTAAGTGGGAAAGTGGGTTCAGGTGCAGTCTTGACGCTGGGATCATGAATCAAATGAACAACAGATTGGCAGTCCCAGTCCCAGGACAGGACTGCACTGTAGTGTTGACAGGCAGCCAGGGATTTCCAAATGGGGGAACTCAGGCATGTGTTCCCAGGGTTTCAGGGGTCGATGAATGGAAATTCCTGGGGCTCACAGGATTGGGCCTCTGAAGCACTGGGACTGCCTGCCTAAGGTGGCTGGAGAGTGCAGGCAGCTCTGGTCCGTTTTCATCCAAGGGTCAGTGGTGTAATGACCAGAAACATAGTCCAACCCTAGTCTTCAGAACATATCTCAGTGCTAGAGAACAGCCTGTACTTAAGCAGAAAGACAGCCTTGCAACAACCAATGGATCTGGACTAAAATTCAAATGTAGTAAGATTCAATAAGAAAAGTAGCCTCTAGCTAAAAACAGGAAAAAAACCCCAAAACACTCAGTTGAAAATGAGGTTGTAAATCTGTATCAATACCACAATGATATACTACAAAAAACAAGCCAAATAAACAATGAAGCATTAAAACAAAAAACAGAAAATTCAAAAGAAACAGAAGGCATCTGAAAATAAAGTAAGGGAAGTAAAATCTGGTCAAGAGGGTCCCTGGCTGAGGAATGCCATGGACAGAAAGAGCATCAGTAACAGGGTGACAAAAATTAAGTCATCCACAACTCTCACATTTTGTGCAATCAGAGCTGACTGGCTGGAACAGCTCACAGATAAGGAAGGTCAGGCCATCTAGGAGATAATGCCAATTCAATACACCCCAAACCAGTCTTTACTGACAGTGCTGCCATGGCCACAAATTAAACCTACTCTCAATAACCTATTCTCAAATCTTTGGGGATGGACAGATGCGATGCCACAGGACCGAATCTCTCTCATTACTTCCATACATTCGATATTCTGTTATTAATTATTGATTTGATTTAAAAGTCATAAGCCATCTGTTAAATGGAGTTCCCCCCCAAAAATCACACTTACCAAATGTTTTACTCTTCTCCCTCCCCTCCCTTTACAACAATTTTGCATTTACAATGTCTCCTCAATATATATGAATATGTAAACTTGCAGAGGATCTGACAATGTATATCTCCCATTTATAAATGACCCTGGTGTTATTGGATTTTAGTAGTAGCAAAGGTGTGTCACTGGATGATCCTGCTATTATATAATGCATTCTATGGCAAACTGTGTTTTTATGCTTTTGCTCAGAATACAATAGCTAATTTCTAATTTGAACATTAGAAATAGTAAAGTAAAATAGACTATATTCACTAAATGTTATTACTCTGTGGGAAATGCATTTATTAAACTTGGTTTTGAAGCTGCACTGATATTGTAAACTGAAGTCCACATGTGAAGGAGAAAGTGTACCTCAGTGAGCAAGCCTTGAAGTTTTGCAAGTACAAAAGGACCTCCAGGAAAACACTTTTCTGGTAATGACAAAAGATCTGCTCTCAGCCTTCCTAAGAGCTGAGTGAAAGGAAAGATAGATCAGGCAATGATAATGACAAGTAAATCAGGATGATGAGACCCTAAGTGTGTCTGGCTTTCCAGTACATTTTCTAGTCTCCTTTATTGCAAGTTTTCTCTAAAATAGCCACATAAGGCATTGTGTATTTAGAACCCTCCATTATGGAAGATTTTTAACCTCATCCTTGTAGATAGCTGTGAAATAAATGTTAATAGAGTCCAGGACTGAATCCAAATATGCCACGCATAAAGAAAGGCACTATCAAAGTTAACACTGTCAGCTTTAAGTCTGTGGAACAAAGGGAAGAACATTAATCTCAAAGGCATTAAAAAGAAAGCAATTATATTTAGTAGTGCAGCTGAATGTCTGGGGTAGTAAGTCTGAATCACAATAAGCACATGAGAGTATTAAAGGAAGACAGGGAGAAAAAGTCAAACAGATTATTCTCCTTTATTTCCCTGTAATAACACACTTAGTCCCTTTGTGATTCAATGACTGACTTCTGTGTTTTTTTGTCAGAGTGCTTATCTCTGAAACTTTTCTGCAGTGCAATTAGAAATATTTCCCACCCCACCTTAAAAACTAAGTAAGACTAAGTTCACACAAATACTTCAGCAATTAAAAAGTTCATCAGACAATATTAAAAAATAGTGCACAAAAAATTTGTGAACCCAATGTAAGGCATATTGTTCTGTTTGTGTGTTCATATTTCCAATACATGAACACAGGAGGAAACCTACGTAAAAAAACACCATGGTTTTAGTTGGTTCTCCAGTATTTTAAGTTTCTACCTTTTTTCACTGAGTTTCAGCCTAGCTTGATTGGCGTAAATTATATTTTTCCCCAAAAGCTGCAATATGTATCCTGGTACTAACAAGGTTTGAATTTCCCATATTCAGGTATAACAGACAAAAGAACTACACATGTATCAGACAGTAACCTTATACAACTATTTTCATTTTCTTCTGATTCCATATAAAGTGCTGGAATTTGACTTGCATTCCATTTTAAGATCCCACAAGTATGGTTAATAATGCTATTTAAAAAAAAAGCTTATGTTTTCAAGTCATAATGACATTTTAAAAAACCTAAAAAATATAAGTGTGATTAAGGGAACAAGATCCAGGAAATATTAACAGGTGAGAAGTTAATGGGACAAAAACCTGTTCTGGAAAGGGCATTTTCCCCTTGGAATTTAAATAAATGTATAAGATTGCACCCCAAGGCAATTCTAAAGGAAAATAATTCATTATTCAGAAATAAATTTGGGAGCTAAAGGGAAAATCTCGCCTCCAACAAAAATTTCTGGCAGTGTGCATATGCACGCAATATTATGCATATTATTGCTTTTATCATTTATTTCAGAATTTTTCATAAATGTATCTCACTATTACAGCCTTCTGTTGTATTAAGCTCCATAAGGAAGAGTACATTTATAAGGGAAAACATTATGTACCTCCTATCTGCTTAGGGAAAAAGTAAATGCTCAAAAACAACCATGTTAAAGTTTCAGATATGGGCCATTGTTTTGCAAGTGAATTTCTTTTATAAAACAAAGAAATGAAAAGCTTACTTGGGTGTTTTGGTTCAATAGCAACACGGACAATTGGTGTAGCTTCAAAATTCAGAGGTGTAAATGGAGGGCAAGCTGGCGATGTAGATAATGTTGCTGACTTCAGCACAAATTCATGCAAGCCTCCTATTCCTAGTAAGCACAAAAATACAAGTTAGCATGTACACATACAAATACAAAAAGGGGGCTAGGCACATTAAAGGACACATTTTATATAGTACAATCTCATATAATAGGTCAGACCAAAAATTACCTTACCTCTCAAAACATTCATGACAAATAAAGTGGTTACAATAAAGGTGAAGCAACAAGAGAATAAAAACAGTCCTCACTGTACTTACTAGATATAGACTGAACTACCTGTACACAGTTTGAACACCAAAGACTCAGTTTTGGCTTAGATGACTATTTTTATAGCTTCATGATTCACACTGGGTTTCCTTTATATCTTTTTAATGCAAAATGTATCATAAACACAAACTAGGGCTGTTTTTTAAACTCAAGTGATACACAATTAAGAGACCAAGGAGTTTTTCCTCTCATATTCCCAGTCTCTCCTATGCTGTAACGTTACTTGTGGTGGTTTGAACTCGTGGTATGAAACATCCCATTTAAATTTAGACCGACTTCGTAAGTCACAAGGTCCGCTCTTCAAAACACTGTAGCTGTTGGAAGGGGTAGGAGTAATTAGACTGAAGTTTAGTGGTAGTGAGAAAGAAAAATACAGCAGTCTAATGAATAACAGTTGTACTTATATAAAAAGAGAGTCTGTAAATGCAAATTTAGTCTTGGCTGGTAGGCACTGTGAGGCTGGTTCATGCCTATTGTTTTCAAATTCCTGTCAATCTAAGATACTGAAATATCCAAACATCAACATTGTTCATAGTTCAGTTATTATCACTGCAAAAGCAACAACCCAAGAAGCTAAATAAAAAGGATTAAAAGCTTATGTGGATAAACTCCTTCAATTTTCTTCCAACTCTAAGCAACAAGTGCTCAGTGCAACAGTAAACAGAGTAAATTAATTAAGTACATATCCTGGGTAAATAATAATTTTGCCAACAAAACACACTTTAAGCAAATGTAGGATATTGCACTCATATTTGCATAACATGGTTGTATGTGTCCACCCCTCAGAGCAAGACAGCAATCATGGAACAGCAGAACCATTCACCACAAACCTGCAGTGCCGTCTCAGCACACTGCCAAGCTCTCTCTCACTCCCCCACCTACTCTTTTTGGCTTCGTCTGATAGACGTGAAGCCAGAAGCAGTCTCCCACGCATTCCCACCTGGACCTGCACAAAAGACTTATTTCAGCCCTGGAAAAGCCAGAAGTTAGCCTCTGCAGCATTAGGATGCTTCTACGGCTTGCAAAGCTGAATCCCCGGGGTACACTGAAATTTTCACTACTTAAGCAAAACCTGCCTCAAAATAACTGGAAGCAATGTAATAGCCAACACTTGAAATCTAGATCAGCAGATACTATGAAGGAAAAGTTTCTCTGTAAACTCTATCATGCACCTGACCTATGACCAGCATACACTTCCTCTTTTTTGCTCATGCAACATTTGATTCGAATGAAAAACAAATGCTGGCCCTTCCTCATCACCAGGGACTAAGTCAAGGGATGGTCAGATGTACTATGATTTTCTCCAGCTGGTTAAGTAGTAAATTTTTCAAAGCCTATGAATCAGAGGAATCAAGTTACCACATTTATTATTTCAGATGAGACTCACCCATTTATTTACATAAGCTGGAGTTTGTTCAGTACCATAAAAATATTAAAAACTCTGTCCTTGTTAGCTTTATGTTTGAAAGTGAGAGAAAATGTATTGTACTAGTGTCTGGCAATGGCAAAATACTGCAATAAAAAGCCTGTCTGTGTTTGCATCTAAAACCCAGTTAGAGATTTAAAGCATGGCCATTTTTAATTACTTCATGATGTGATTTAGCAAACACATGCCCAATCCAGATACAATTTTCTAAAGTTAAATCTGGCTAATTTTGCTATACACCTGTAGAAAGTTAAACCCTGAACCGCTTTGCAGAGCTAATCAATTTCAACAAGACTTTGCAAGTTTGCAGGTGGAATTTATACACAACAGTGAGGTGATTACGAGAGAGAGAGAAAACCCAGTCACTAACATATAATGTTTTAGTGCACAAAAACTGGATGAAAACATTATCTAAAATTTCAGTCTCAGATAAAATATCAATAAATGTCTTATAATAGTGACACTGACATAATAAATATTCTTAAATAGTTATATTTACACCTCTGCAATTGTTGATCCCTTTTGATTTCAGATAGCCTAAACCACTATAATCAATATATTAATTGCCTGAAATTGAGTCACAACAGCTAGTCCATCATTAAAAGTACAAATTTGCTTTCTATTGTAAAACATTTTTGGTTACACTCAGCCCTTTAAAACACACCTACCTTCATTATAACAAAAAACATTTTGCCTTTTCATTTTCTCATTTGTGACATAATAATATGATAGATTTTGGGGGACCACAAGATAAAAAAAAAAGGATCTTCTGAGACAGGGCTGTCCAACTGCAAGCCTGCAGGCTGCATGCAGCCCAGGAGGAGTTAACATGTAGGCCCCAGGCTCCCACCCAGCCCCCTTGCTGTGGCTACAGCAGGACCCGGGTCTTGGACCTCCCTCTTCCTTCCCTGGCTTCCACTGCCTGACCCAGCCCAAGAGGCAGATGGGGTTGGTGTGGCACAATGTAGCTTGTGAGGATAGGGGATCTGGCAGCCTGGAGCACCTGAGGGGCAGTGGCACAGAGAAGCCTGCAAGAAGCTGCAGGGGAGGTGTGGTTCTGGGGGAGCACCTGCCTGCATGCGTGCATGCATGGTGCAACAAGGTGAGAGTGCCTGTGCTGCTGTGATCGCCAGCCACTTAGTGGTTGGACAGCCGTGGTCTGGGAGATGAAAATCTGAAAAGTTATTAGTATTCTGCCATTTTAAAATAATTCTTAAAAAAGATTTTGAATTCTGATCTCTCCCAAACCATTCTAGTTTAAAAGATCTGTATTTGGTGAGAATTAATGCCTTCAGGAAGTTCTACAGTTAATTTGGAAATTACTTGCTATGATTTTTTTAAAGGGCTCCAGCAGGCCCTGAATCAAAGTTTCCACAGGAATTTATAAACTTACTGGTCACAGAGGTCAGGGATCCTGTTTCAGTTTATAAGCTCTACAGGAGTACACAGCGTGCCGTTCAGGCTGCAGGTCCTCCAGGTACCACAGAAACGAAAAAGTTACTGGATATGATACTGTCAGGGAATCCTATCAGTTTGGAAGACATGGGGCTGCTGATATGCACGTGTTCCTATACATTGTGGATAACAGCACTCTACAGTTATTTAAGTCTTTGGGAGTAAAGCCTTTTTATTTAAAGTGTGTTGATCAAATTACCTTGCCATATTCCGCCTTCACTTTTTGGTTAAAAGCAGGGGGCCTTAGTTGTCTAGGTCTGACAGCAAAGAGCCATATCCAGCAAACAGTTCCTATTGTATATATCTTTAGTCATGTGCATAGTCCTTTTGAAATTAAGAGGAACTACAACAGGGAATAACATTTTGGTTTTTTGGAAGCTGTTTGGGGAGGGGGGTTAACTATATTAACTGCTTGCAGGACCCAGCCTTTATGTTCAAGGACATTCCCTAGGGAGCTGGCAGACAATATTCAAATTAGAAGTTAGATGAGGACACTTAATCAGAATAGTCTTTTCCTCCTATTTTCTGCTTTTTGCTCTGGAGCCTTGCCAAGGGTAAAGAGCTCAGCGTAGTCTTTTCACCACAAGCTTAGGCTCCTGGCACATGATCATTTAATGGCCCTGTGGGAGCTCATACCTGATCCCAATAATTGTGTCTCCTGCCATGCCACTTGTGCATGGCAGGACATGTGATTTTGGGATCAAGGATCAGGTCCCAATCATACCATTACTACTAGTCAGTGGAGGAGGAGCCTGGGATCATGAGACTGGGCTCCCCCTACACTAACAAGTTGGAAGACACACGCCCAGCCCTGTATGCAGGACTGATTACAGGCCCTGGCCAGACAAGCCTGGGACCAATTTCTGTCCAGGAACCAGCTGACTGTCACCCCTGACCCAGACATCTGCAGGTTATCAGCCCTCATCCCCAGACAGGCCTATGTCTTGAACCAGACCTGGAGCCATATGACTGGGTTGTTGAGGAATGTGTGGGGTTTAAAGTCCTCAGAGAGAAAGCGCTTCAGCTCCTCCTCCTGCTCTCCACAGCTTGAGATCCAAGCCAACCTGATTGCTGGTCCTGGCCACATGTTAAATTTAAGGAACCAAACAAACCAGCCATAAAAGTGTTCTACATATATGAAGATAAGGTTCTTTGGGTAAATCTGATATCTTTTTATTAGACCAACTCAAATAATTGGAAAAATTCTTATTTGCAAGGGTACAAATACCCTTTGTCAGGCTGAGGAAGCATCTGCAGATGGTCTGTGCTCTTCCTGGGTGGAGTAAGTAGTAAAGCAACCAGAGGCCAGTACCTATGCAAAAAAGCCAGTCAATTAAAATGTAAACTGAGGTGGTCAGTAGGTGAGACAGGTGGGGGGGAAGGGGAATGAACGTAACTGTAGCCAATGGGTATGTGGAATGTTGTTGCAACTCAGTCACCATTTTATGATACCTTAAATTAGGTGCATATGTAGCACCCTTGCCATCTATACTGCAATTAACATGCTCGTCATCACGTAAACGTAGCATGTAGAGGGTGGTCTTAGAGCCTACAAAATTTGTAGTTGGAAACTGGTTGCTGAAACTACAGTTAATTCCCAAATGACAAAGTCCAAGGAGCTAATCTGGAGAAGCAAACAACTAGGAAAAGATTATAGTAAAAAAACCCTCATATTTAGCACATGCAATATTCTTCAAAGAACTTACATACACAAAATCATTAAAATACTTTAATTGCATAAAAATGTTATCTTTTAAAAAAAAAAAAACCTTGCAGGTGCCTTCTGAAATATAGTGCATCTTAACCACCATCTCTGACTCTCTGACAGAAGCAGAGCTGCACTGTAATGATCCAAGTACTGTTTGTTGACCTGGTTATTGAGATATTGTACCATCAGTGCATTTGCTCAGCTTAATAGAGGACAGTCAGACTATCAGAAAGGTAATGAGTTCAAGATAAGCCACTTCTTAGCAAATACATGTAGTTGTTAAAAGGCAATGTTGGGACAAGAAGCAGCCCAAGATTATAGGAGTTTAAAAGTGCTACAGTAGGTAGAAAAAGGAAAACTGTTCTGAAAAAAGGTGAGTTCTTTCAAGGACTAGGCTGAGACACAAGGGCAGGGATGCCAATCCAAGAATTTTTTTTTTATGACATCTGCAAACTTTTACTGATACACATTTTTACTGTCAGTAAAAAAAAACAATCTTAAGTTGACAGGCCTGTGCAACTACAATGATTTTCCACTCTGATACCCCAACCACAGGGGTCTCCTACTCACCCCACACGCTGACACCCCTGATTGCACCCTACACCATATTGTCCAGCCTCCCAGCCTTACCCCTGCCAGCCACATCTCAGCATGAAACACTGAAAAAGCCTAACTGTAACCTACTGGTATTACAGGATGGGAAGCAGCAGCAGCATATAGCTAAAGGGGAAGGGGTCTAACAAAGGAATGAGATAAGGCTTCCAGCAAGGTGCTGTGCTCCCGCTCAGTCGTCAGATGGCGTGCCGTGCTCTGCTGCTGATCTGTCTGTCCAGTTTCTTTCCAAAAGGAGCTTCACAAAGGAGCTGAAGCTTAATTTGTTTTAGGGGGAGGGGCTTAGATGGGCTTTATTTACAGAAATTATTTCTGAAATTATTTATTTTCAGACAGGTATTTTTAGCTTGAATTTTTACTGACTGTTCATATATTTATGGACAGTTGGCAATGCTGATCATGGATGTCCTGAAGAAGGTAAACCTATAGGTAATGCAGACATGCACAAAGACTGTTATTTTAAAATCCCATTTTTTCCACCTATACGTGTGCTCTGGGGTTGGGGGGCATTTGAATTAAAGTAGCTCTCAGAAGCCGCTTTAATTAGAACACTTGCAGAGTCTTGGGTATTCAGTGGCCCACAGTTCAAAATGCTGATGGGGCGCTTTAACTAAAGCTTATTTGAGTCTGCTCCAACATGTTCTCATCAGAGTGTATCTGAGCACATGTAAAAGTGCCATTAAGTATTAAGAGCATGGGATGGGATTTTTGGACCTCACTTTCTACATGGACCAGGCTGGTCCATGAGATTAGTCTGGTTGGTTTTGTCTGGAAATAAGTGGCTTTTAATTACTGTTACAGATACTATTTCAGTAACAGTTACTTATCTGTAAATTCAAAAGAAGCATTGATTTCAACAGAGTTTTCCAATAGAGGACTTGGGATTCCCAATCGGTCTGTGAAAGTGTTAAAGAGGCACTGGAAGCCCAGTCATTTAACACATTAGACAAGACTAAAGTAAAGTAAACACTAGCAAATGTGCAAGAAGGAATCCTGTGTAGGTGTGACTAGATTAGATTAACTAAAGCCTTTCTTCTCTCAAGAGTCTTTACTTGTAGTTGTAGCTAAAAGAACCAAAACTAGCGATATGGATACTCGCCTTGCCTGTGTTTTGGCCACAGCGTGAAAACAAAAAAAGATGGGAGTACCAACCAAAAAAGGGCAAACATACCAAGATGTTATGCTTGAAATTTCCAAAGCAGTTTAGGAAATTTAATGTGCATCGCCATGTACTTTTTGGTTCTGCATTTTTCTGTCAACTACAGGTTTCCCTTACTTTATGTAGTACATGTATTCCTGGAAAACCATGCATAACTTAAATTTGCATAAAGGGAACCCAGTATATAAGGTAACAAATAGGGATATGTCCCCACAGTGGTGAGGAAGGGAGTGGGGCTGGAGCTGGATCTGTGCAGGGATGAGAGCCAGCAGTGGCACTGGGCTCTTCCTGGTGGAGGGCTGGGCTGCATTGTGCTCAGGGTGGGCAGTGGTGGTGTTGGGACAGGGAGGGTTGAGAGGTGCTACGGCAAATTTTGGGGGTGGGTGCAGCCCCCCCCCAGTACCACCACTGCCTGCCCCGAGTGCACTGCAGTCCGACCCCGCTGTCACTGCCAGCCCCAGCTCGCAGCAGCAGCCTGCTCTTGTCTCGCATGCACATCCAGGAGCACATACCCCCTAGGAAGAACCCAGCGCAGCCCCCCAGCCTGCAGCCCTCCTGCGGTGTGTGTAGCAGCAAGCGCTGCGCCTCCCCGTCCTGCACCACTAACCGTTCCCTCTGCTTGGCTCCCTGCTGCAGCCCCGGGAGCGGCCAAGGCCACCTGCCTGCAGCCGCTGGGCTGCACCACGCCCCTTTCCTTGCCCTTTCCCCTACAGACTTACCTCACACATAACGAATTTACCTCACATATAGCAAATTTTGGGTGTAAAAAGGGTCATCACATGAGAGCAAATTTGCATATACAGAACCCACATAAAGCAAGGGAAACCTGTACTACCCTTTAGAGATTATAATGTGGTGGTCCTTATGCTTAAAGTACACCTTTGCACCACATCCAACTGTCAAGATCTGTACATATGACAGGTCTGTGGCAAAATAGTTGCAATTTGTCCCACTTGATGTGAAAAAAAATAGCACTTACTGTTCCTTCTACATGCACAAAAATGCAGCAAAAACACCTCTGTGGAAAACTTTCTATCAGATAAGGAAATCATTTAGTTTACAGTGTGAAAACCAAACAAAACAGAATAAGGGCTGTTAAAATTTAAACCTCCATTACATTGTTATTAGTTTCAGCACATCAGTTCAGAGGATCTTTATCTTCTCCCACTGATGATATCACCACTTAAGGATCCTTGACTGCTTTGAAATGGGGCTTATAATGTTTTTGGACTAACACTTTAAATGAACTAAGTAAAGCAAAGAGCCAATGTGATAAGCTTCCCGACCAGATCCTGTCTCCACTGGGAAGTGTCACTTCTTATCTATGCTGTTTGTTTAGAAAGATTAGAGCTTTATGACACAAAGCCTTTGGGTTGACACGCTCCAGGCAGACTACTCTAGTCTGTGAAGAAAGACTGTAAGTGCTAATACTTGGTTCACATATATGGAGAGAAGAATTTTTGTAAATGCACAACATCTTAAAGTCTTAAAACTAATATTGACCTTCTTCAACATTTTAAAAATAAATGAAGCCACGAAATTTTATTTAGTATAGTAATAAAAGAACAAAGTCAGTCATATTTTCTAAAAATACGTTATACAGATATATCTATTTATCTATCTATATAGATAGATAGATAGATAGATAAAAAAAAATAAATGCTAGTAGGAAAAACCCATGATTACAATTGCCAGCAAGGAACTTACAACTAAATCTGCATAAAAAACAACATTTGATGCTTGGAAGTTCCTCACCTCTTCTCAAAACACACAGAGTAACCCACAACTATAAACAAACATGCAGGCAACCCAGCAATTTGCCCTAGCAAGCTAATATTAACGCTATCCATATATTTGCAAAGATTTCTTTGTAAACATCCAAAAAATCTATCACCAACCATTTTCTAACCCCTCCTTACAACATTTCTTTGCTATGATATCATCAATAAACTTGGTGAGGATTAGGTTGCTAGCATGTAAACTATTTGCATCTACCTATCTGTGTGACCAATACCGTCTCTAGATTTTCTCACACCGCCTTGTGTTGTTTTATTGCATCAATCCATTGTCTCTACACCAAGATGGTAATTCTCTGTAGTGGCCAGGGACTGTATTTTTCTGCTGTGTTTGTTCAGCACTCCACAGAATGAGAAATTGTGGTTCCTTGCCTCCTCAACTCTTGGAGAGTAAGATTTCCTCCACAACCTTGTTTTAAGCAAAACACAGTAAAAAGACCACTATTTTTAGACGCCTGTTTTTATTGTCAAGCAGCAGAAACTTGTTTTCCATGCGCAAAGAATGAATTGTGTTAATGCAATCCACACCACTGCCCTTTACCTACAAATTGCTTCTTCTTTTCTTTTCTTTTTTTTCAATATTTTCAAGTTGATGATCCTACTGAAGGGAAAATGTTTATGCTTTTGTTAAGAATAAAATCTGTTTTAATACTGGGGCTTTCACGCTCCGGTATATCAAAACAAATTAGTGAGTTCAATACTGGTTGCTGAACTGACTTTAGACAAGGAACACAGTTACTGCTAATTAACAAGGGTTCATAGGTAACCTTAATGGGCCAACTATGTCCTCAGATTCAAGCAGGTGTTCCCAATGAATCACAAAAGGAACCAGAGAGAGCAGACTTTGGCTTAGAAGTTAGACAAATGAGTCTTAGGTTAGCCTTGAGATGCTTGGGGGTGCCACGCAATGCTGGCACTGTTAGGTGTGCAAGTATGAAATCACAAGATAAATCCACTAATTTCAAAAAAAAAAAAATCTGTAGCAGTAAAAACAAACAAACAAAAAACCCCACACCTGTTGTAGTATTTCTGTTCTTTGCAATAGAAAAATTGCTATATTGTTTTCCCGGTAGTCTAAAAAAAAGCAAAAACAAAGGGCTGCCTTCTTCTAAGGGGTTTCTCGAGCGTAAGTAGAGGTGCCTTGGGCCTAATGATAGGTGCCCTGGGCTTAAAAAGGTTGAGAACCACTGCATTAGACTAAATGGGGAATACTAGTCAAGACAGAGACAGCTTCCTCATTGAGATCGTATCACCTCCTTTTATAGCTTGCACCACATGTTAGTGGGGATTTTGTCTGTTATCCCTCCCCTCTCATTTTCAATTATCTGCACACCATTAAACTCTCAGTCATAAACACATGATCCTCAGGACAACTACAGCAACTGGGAAAGTAATAGTAGGAAAGTATTTCTGATTCCTGGCCATTTTTAGTGTTTTGCTCTGTTCAGGAAAAGAGTTAAAACATGTTTATTTTATTCATAACTTCCTTTTCTCCTTCAGCTCTGTTTCTCTCAGCTGGAAACAGGAATAACCAGTATCATGTGTCTAGGTTGGTTTCTGCAGATTATTAGCAGTCAAGGGAGCACCATTCCAGAAATGTCTTCTTTAGTTCTTGCATGAGTTTCATTTCTACCTAAGCTTCCACTAGTGACTGACTGGCAAACAAAAACCTAAATTCACTTTCTCACTCTTTTGGAGTTAAGCCATACGAAGGACATGTAATACCATACTCAAATGTCAGCATTTGATATGGGACTTTAACATAACTGTCCACCCAGACAGAACTAAACTATCACCCAAAGCATTTCATAAATCACAACACCTTCTCCCTGTTAAGAAACAGATAGTGTAATGACATGATAAATGAAGGAAGTGATTGATATTACAAAGAAGCACTTCAATTCTTATTATAGAAGCAACAAGCAGCAAAAGAAAAATGTATTAAGACTATGTTCTTTTAGGAAAAAAGGTTGACAGTGCAAAATGAAAAGGTACACATTTTTTTTTTTTTTTTTAAAGGAGTTGGGTGCATTCCAGATGTATTACAATGGTATTAATTGTGCCATTTCTTATGTTTGATGCTTCCTATTCTAACATCCTGTTTCTAATTGCTTACAACTTTGCCAGACAAACCGTTAGGGCTGAAGGTTTTCACAACAAATGTCCGCATTAGGCTGATTTTCTTTTTCTTTCAAATGGCCAAAATGGTTCAGCCATTTCCAAAACAGTAAAAAATGTTGGGGAGGGGGAGCTGGAGAGTTTAATTTCACCCATGAGCATTCTAGTGACTTCTCCTTTCAACAGTTCTAATGCCCCCATACTCTGGATCAGGGTGTTTTTGCCATCCTTGGAAAAATCCATTTAAATAAGACCACTCTTAGAGCAATGGAGCATATGTCACCTTCCCATCACAGCTCCTGCATGTGACTGGATTGCACATACATCACCCACCCTATACAATGACCTAGCGTGGGTCAGCCAGGCCAGGATTCTAAAACTGATGGCCGAAACAAGGATGGGGGGTGTTGACTGGGACTAGAAACTAGCATTAGGGGGCAGTGGAAAAAAGGCAGGGTGGGGGACAGGAAAAATGGACAAATCTGGCAAGGGGGAGAATTGGTACAGGTTGTGAGACTCATAAAAGAAGCCATGAGGACAAGGAAGAGAAGCTACAGCAAAAAATGATTGAGAGAATGGGAGATAGAGAAAGACTGGGCATGGAGCCCAAGAGCAGACACTAAGACTGAGAGACAGTGGCAGGGAATGGGGAAAAAAAATGGACAAAATATTAGTAAGAAGAACTGTTACAGTCTGGACCACAGGACTGAGGAGAAGGAGTTGGGTTCAGACGGATAAGAACTGGACTGACTGGACAAAAGACAGAGACTGAGGATGGGAAAGACATGGCTTTGGAAGGGGAGATAACTGGTACTGGCTCATAAACTTGAGAAGATTCAGATTGGGTAAGCAAGAATGGGACTGGAAGGTAGCAAACAGATAACTGGAACAGGGCACTAGGGGTCAGACATGGGAGGGACAGTCAGAAGAGCACGTGGCCACTTGAGACTAATCTCCTTCAGATTCTGGAACAGGATCCAAGAGAGCCGAGTCTTCTCATTTCTCTGTTATCAGCGAATGTTAGCAAAATTCCACGGACAAAGCGAGCATCTTGTCCATTTCTAGTGCTGGTTCACAAACAACGATAACCTAATGTTGCCATTGATTACTATATTAGCTCAAGTTACAGTGGTGCAGAGCGTATTGCATTGAAGATAATCTAGAGGTTCCAACTCTCCTGATAAAACTTTTGGGTATCAATAGATCTCCACAGACCAGAATTTGTTTCACACAAATACATTTCTACAATGCTACAAGAACATTAATACATTAACATTGTGAAGTCAAATAGTCAAAAGTTAGGAAATGCCAAAATCAACACTGTCTATGTATCTTTGAAATGCCCCCTTCCCTCCTGTCTCCCGCATGCCTATGCTTTACGATGAATTATACAAGCATGCTATATTTCCAACAGGACAATTTCTTCATGCCATGTACTGGATGGACCCACTCTGGGGATGGATCAGGACTGTTACAAAGGAGACTTATTCTAGGATCCTGGTATTGCTGGTTAGAGAGCATAGAAGGTGCGTAGTAAATGACCTAGAGGAGAGGACTACAGGAAGACAGGGGACAAGTCTCATGTGTAAAGCTGCGGAGGAACTGGCTGATATCCTAGCCTTTGACAGAGACAAGCCACTTAAACCACTCTTTTCACTAATTGCGTGCTGCATATTTTCTGAATGCCCAACTCGATATGCTGGGGTCTGATTTGCAGAAGTACAGAACACTCAGCTGCAAATAAACCTTATGGGGGTTGTGCTTCATACGTTTCAAATACTACATAATGCCACAGCCTCTGAAAAATCAGGCTGTAGGTATGTCAAACTAGGCACCCAAGTTTACTGGATACTTCTGAACTTGTTCTATATATACCCCAGTTTCCTTTACTTATGGTTGTATGTTGTGAACATAAATCCATAGCACTTGTGAAGCACTCTGATACTATTGTGGTAAGGGCTAGACAAAAGCCCATAATTAATAATTCTGTTTTCAGAGCACAGGTTCAATCATACAAAAAATAAGATGTACACACAATGATCACATTGAATAGAACAAGCATCATCTCTCTTATGAACTAAAAAAGCAGAGGTTTTGTGAAAAAAAATAACAGCTCATTATGCAACTATAAAGATTGCCTCAGACTACCTAACATGGATCCTAATTTCTGACAACTGATTTTTCCACCTCAATGTTCTTGACCATAGATTTTTCAGGGCTAAGAAACATTAAAGGAGGAAAAATTTTTCATAAAAAAAAATACGTAAGAACACAAGTGTTTCTTAAAATTTTGGAATAATAATATCATTTAAGCAATCAAGAGAATATATGGTAAAAAGGTGTACATTAATGTCATGAAATGCTGGCATCCAAAGCATTGTGAATATGTTAGGGAGTTATTTTTAGAATTCAACTAATTTACCTTAAAGAAAGTAAAACAAAACCAAAATTGACACTACATATACAAGTTTCAAATCTGTAAATAAATGAAGCCAAAGTTACCCCTAAATGTACATTGCTAGAATTGCTTTATTTAGTTTGCTAAACATTGCATAACATACCTAAAAGTACTCCAAGTGTTTCTTGGATAACGAGGTTTCCTCTGTAATGACAGACATATCCAGAGAGCCTAATACTAATATTTTATGCCATGCTAAACTGATTTCTGCAGCTCAGAAAAAAGCGAAGGGGATTTCTACATAGCTACACAGTTAAAGATTTTGAACTTGAATGAAATTTAAGAAAAACACTGAAAGTTTTAAGACTGAAATGTAAGTACTCAGAAGTCAGGAAATTACCAAGTTCAGTCTGCGCTTGTAACATTACCCCTATCCCTTTATCCATCATTCAGAGATAACTTATGACTGCATATATAACATGATCAAATAATTGTGTTTTTAAGTGATTTTTAAAACCAATTTTAATTCTTTTAGACGTAAGCTATTCTTGCTATTGGTACCAATCAGTATCTTTTTTTATGTTTACCTTTGCTTCTGTTTAAAGTCTATGAAACTAACTTTTTTTTGGCTCCCAGAGTTCTTTTTCCAGCTAGCAACACAATTTGACTTCAACTGCACATTAATGCTACTAAACTGTAAGCTTGCAAAAATCACCACCTTTGTGATGTCACTTCACATCTGGTGGGAAAAAGATGTAGAAGACAGCAAAATATAGGTATGCAAATCTATGAAATTGTCCATCACGTTAATAATTCCATTATTACATATGGAACATGTTTAAAGCCATCCAAAAAAAAAAAAAAAAAGGCTTAGAGGCTTTCTGAAACCTAAATCAAATTTTAGGGTCATAATTGCTTTAAGTGATTTTAATCTGACCTGACAGCCATACATCTGAACTTACTTAAGACTTGAAAAAATGACCGCCAGACTTTCAGAGGCAGTTGTTTAGTGTGGTTGCTGTAGCAAACAGCTGGGATTTAGGAAAATATGTTCCAATGTACTCTGAGATCACTTTGAAATCCTGAACTAGTATTTTTCATCTTACTACTATAGTAAGTGAAACCATGAAATCACATGTTACTGAAAAGCAGAATCTCTTTACCAACTGAGCAGATGTAGGTAAGGAAAATAATTTTATTTAGGAGTTATCAGTAAGGTGAAATGGAAGAGGCTTCCCAGAACACTGAACATACTCAATTCTAACAGTAAATTTTGTTTTTCAGTATGATAAAAAGAGCTTTTCTAAAAAGGTACCCTTGTGTAGGACTGGAAATTTTAGAAGTTTCCACGTATCCTGTTCCTCAACCCTATGAGTCTTAGACCACACCTGGAAATAATCATCTTTACGCCAACAGCAAAAAGAGTTATTCAGTCAAAAATGTTCCTTCATTCTTGACCCCTATCCTGAGATCAAAGGATTCCATATATAATGTTGATACCTGTGCTCTAGCAGCTGAATTAGGAAAAAATTAAGAAATTGATGCTTCAAAAAACTACTCTTCACAAACTGTAAAATCAAAAAATTCATATATTCTTACACACTTGTGAAAATCTAAATTTGCCCAGTCATAAAATACTGCCAGTAACCTTAGATAAATGTAAGACAAGCCTACAGAGATTCTCACAAAACCATGGTAACAAGTGTGCTACACTAAACGGTTTTCCTATGTACGTTTCAGCCATCGGTTCTGAGCTATTTCTTCAAAAAACATCAAAACTATATGGTTCTGTAGCCTTGAATATATACATTCATTGATTTTAGTTCTTTAAATTATTTCATCCTGATCTTTATATACATGATCTAAGCATTCTAAATAGGAACAAGGTAAAGAAATGTTGAGAACAGTAAAAAAACACCACTAATGATATAAAATTAATGCCTGTCCTTTTTAACAATGAAACACTCATAGTTAGAAAATAAATCAAAAGAAATTTAAACACCTTCAGTAAATTTGTGGCCATCTGTTCTCAAGGTTAGTGTTTTTCTTCTTCAGAACAAAGATGTGTCTACAACTACCGCTCTTCTGATTGTCCTATAAGCTGCTACTAAAAAGTTGTTATTATTTAAATTACCTCACACTCAAAGCAATAAATGCAAATGCCATATACCAGCATGCTGTTTCTGTCTACATGCAATACTTGTATCCGTGGTGGGAAAATTAAATTAATTAAAAATTCAGTAGCCTGGGAAAACAGAGAATAAAAGCCTTTACCCTTAAGGTAAAATATGAAAGTCCCCCTTAGGTGGCTCTAAAAGTTCCAAAACACAATATTTTGGTACATTTTTGTTGCAGACAGCCCAGAAAAAGCAGATGCATCATGTAAGGACTACTGCTCACAATACCACACAGAACTGTGCTTCCTGGAAAATTCTTCTATGCAACTCCCTTGTAGAAGACTACAAGTGCAGCCACCTCCTGTAGAGATTCCTGGGACTTTAAACCACATGTGTAATGAGATGTGGGGTAAAACCACTATTATAGTTAATGTTGTAGGTGCTATTCGAGCTGACTGAGAATTTTCCAATCAACCACATTTGATGGGAAAGATGATTTATTACACCCAAAATGTTTTACAAAAATGCATTTGGTTTGACAACACTGACAAGCCACAGACAAGGCTTTACTGAAAACATGTCTGGCTCCCTTTCAGCTCGTAGGCTACTGTGGACTCCAGGTCTTCAGGGGTTGATGGCTCCAAGGCAGCTCTGCTGTGTAGACTGGTCCAGAGCCAGAGATGCTTGGACTTCCAAGACTACTGGGCTAGCCGGTGGCCCATAGCACCTAGTGTCCACAGCCTAGAAAGTCAGCTGGCTGGGGAGTCCGAAAGCCCAGTCATCCCTGGCACTGGAAAGTCTGCTACGAATTCTGAAAGCCTCCTTCTGACAGCAGCTGTGTGCAACATGAATCATATCAGTTTAAATCAGTGGCTTCCAAGATTTCAGGGAGTATGTTTTGGCACTGTGCAGAGCCATACAGCTACATCTTCAGTGAGGAGGGAGAAGTCAGTTCCTACCAAACCCAAAGATCTATATGGCTGTGCCATATATGGCTATTTATCTTTAGTTTGGTGCAAAAGACACAAATAAACAAAAAGAACCCACATTGCCTTACCAATGATACCTTTATTCCAGGGGTGGGCAATTAATTTGGCTAGAGGGCCACTTAATGATTTTGGTGAGGCATCAAGGGCTGCAAGAGTAGTCCCGCTCCTTGACAAATGCCCCACCCTGTGGTCACCATCTTGCAACCAGAAGTCTCCAGCCTAACCCCTGACCTTTGCCACTGAGTGTCTCTCTCCTTCTCTAATAAGTACTCCACTGGGGGTATTTGCTTGTATATTGTGTGTGAAGGGGTGAGTTTGTGTGAGGACATATATAGTTGTGGGTATGGTGCCCTCACACAAACCCAGGTGCGGTGTGTGGGGCTACAGGAGGTGAGGGGGGTGTGGGTGTGGGGTATGTGGGACTGCTGGGTGTGGCAGGGCATGGTATGGATGGGGTATATACATGGATGTGTGGGGGGGGTGTAGGGCTGTTGGATGTGTGTGGGTATGATGGGGAGTGGTATTTGAGGGGGTGTGGGTGCTTGAATGGGGAGGTGTAGGGGGTGTTTGTGGATATGGTGGTGTGTGTGGGGGGTGCATGTGTGTGGGATGTATATGGTGCGATGCACGGAACAGTGTTGGGTGTGTGTGGGGGTATGGTGGGGGTGGAGGGGTTGTGTGGGTGGGTTGGGTGTGCACATATGGGAGGCTCCCCCCTGCTTGTTCTTTGTGATATGGCTGAGCCCAGCCCCACTATGGGCAGGAGGAGGAGATGGGGGATCCACACTGCCTGCTTGGCTCACAGCAAGCTGCAAAGGGCAAGAAAGCAGCTGCTGCCAACAGGCAGCAACAGAAGCCCCTCTGAGAGGGGAAAGGGGAAGGGAGCTGAGGCTGGCACCACTGGCTCTCTTGGTCCATCCCACATCTGCCTGGCGGGGCTGCAGTGGAGCCTGTGCCGGCTCCTGTTGCTGTTGCTTCTCTCTCACGTGCCTGCCTGGCAGGGCTGCACCAAGTGCACGCTGGCTTCTGCTGCTGCTCCCCCCTCCTGCCTGACCCGTGTCTGCCCCTCTGCGCTTTGTGAGTAGCTGAGCACATTCATACCACACCCTCCCCTTTCCATTCACACGCTCCTCTGCTTGGCACAAGCAGGAGCCGAGTGAACTGCAAGCAGAGCCCACCCCATTCCCCTCAACCCTGCAGCCCAGAATGCTGCAGCAGGGGCAGGAGTTGTTGTTGCTGGAGGCTGGCGAGCCCAGCAGGTCCCTGGGCAGTGGCAGCAGCAGAAGCCCTGCTCAGGAGCTGTGCCTGTTGGCAGGGCTGGCACCCTCTGGCAAAGAAGGCTGGAAGCACAGCACACTCTGCCCCACGTGGGACTTGGCCCCAGGCACAGCATAGAAGGGGCAGCTACAGGCGGGGCTGGATACAATTAATTGGTGGGTACTTTTCTGAGGGCCAGATCCAAATCAGCCAGCAGGCCAGATTTGACCCATGACCCACATTTTGCCCACCTTTGCTTTATTCCCATCTGCTTAGGTTAGATTTACAAAACATTACTTGTATCAAAGATCAACTCTTCTGATTTCGATTCAACTAAGATAAATGCAAGGTACTCCACGTAGGAAGGAGGAATCCCCAGCATACCTACAGGTTGGGAGATGACCTCCTCAGCAGCTCAGAGGATGAGAGAGATCTTGGAGTCATAGTAGACTCCAAGATGAACATGAGCCAGCAGTGTAATGAGGCCATCAACAAAGCCAATCGCACCTTGTCGTGCATTAGCAGATGCATGGCCAACAGATTGAGGGAGGTGATGCTCCCCCTCTGTGTGGCATTAGTCAGACTGCAGTTGGAGTACTGTGTCCAGTTCTGGGTGCTGCACTTCAAGAGGGACACGTAAAATCTGGAGAGGGTTCAGAGGAGGACCATTCACATGATTAGTGGTCTCTGTGAAAGATCCTATGAGGAGAGACTGAGAGATATGGATTTCTTCAGCCTTTACAAAAGACGGCTGAGGGGTGACCTTGTAGCCGCCTATAAGTTTATCAGGGGAGGACAGCAGGGAATTGGTGATGCGCTATTTACCAGGGCACCCCTAGGGGTAACTAGGAATAATGGGTACAAACTAGTGGAGAGCAGATTCAGATTAGGCATCAGAAGAAGTAAGGGTGGCCAGAGTCTGGAATGGGCTTCCAAGAGAGGTGGTGCTATCACCTAACTTGGAGGTCTTCAAGAGGAGGCTTGACAATCACCTAGCTAGGGTCATCTGACCTCAGTTCTCTTTCCTGCCAGGGACAGGGGGTCAGACACGATGATCCACTGGGCTCCTTCTGACTCTATAATCTATGAATCTATGATTTCTGCCACAAGGCCTTTCATAGATCAGTTGCAGAACCATCTCTGAGATACAGTTCATTTTTAGTTCTCCAGAGAGCTCTGCTATAAATATATTTTATGTAGTTAAAGTTTTTTTTGATATAGGTAAAATTAGAAAGTCTTTTTAAACTCCCACATTAAATACAAATGACATGAAAAGGTGAAGCATACACATTAAACATTTCCTTCCTAATACACAGATATTTTAAAGAATTAAAGTTTTGTGTTTTCAAAAGGATGGTTACTATTTTTCTACATTAGAAATTCAGGACCTAGCTAAGATGGAAGAATCTATGATGTCTGGAGAGTCCAAGAAATGAAGATGTAATAAAAAAACAATTAAAAGTTGAGCTTGGAGGGTTTAAACATTTTTTAATGAGACACTCTATAAAAAAAAAAACTTTAGGCTTTTTGGTTCATAAATATTTAACTTCAAAACCTAATTAGCACCATGTATAAAGGAAGCCTGTATTAAAGATCCAAAACATTCTACCTTTAAATTAAGGTACCAGCAGCTCAAAATAAAACTATTCAATCTTCTGGAAGTCCTCCAACAATGCCAGGTGAAACCAAACTTCATATTTCTTTATTCTTTAATGTTAAGAAAAGGAGAAATATCTATTAATTCTCAATATACTGTATAGGCACCCACCTGAATATATTACTCAGACAGGTATGTCTAGCTTAATCACTACTCAGAAAAAACCCAACCCCTAGGAAAGAGTGTATGATGTCTTTTATGGCATCTGAACAGGGTCTGATAGCGATGGAAAAGGAATGAAAAAAAAAAATCCTTTCCCCAAAACATTTATTAACAGATCTACAAAATGGCAACAAAATTATCTCCCTTGTTTATTTGGTGATAGAAACCTTTGAAGATAAAGAATGAAACGTTGGCTAATACACAGTCTATTAGAAACAACACATTTCAAATCGTAAATATTTATGCATGCATAGTACTTCTGTAATAACTTCTGTCAAACTACATGGTAATAAGAGTAATGGAAGCTTTGGCTCAGAATGCAATCATTAGAGAATTGTAGAAGTTAGAAATATAAGAGTGCTATTGAATGAAATTTAGTCCTGGTATAAACTCCCTGACTTCAGTGATGTTGGGTACCTGTACACAACCATGGAGCCTGCTGATTACAAGTAATTACCACACTCCAGCAGCCTCTCATGTCTCATGTATCAGCATCCCCGTTTCAGAATGGCAGTGGGGGCACTTGAACTAAAGCTCACTGAACAAACTATAGTCCAAGTGCCCCTGCCACCATTCTGAAACATGGGGCCGCTGATACAAGAGATGCTTGTGGCAATTTAATTAAACCTGCTCTTGGAGATGCTCTAATTAAAGCACTGCCCCCCACCCCAGCCCTGGAATACATGTAAAAGTGCCCATTGTGCCTACTAATGCTAGTTCTGTTCCACTGGACACTTGTATATCTCCCTACTCATCAAAGCAATGTTTCTCACAGTGCATTTTCTAAATGGTCTCTCCAGTTCAAAGAGTCCTTTTGACATCTCCTTGTTCTTTTTCCAGGAATCTATCTTTTCAACACACTTGTCTGTTGATCTTTCAATATTTCTTATGTTTGTCAGTAGCATCCCAATAACATGATCACAAAGAACAGTATCTGGAAGAACAGCTGACAAGAGCAAAGACAGAACCTTATGTTTATATGTTTTTTTTCACTTCCCCTTCAGTGTTATAGATCGTTATGATGGCAGCACAATAACTTGTATTTGTATTCCAAGTCAGCTATGCACCAACCTTGGTCCTTACTTTCCAAGTGTAAAATGTGCTTTAAAAGATACTAAAATGAAGCAAGGAGGTCCTAAGTCAATGAAAAGCCTGCTTAGCTATTCAGGCCTCTCACAATTAGAGGCCAAATGATAATAATACAGGTAGACTTATTATTTAACAAGGGCTCTTTTCAAGTAATGCTCACGTCTACAATATATTTTTAAGTTGTAGCTCTTATTGTGTAGATCAGGGGCAGTAACTTGCAGCTTACAGAAGAGATTTTATTCAGCTTACTGGGACAACAGGTTAAATTTCACTGAAATGACTGGGGTTGACCTGATGCCAAGGTGGGAATGCACCATCTTAATCAAATATCTAACAATTCCAGCCCACCTTAGGACTGAGCTGTATTAATTTGGCCTGCTGTTAGCAAAAAGTTGCTGACCCTTTTAGCAGAAGTTCTTGACACACTAAAGCACAATGAATTCTGATCTCTTAAATCAAGTTGTCCCCACAAGTAAAAGTGCCACCACCAACATTTTGAAATGAGGGACGCTGAATACATGAGACACTGCAGAATCCAATTAACTGAGTCTACTCTGACAAGTTCTAATCAGAATGCATCAAAGCACATGTATAGGTACACACTAATACTGGGTTAATATATTGGTAATGTAAGCAGATTTCTTTTGCCATCAGACAAAATCAAACATAGTCTAATTTGCAGACTACTGGGAGAGACGGCAGTTTTCCTTGTCCCTGCCCCACACATCTAGAACTATGCCCTGAACATGGGTATTCTGAATTCAGATACTGTTTCCTTAATTTGTAGATTATAAAAAAAATAAGTAGCATCTGCTACTTGCCAGATGTTGATCTTAAGTGGTGTTAAAATTAATGAGGCCTTCAGGCAGCGAGTTTGCAAGGAATTTGGTGTCCCCCCCCACAATATCAAACAGTCTTGGAGGTTTTGTTGTCTTGTCTGCTTACAAAAAGGGCCAAAGAAAGATATTGCTACAAATCCTACATTAGAAAACCAAAGGATTTTGGGGACTTAGAAACTAACTCCTATTCAAAACATAATTGGGAAAGGGCAAGACAGAATGTGCTAGTTAGTTCAAAAACTTGCCAAAATCCATGTACTATATTTAGATTATGTCTGGATTATAGGTATAAGTTTGGGTGATATACATTTCAATATTTAAATATTCCTTCACGAATATGAGTCATAATCCATTCAAATATTAGGCAATTATAAAATAGATTAATCAGTTGTTAATGTCTGTAATATTATAAAGAAGCAGCATACCAATTGTCAGATACCAATAATAACTAGTGGCAAATACCTCACTAATAGTCTTTGACCATTTATCCTGTTAACTTGAAAATGGCATGCAAATAATTAATTAAAATTCAATAACTAAGAAAGCCTATTATGATTCCTAAAGCAAGACTCCTTCACGTTGCACATGTTGCACTTGCACTTGCTTGCAAATGATCTCAGAGTGCTTATTTTGTTGTATTAGAAAATACAGCTTGAAGTGTCCAGAAGTGCCATAAATAATGGCATACTCCTGGATCAGCCATAATAGGTTGTTGTATGTTAATAACCAGTTAAGACGTTTGTTAATTGAATTCATTTTATGTGCACTTTATGTACATTTTATGAATTCATTTCAATGTACACTCTACAGAAAACAGCATTTACTGAAAATTAAAATAATTCCAGTAAAAATATAACTGGAAGCTAAAGGAAGTCTGTAGCTCACTTGTGCTTTCGTGCAATAATGTCATAGGGAATCAGCAACAACAAGACAGAGTCTAACAAGGGTAACCATGTTTCCAACTCCTTTGATTAAGAGCCGTTGGCACAATTGGTGTGTGAACAGATGGCATGAGATGGAACATGGGGAATGCCTAAATACACTTGTCATATTACCATCCTAAGAAGTTAATAATAGTGAGTTATGCATCATGCTTTTCAGTTTAATTTCAACATAAAGTCCAAAATAAACATAAAATGAATTCAATTAACGAACGTCTTAAATGGTTATTAACATGCAACAACCTATTATGGCTGATCCAGGAGTATGGCTGCCAGGTACCAAAAAGACGTATAACCAGCATACCTTGAATGAAATATAATCAGTCATAAGATCCTTTGTGAAAAAAAGAGAAGACTGGATTCCAGAAATCTGTCACACAAGAAATACAGTAACCCTTGAAAAAAACGGCTTGATTAACACAAAATCATTAAATCCACTCGAAAAATGTTATTATTCTATTTATTCTTCTCGCTGTAGTAACTCTGTGGCCAAGTCTATATGAGACATTGACTGTGCAGTAGCCTGATACTGTGCAGTAGCGTTACATGGCAAAAGCCATGATGCAACTGCTTCATAGTAATGCCACAAAAAGGCATTGGCCAGCACTACTGCACAGTAACTCAGGTTTACTGCACATAATTAGTATTTATTTATACAAATATTAAATAAATGAGCAGTAACAACTGTGCAGTAGTCTCTCACACAGCCAATCAGTGGCACAAAGAAACTTCTTTTTCAAAAGGTGGCGAGGAGGAGGTGAAGGCAATGTTTGTAGAGTACATCTTATTAGGTCAATTATCTAAATTAGTTCTTGCACTATTTAACACCATATAACTGTTACACAAATGGCTGATTTGTCAAAAAGACATCACTCATCATTAAGCAGCGCTGAGTTTCACTAACTGTGCCATATTCCACCCCCCTTCATAATAATGGGACAGAAAACCGGCTAATGATTCAGATACTGTCCAAGAAAAGTATTTTCTTCAGAGGCAAAGGCTGCCAGTATTCCACTAATCAGGGCTACTGAAATTAAAATATTCCTGCAGGTTATTTAAGCAACAAATTCTTAGTCTCATTTTTTTCAATGCTCTGATAATTTCCGCAATCAATGCTGGCTTTAATTAACCTTGGAGAAAAGGAAGTCTACCATTATTATTTCCATGAAATGCCTAAAAAGGTCTGGGCAGACAAGGTTCTTTGCGTGAATCTGATATCTTCTATTAGACCAACTTAAATAGTTGGAAAACAATTATTTATTATAACAAGTTTCAGCAGTTGAAACTTCCTTAGCCTGACAAAGGGTTTTTGAACCCAAAAGCTTACTTAATAATTGTTTTCCAACTATTTAAGTTGGTCTAATAAAAGATATCAAATTTACGCAAAGAACCTTGTCTGCCTATGTCCTTAGACCAACACAGCTACAACCTACACCCCTGTAAAAAGGTCTAGCACAGGTGTCTTCAGGGTTCAAACAGCTTATAGTTATTTTGTTCAATTCACCCCAAACTAAAATTATATACTGAAGGTAGGATTCCCCAAGTGCATAAGGCTAAAATGGGTTGGGAAGCCAATGTCACAGATATGCTAATGACCAAACCACTAACTTGCCTGTGACAGCCTATATAACCTTGTTTTCTAAGCATCAGTTATTATTCATATTCTCTTCAGATCTTGGCTCAAAATTCATCTTCTGTATTTACTGCATGCTTATTCCTAAAATATCAGAGCATTTTAGTATGCAAACCTACATTACCGGAAAGGATCTTGTTTTACTACGCCTTCTTGTCCATGGGCTGGATAGAACTCATCTGGGATGGTCTTGCTCTATGATTCTCAATGCCCTTTAAAACCCAAACACCACACACTTATACGGTCATTATCTAGTATCATAGTACTTAGGGTCAGAAGGGACCTAAAAAGATCATCAGGTTTGACCCCCTACCCCAGGCAGGAACAGGTGCCGGGATCGTATCACCCCAACCTAATATCTGTCCAGTCTCCTCTTGAAGACCCCCAGGTTAGGAGAGAGTACCACCTCACCTGGGAGCCCATTCCAGAGCCTGGCAGCCCTAACTGTAAGGTAGGGTCTCCTGATGTCCAGCCTCAACCTTCTCTCCAACAATCTGTGATCGTTATTCCTAGTAACCCCGGGTGGTGCTTGGGGGAACAGAGCTTCCCCTAATTCCCACTGGTCCCCCCTGGTGAGTTGGTAAAAGGCCACCAGGTCCACTCTCAGTCTTCTCTTGTGAAGGCTGAATAGGTTCAGGCCCTTTAGCCTTTCTTTGTAGGGCCTGCCCTGCTGCCCTGTGACCATGTGAGTGGCCCTCCTCTAGACCCTCTCAGTGCTAGCCACTTCCCTCTTGCAGTGCAGCACCCAGAACTGGATGCAGTACTCCAACTGTGGCCTGACCCGTGCCACACAGAGGGGAAGGATCACCTCCCTGGACCTGTCTGTGATGCATCTATAGATGCATGACAAGGTGCGGTTAGCCTTACTGACCGCTTCCTCACATTGGCAGCTCATGTTCATCCTGGAGTCAGCAATGACTCCAAGCTCCCTTTCTGCCACTGTGTTGTTGAGAAGGGTTTTCCCCAGTCTATAGGTGTGTTTCTGGTTCCTTCTCCCTAGATGCAGCACCTTGCATTCATCTGCACTGAATTCCATCCTACTCTCATCCGCCCACCTCTGTAACCTGTCTAGATCTAGCTGGATTCTGTCCTTCCCCTCCAGTGTGCCCACCTCGCTCCACAACTTGGTGTTGTCAGCAAGTTTGGACAGCATGCTTTCTACTCCCACATCCAGATTGTCAGGGGAGGGGGAAGATGAGGGCGGAGGAGACAATGAACTACCAGGCCCAGCAACAGCCAGCGAGCCCAGACCAATGGTCAAAAGGGAGAAACAGGTAAGTGATGGGGGACGGGGCATTGCTGAGAATAGGGGGTCAGTGGGCACAACCG
>NW_017728911.1:25647927-25671878 GCF_001723895.1 Crocodylus porosus | reverse complement strand
CAGTGCTCTTTCCTGCCAAGGCAGGGGGTCGGACTAGATGATCTACCTAGGTCCCTTCCGACTCTAGCTACTATGAAACTATGAAACAGTACAGGCCCCAAGACCAAGCCCTGGGGAAGTCCACTGCCCACATCCCTCCAGGTCGAAAATGACCTGTCCACCACCACTCTTTGGGTGCAACCATTTAGCCAATTTGCCACTCATCTGACTGTGTAGGCATCAATGCCGCAGTCACCTAGTTTTTTTTACAAGAATGTGATGGGAAACCGTGTCAAAGGTCTTCTTAAAGTCCAGGAAGATGACATCCACCTCAACACCCTAGTCCAGGGACTTTGTGACCTGATCATAAAAAGAAACCAGGTTAGTCAGGCTGGACCTGCCCTGGGCAATACTCAATCTATCTAAGTAGTCCCCATTACTTGTTAATCCCTGGGCACATCAATTAATTTAATTAATTAAACAGTAGTCCAAGGTCCAGGACTTTCTATATTCCTAGGCTAGAACCCTAAAAGATACAACCGGTAGGCTGACTTCCATAGAACTGGTATTTTATCCTAACCTAGGTCTCCTAGTTTGACAATTTTATGATTTGACACTACAAATGAGAGCATTTCGCCTTTGTAATAAGAGCTCTCTCTAGGTCTCCTAGTTTATAAAGAGTAAAGATGGTACAATCAAATGAAATGATGGATTCAAAAGAAACTGTAGGACCAGCAGAAATGCTATATAGGACCATAACATTTTCTGAACAGAATCTCTTTCGGAAAGCAAAAAAGGGAAAAAAACTGATTTCTAGCATCACCTGGCTTCTGAATATTTTACCTTGCATAAACATCTGGAAGGACTGCACACTAAAAATGGACTGACCAAAGGACTACTGAGGTAGAAGGCAAGAAGTATAACAGTGCTGAGCATATCTGAAAAAGACAGACAGGATGCTGATAACCAGAAGTGTGTGCAATTCTGAAGAAAACATAAGAACATTAAGAAAAGCAAATTAAAATTATAATAGCAAAAGACCTGCAGGGTAAGGAAACCAACAGAAAGAAGCTGTTGCAACCTATACTGTAGCTTTTAAACAACAGGCCATTGTATAACTAGTCTGAAGATCTCCCTTCCTCTCATCCCTGCAGCATGTGAAGCAAACACCTCATGGTACTGAAATAAGCTAATTTGTCTCATGTCTCTCTGACACCAAAGGCCCCTTAGAAACTAGACTGGTCTGGCTAATATTCTGCTGACTAAACAAGAGTGCTTCACAAGTGTGGTATCATTTTTCACCCACAAGTAACAACATAGGCTGGGCTACTGCTTCTTCAAGACAAAGCAAAACCTTAAAATTCAGAATGCCAGCTGCTTTTTTGATGCACAGAAATTTGACCATTTGGTCCTGATAGATACTGGCTTAAAAGTTTGTGAAGAATCCAGATGAGACGCCCATTCCCACTAAAACTGGTTCATGTTGTACTTGATTACTTTAATGCCTTTATCAGTTGTGAAATAATGACAGGAACACAACAGACCTTGTTTCCTGAAGGCACCATTTATAAAGTGGATCCCATTAAAGTAAACCTTTTTTTTTTTTTTAAATCATCCCAAAGCCTTTTGTGAAGACGTCCTGAAAAAACATTTAGACTTCAGCAGATTTTAACTGTTACATATTAATATAGTTCAGGTCAGGTTTGAACAGGAAATCAGACAGCTCATCATGTAGGACTCATGCAGTATTCTAAGAAGTTTCTCCTCCCTCAAATGGGTAAAAAAGAAAAATGGGTTTTAAGAACGTGACCTGATGCAAGATGATTGATTTTTAATGAGAATCAGAAAACAACGTTAGGTCCATGCTTCCCAGTTAAGCTAAAAGGATCTAAAATTATGCAACAAAGGCTGACCCAATAATATAATATTACAGTGAACGAGTCATATTCTCTTGCTTCAGAGCTATGCTGAGTTACTGGATCCACAATGTATATAGCCAACCCCACCCACCACTCGCCTGCCATGCCTTGATGGTAAATATGCACAGGAGGACGGATGTTCTGGTTTGGCAGTCCATCTGGTCTTGTCACGGATCACCTGCAGGGCTTCAATGTTCCCTTTAGCCTGCCCCTTTCCCAGAACCATCCCGGGGGGGGGAGAATCGGGGAGACTGCCCTGGGCCCTGCACTTTGGGGGGCCCCATAGAGCCAGGTGGCGCAGTCATGGCCCCTCCTGCAGGGCCCTCTTAGTGCTGGTGACTCTGTAGTGTTGCTGCCATCGGCTTTGCACCTGGCCACTTGCCACCTTCCCCCCAGCTTCTTCTACTCTGGGCCCTGCACAGGCTGATTTGCCCTAAGCCCCACACCCTGGTAGGGGTCTCTCTGCCCTTTCCTCTCAAGTAGATAGTCACTGTGCTCCATGGGTGTTGGGCAGAGCTTGTCTGGGTCTTGCTCTCTGCCTTCTGCTCCCAGTAACTGGTTCTCTCTCTTCAACAGTTCAATCATACACTCTGGCTGGGGGCTATGCTCCAAACAGCAGGATTGCCACTGCTGCAACCCCAGAAGGCTCCCAGGATCCTAGGTAAGGCTGCTACGGCCAGCCCAATGCTGACTCCAGGCTCCCCTACTCCAACCAGGGTAAACTGCTACATGCCAGAGGGCACGTGGCACAGGTGTTCCCCGGAAACAACTAGCAGCAGCACAAGGTGTGACGCTGCTAGTTGTCCCCAAGGAACCAAACATCCATGCTCATGTGGACCTGGCCTAAGAGTCCCTAACTATGAGAGAAAGGCAGCCTGGGGTTAAAATAGTCTTTCATTTCAAGACACTGGCAGTGGAGGGAATTCGATTATAGAAGTGAGAAAGGGCTGCAAATTGAAAGGACTGGATCTTAAATCAATTAATATCAGAAAAAGCACCTATTACTGGTTCCAGGTCCATTTGCCAAAAATTTAAAATAAAATCAAGAGAAAGGTAGCAGCTGCTCCTCTTCTCAAGCCAAAACACAAAGTCAATACCTCCCCCACCAACTTTCAGTCCGTCCATCCCCAAAAGGCTGGATGAGGAAAGGGTCTTATTTAACCAAACAAACCAACAAACATTATCAAGTCTTACTTATGCTTTTGTGTTGTGAAATGACATTAGAATTGTATGTTTCAATTTCACTTGTCTGTTAATAAGTTGCACTATCTGAGCTTTAATTTCTACACAAGCATGTTTCTGTTCAACCCATTGTTGTTAGCTCTTCTAGTTGTTTTTTCGTTCATACCACACCCATGTAAAACCTGTTTTTTGGACCTGAACTACCTGACGCTGTCCCTTTAATAATGTTGATATTTTGCAGTATTGCACAGTTTTACATCACTTGATACTCCTAAATATAGCTTGGCCTCAACTCCCCCCACAGTTCACAAACCAGACAAAGCCAACTTTATGACTCACACCCTTCTCCAAGCCAAAACAATCCACAAAACACTTTTTCAATTTAAAATGTGCAGCATGAAACAACATGGAAATCTCAGCAAAATACTGTATAAATAATTCATTAAAATGTAGCATTTAATGTTAACCTCTTGACCTATGACTTTTCTACTTTTCATAAATAGGGCCTCAATCCTCTGCATCTGTGCCAGTGCCAGTATACATCAGGATTGGTTGCAGAAATTAATCCATAATGGGAAGCAACTATATGCATCTTTTTTCCTTTTCTTCTTGGCACCTTTCAGAAATGCTGGTAACTTGCATGATAATGGAAAAGATGCAGAATATACAAAGTAACAAATGGCTGCTGTGGTTAGTTAAAATGCTGAGGTAGACGCATTCTACAACCACAAGTGCCATTTATTAGAAGAATGCTTCATATTATAAACACCAGACCATTTATACAAAAGAAATGTAAAAACCAAACATTTCTTCAAACAACAGTTTGAAAGCATGTGCACTGCTTCTCTCAGTCACACAGAGGCCTGGCTAAGGTAAAGAAATGTTCAGAAGAATAAACTTTATGGAGCAATGGTCTCAGTTGAATAAAAAAAGTCAGTTGGGAGGCGAGAGCATTTAAGTTTGGTTAGGTGTTATTGACTGAAATGTTGCAATATTGTATAAAATAGGATAACAAAGAAAAATCAGAATGAAAAGCAAGGGCATAAGGAATAGCATGTAAAAAGGAAGAAAGGATAGGGGAGTCCAAAGAGGAAATTTCTGTTTTAAAACATAAAACAGTGGAGGAAATAGATAGAAAATTCAGGGTCATATCAACAGTCTAAAGGCAGGTTGAAAGATTAAGCTGGAGACTAGTTTTCACAATATGCCAACTACTTGGTACAGAAATTAACTCACGGAGACATATGAAAGATATGGGAGATGCCCTGGAGAATACAGTAGCACCTCTTGTCTTTAATACTTGTGGCAGCTTTTCTCAGGCCACAGAAAGTCCTAGATAGGCAGGGGGCAGAGAAAGGAAAACAGATTTTTCATCCCAAAGCTTTTCTTCCAAAGCCACATTGCCTCTGAATCCATAATATTATTCCTGGTTTAGATTAAACAGGAAAAGTGCCATGCAGAGTAGCCATTTCAGGGTCCTTGGGTTTCAGGGGCTATGCATGTAATTTAAACATGCCATGGTTGAGAGCTTTGGGACATGCACATACTTTTTTTACAATATCAAAAGCATTTTGAAGTCCATTTGTATAACTTCACCCATACTTGAGGTAACTATATATGTCAATAGTGAATGAAAATAAGTACCCTTCCTTATCGGCATCTCATTAGAAGGGAGTTAGCATGATGTTCTGGACCTGGGTTCTATTTCCATTTCTGAACAAGAGGCATTGGGTATATTATAAAAAAAAAAAAAAAAAAAAAAAATCACTTTTTCCTCAGGTTCCCCATCAATGACATACAATTATTAATACTTACCTGTCTTTTTAAAAGCCCTATGAATTATAAAGGTGTAAGGACACTGCATAAGTACATTCTAGGTGAACTAAGTTATTGTCTAAAAAATCATTTTCACTTAACATTTTTCACTGGGAACATTCAAGACTTGTCCCATATAAAACAGAACCCATCAGTAGGTAAGCTAAAATAAGTTTGTAATTAATATTTAAATAAAACTTTATATCTTTTAAATTATTCAGATTTCACCCATCCCATAACTGCCTGCTCTACCACTGTTTAGGGCAGGGTCTAGTTCACTAGTGCTCAAGCTTTTAGCCCAATGCCCAGATGAGTGGCACAGGGCTATTCTGCAGACCAGAGCAAGACCCACAACCAGACTGATAACTGGTGGCCCACCTCACCCCTTGTCTGACTCTATGTGCCACAATAGGGCACCACATCTCGTGTGTGTGTGGCCTGGGACTCCCTATGGGTGTGGAAATTTGGCAGCGGTGAAATGGTGGCACTACTCCCTCTCCACCAAATTTCTGGACTCATGGGAGTCCCTGCAGACCAGAGGACATGGCACTGAAGGCCAGGGGGTAAGCACCCTTGTTCTAGGCAATGTCCATGACCTCATTCGGCCAGCCCTACTTAGCCAGTGAAATTTCATTCGGTCTTTTCACACAGGTCTGAGTAATTTATAGCTTTTTGAGTTACACCAGTCAGCTACTGCATTAACCCCGTCTCAAATCGTAATCTTTTCATTCTCACAAAAATATCAACAACTAAAGATAGGTTGGAAAAAAAACCCCACACATGTAAGAATATGATTTTATGATCTTGGAAGGATCTCTCTGAACTTCACTAGAATATTAGATTCCAAAGGTAAGTTTAAAACTTAGTTCAAGATTTATTTTGTCAAAAATGGAACCTCTTAACATTTGAGCCTTGAAACCCAATAATATTCTGGGAGATAGTGAGAATTTTGAGTTTATCTGATAATCAGCTTAAAGAATAATCCATAATGCAAAAGGTGATGCACTGCATTTCTATCCTTCCTGTCATAAGTAACAGGTCTTCTTCCTAAGCTCTTCTCTTCAGAAAGAAAAGCAAAGGTATTTTTATTTGCTCTTTCAGAATTACAGTATCATATACATCTATGACGCTTGTTTCAATATTCCAAGACCACAGAGCACAAAGATAGGGAAACAGCTTTACTTACACAACGAGGACTCAAAATAACTACCTTCAAGAGTGTTTTGTGTAGCTCTAAGCATCACGGGCTTAGAATGAAATACAGAATTAGCCATCGAAGACCCACAATCTTAACACCCTCTGATACGTGAAAAGATAGAAGGCAAAAAGTTTGCCAGATCAGCGAAGGACCAAGAAGAAGATGGTTTAGCAGAAATTAGTTAGCAGGCATGAACTGATCTGCCCAAAAATTACTAACAAGGGCAAACAGGATCAAACAACCAAATCTCAACAGGCTTTCTTTCAGAAGTTATTTTTCTGCATCACAGATGTGCTGCCTCCTTAAATGCTTGCAGTAAGGACAACATATTGAGATAATTAAAATGTAATGTCTAAATCCAACCTCTCTCCAAGCAAATTTTAAAAAAAAGTGGTATATTCCAGTACAAAAGGGTACTCCATAAACACAGAAACTTGAGAGATGCAGGGCTTTTCTTTCTTTTTTCCCCCCTGGCTTTGATTAGCCAAAAGCTTAGAGAAGTGTTGGGGAAAGGCACATTTCTCTTCTTTGAAGCTGAAGAAGGATAAAGAAAGAATCAACTACATAAGGCCCGGCAAGATAAAACCAAACTGCTTGATGAGAATGTAAATATTCTCTCTGAGGCAGAAAACAAAAATTACTTAAACTGACCAATTCCAAGATCTAACCACATAGGTTTCTACTTGGAATTCTCCTTCCAGTTCCATGTTTTACAAATAGCTTATGCTAAGCGGCATGTATAAACAACTGTGATTATAATATCTTGGTTAAAAAAAATAAAGATTAAACATACCTGTAAGTCAGACATGGTTTGATGGCATAGTAAACACATACATTCAACCTGACTAAGGGTATTTGTACCCAAAAGCTTGCAAAGAATAATTTTTCCATCTATCTCAATTGGGCTAATGAAAGATATCAGATTTACATAAAAAAACCTTGTCTGCCTACATTTCATAACAACTTTGCAGGATGCCTCTTGATTACTTTTGCCATGAAAGCAAAGGGTTTATTTCATCAGATGGAAATAAAGCCATATCTGAACTGGAACAGATGCAGATGCACCAGCTGACTAGGATTGCAAATGACCTTTTTTAAAGATGTCACCATCTGATCAAAATAAAAAGCATCTTCACAACAAGATTATAAAAGAGTAGGATTGTTCATAGGTTGTTAAAAAGAAAATAAAATGGATTCATGGTACATCTTATTTCAGGTCTCTTGAGATTTCTTTTAAATACACATGAAGCTATTCCTTAGCATAGCTCCATTGACTTCCATAACTATACCAGAGATAAATTCTGCCTTACAAGTTTTGTCAGTTTAATACTGGCAAACTTCCCTTCTTCATCCATTATTTGGATAGCACAGATCAGTACGTTTAAAACGAACAAACTGAATTGAGTTGGCTAACTTAAAATTAAAGTAACTGTATTATTGGTACAATTTTCATTGATTAACTCAGCTTAAAAAAAGTCATTCTTAAAATTAAATATCAACATATTTAGAGGAGGCTTGACAATCACCTAGCTGGGGTCAGATGACCCCAGTATTCTCTCCTGCCCAGGGCAGGGGATCAGACTTGAAAATCTACTTAGGTCCCTTCTGACCCTACATCTATTAAACTATGAACGTGTAAGAATGAAAGCATTTCTTAATATATGAAATGTGAAGTGAAGATAAATAATCTCTTAAATCATTTTAACCAATTTGTTTTATTTTCACCAAGAAAACTGAAATTGTTGCTGCATCACAATGTTTTTCTCCAAACACTTAAGCAGGCAAGTCTGCCTGAAATATAAAAGATTAATAGCTCAAATGTATTGGGCTAGAGTTAAAACCACTGTGCTTAATTGGTTGGCAGATAAACATAAATACATGAAGAATGCAAATGCGTGTAAGATAGGGAAGGAGAAAAAAAGGATTATTAAAGAGCACAGCTGGTCAGATACCTTAGATTTATTTCAAACGTTTTACACAGAAAAAATGCTCTTGGCTCTTTTAATTTCCCACATAAATCCTCCTGAACAAGTATGTAAGCAGAAATAGTCTCAAAAACTGCAAGTATCAATAATTTAACGAAAGAAGATTTTGCACTTGTACACCAAAGCATTTACCTGGGAAACCTAATTCTAAAATTTATATCCAACCAGTATTATTAGGGCAAACTACCACATCTTGTATTTCAAATATAAGATGTTTAGTGTTACTTGTAAACAATCTACAGATCAAAAATAATTAGTGGAAAATATTCAAAGAACAGATCCCTATTCAGTTACATACCTCAGTATTTGCCTAATTTTTAGTAAGTCATTCTAGGCACAATTTTTTCATTTTGAACCCTCAGTGCTTATTTAGTACCCACATCTGGAACATCCATAGTATGTTCATATTTGACTCATAGAATACTTTCACCTATGTAGAACAAAAGAAAACTTTTAAACTTTCTGAAAGTTTTAGGTGGCAAATCTTTACAACAGAAAACTTTTGTAAAGGAAATCCTTCAGCCTGATAAGTTAATTTAAAAGTAAGAAAACAATCCTAATGCTTTTTCCCCCCCTGGAAGGATAGAACGTCCAGCTGTATAATCTAAAACACAGACCATGTTAAAAAGCCTACTCCTGAAGACTGAATATTGTACGTTAATTTCTCAGATTACCCATGCCTACTAGCTCACTCAGGGGCCTGAAAGTCCAAATTCATCACTAAATTGAGGTCTCCCAGTTCATCATGCAATATTTCACACTGCACTAAGAGACAGGATATACTTACATATGAGATTTTAGCTGATGACCTTGAGTCCAAGCTGAAATAACTGAGGTTCATCAATCACTGATAAATGCATTCCTATTTTAGAAGCAGATATATAGCCCTCAAACTTTCAAACACCTAAGATAAGTCAGATGGAAGCCTTCAGAACTGTCACAAGGATGTAGCGAATACACAGCAGACTGTCTTTAATTCAATAGCAGTAGTAGTACTCACATCTCATTAAAAATTATATTACCAGAGCCAGAAAACAAAGTTCAAAATTTATTTTATAAATAAATTTAGGAACCAGTTTTCAGGTTTTGAGTAAAACCTCTTCAAATGAAACTGAGGAAGTCTCAAATATCAAAATACTCTAATGGAAGAACAAGACTGCATTGGTTTGCACTCTCCTCTACAACCAGGGAGGTTTGACTTCTATTTGTCTCCTGAAAAGAAATAAACATATCCTTTGTCTCCACAGCCACTTGCATAAATGGCACTACATTCACTACACACAGAACTACTGAAATAAATTACTCTTTCTACCACACTGAAAAGACATTCATAACGTATAAGATCCTGTTGGTTGAAGAAGTCTCGAGCATTTGTTAAACTTAAGACAACAAGCACCACTTAGATCAGCATAAAAAAGTTGATGGTGTATGTTTACACAGGTATACACAGGTTTATTTACAGGTACTGTAATTGAAGCTGTATCTTATTCAGCATTGCAGATGATCTGCTGCTAGTTCCATGAACTTTGTTCCAGGTACTATGAAATACTCAAATCTTATATCCAATACATACAATTCACTTGGCAAATAATTTGAAGCAGCTTAAATGTTGCTTCAGTAAGTGTCTATTTAGCCTACCATACAACACTACTGTACACTGTTGCTGGATGATGTTAGTCTATTCTGATATTTAGAGAGAATGATGTTCTTTAGGCAGACACACTTAAACTTCTTGTTAGCAAATATCCTCTGGAGTGACTGATTTTTGTCTTCTGGCAGTGACCCATCTTTAGCACAACCTTTCTGAAGTGAACTTTGATTTAATAAAATAAACCACGTATAAAAAAGGGTATACTAAAAGATTATAATTGTTAATTATAGTATGGTCCTAATAAAGTTGTCTCCCTATGTACATTCCAGGAAAAGAAAAAGATGAAGCTAAGCCTAAAGCTGTGCCTGTGACAAAATTTGTTTAGGCCAAAAATGTTAAAGAAAATAAAATTAATCAAACTGACTTCTATTTATCTTCAAGTTGTATTTTATCCAATTTGCTTCTGTATTTTCCTATAAACTACTAATGACTTATCTACTACTACCGTTGAATCTTATCCAGTGAAAAATATCTAAATGGATACATGAGCAGGATATTTTGAAAAAAAAACCCAGATGACCTGAGGGAAGAACAGGGGAAAAAAAAAAAAAAAAAAATCATGACCATAGGACATCACCCCTTATATAAAATGTAAATCTACCTTAACTGGGGAATTTTTACCCCACTTTTACATTGGGACAGATGCTTTTGCATAGCTGTCCAAGGCAAATCATTCCAATCATGAGCTATGCTAGGTAAGGCTTACCTTCCCAAAATGGTGAAAAAGATTTCACTTACATCCTAGGTGAACAGTAATATTCTGTTTATCTTAGAATTTCCCACTTGCTATGAATGCATTTGCTACACACAGTGGTAGCAAGGGAAAAAGCATTAAACAGCAGTAGTGTGCACATATAATTTAACACTGATCAGAACAGGCTTAGACAATAGTTTAAAATGCCAACAGCTACCAGTAGCCCATATACATATGCCAGCATTTCTAGTGATATTATTACTGGTAGAAATATACTTTTTTTTTTTTTTTAAGAAAGTCTTCTATAGACAAGCATTTGGTGTACATCAGATGTAAATTATAAAGGCATAGATATGGAAATAATTTACTAGGTTATCTAGATTAACTCCCAAATGCAAATTACTGTAGTGTATTAGGTATTCTCAAGCATCTTGAGTGAAGGTACTTCCACCATTTAAGACAGGGGTTGGCAATGTCTTTGGACAAAGTGCCAAAAACACCTGCAACCTCTACTTGGAAGATGTTGGCATGCCAGGGAAGGATGGTGGATTAACCATGAGGGGTCCAGCCCTTTTTGTGGCAGCATAGCCTAGGCCCCTTTCCCACCGTCCATCCCAAGGCACGCCTGCCCCTGCTGTCGGCAAGAAGCCAGGCTGGGGCTCTGCAGATCCCAGTGCAGATGCTCGCAGCCTTCCCATCACCTGAGCTTGGTGGCATGCAGCAGGGGTCTGCCCAGAGCCTGGGCTGACTGTGGCAAATGGCTAGAAGGTGCAAGCAGCCGCACTGGGGTTTGCAGAGCCCTGGCCCAACTCATTACAGGTACACGAGCGCCTCGGGGTAGACAGTGGGGAAGGGGCCAGGGCTGCACTGCTACAAGAAGATTGGGCTTCTCTTGGCTCCCCTGTCAGCAACAAACCGGGCCGGGACTCTGCAGACCCCAGTGCAGGTACGTGCAGCTTCCCGGCTACCTGCCACAGCTGGTCTGAGCTCTGGGCAGGCCCCTGCCACCAATCCCGGAGTGCTTGCAGCAAGCAGCGGGGAGGTTGCAAGCAGCTGCAGTGGGGTCTGCAGCGCTCCAGCCTGGCTTGTTGCCGGAAGCAGGTGCATGTGCACTGCTGGGCAGATGGTGGGGTAGCCACGAGGGACCCAATCCTTGTGTCGTTTCAGTCCCAGCCCCTTTCCCACCACCCACCCAGAGGTGCATGTGCCAAGAAAAATGCCTCATATGCCACGCTGTGGCATATGTGCCCCAGGGGTACTAGTGATTTAAGAGGTAATTCTACAACTTATTGGCAAATATTCTAGAATCTCAACACAACTCTTTTTTGGAAATAAGGTATAACCAGTGGGAATCAGATATAATATGGCACAATACACCAGAGCTGTTTCTTGTTTTGTTTTTTAACAGCAGCAACAGCACTACCACCACCGCCACTAACAATAATATAACCTGATATCCTAAGTAAGAATTTGACCACAAAGCACTCATTTGTACAATTTTACAAAACAACTAGCACCAAAGGACTAAACATAGAGAGAGGGCTTGAGGACCAACTGTGCATGTATAGTGATTATGTCGCAATCCAATTTCCTGCCCCAGAGTTACCAGGAATCCTTCTTTAGCAGATGCAAGGTATGTGCTAGTGAATGGAGGGTCTTTCCCTCTCCCAAGGCTATTTTTTGATTCTCTTCTTTTCTGTAACTGCAGTGCTCAGACCCACTGGCACTCAGGGTGTTCTCAAACAGCAACAGTGGGAAATTGATCCGATTCTGGTTGATTTCATTGCTGCTCCAAGCAAGGCCAAACATGGGCGAACCAAGCAACTGCCCCCCGGGGCCTGAACAGAAAGGGGGCCTGAAAAGGTTTTGTTTTTTTTCATTATTATCATCATCATCTCTGGCAAAGGGGGGCCTGACATTAAAAGTTTGTCTGGGGCACTAGAACTGTCCATCTGCATACAGATCCCAGTCTCAGTCACACTTGGCTTATGTGTGAAAAGTTATCTAGAAGTTTAATTTTCTTTTACATGAAAGTTCAAACTTTGCAAAAAGATCATGGTAGTGTAAGAGTGATGTTACAGTTACGATGGTCCAGAAATTATGGAGGAGGAAAGGATTTCTTAGGGCGATATCTTCTATTCGGTGCAATAAAGATATCGCCCCAAGAAATCCTTGCCTCTTGCAAAAAAGATTACAGCACTTGCCCAACGAAGCTTACTTATTACCCTGGCCAAGTTCACTTTAAACCCTAGTTACTATGTAACTATAAAATTACCCTAAACAGTTTTATGCCTATGGCATTACAAAACAAAACATAACAAAACAGCTGTTTCCTCAATGGAAAAAAAATGGAATAATTGTTATCTCATTAACAAACCCTGAAAAATTAAAGGAAAGTTTTTAAAAACATGTGCGCCTCTAAACTACAAAAGCAGATAATTCAAACAAGGTTACAAAATTAAAGAGATTATTTGTTCACAAAAAAATTTAAAGATTACCAAAGAAAATACCACTTTAAGTCTAAAGTAGCCAATGTCCATGACTACAGAAAAAGTACATAAAACTAATTAACTTACTAAACACTTTTAAAATGCATCCTTACTTATAGCTAACATCTTCTTTTAAGCCACAACCATCAAGCGCTGAAGGTAATTTTCCAGAAGATTTAGTATAAGACACATTATTCAAATTCTGTATAACTGTACATCCAATCTAAAAGAAAAACGTGCACTGTGTTAGTAAAATGTATTCTATAGTTCTGGTTTTTAAGTCCTCTCATTTCTTCCTCTCTCATCCCCTATATTCAAATAATATGTTGACATTAGGGATTAAAATTGAGTAACACAACATTTGCTGTTTTATATCTGCAGCAGAGATCGAACTCCTTGAAAGTGACTGTTGCTACTATTATATGCAACAGTGGTAGAAGCAAACAGATTGTTACTTAACAAGTAATAAGCATAATATATTTCTACTTGCATTGGATGCCAGTTTTAGTTTTGTGTCATATTATGCTGCCTTGCCCAATAAACAGAGGTTATATATGCTAAACTGCAGAGTGCTATATACACTAAAAATATACCACAGAGACAATGGCTTCAGCATTAAGCATTGAAAGAAGGCCAAACTGGCTTCAAATAATGGGTTTACAAGTATTCCTTTGGTTCAGAGCAAGAATTGGAATAGATTACAGTTTCATCAGTTTAGCACTCCATGACTTCTATGAAAAACTGCACTTGGTTGGAAACTAGCTCTGGCAGAGAATAATATTAGAAAGACCCAATACAGAGATACAAGGCATTCAATAATTCTCTGAATTATGAAGTTCCAACTGACTGGCAGTATTATACACCCCTTCAAAAGGCTCTGAGTTGGGTGGTGGCAGGGGAGAAAGCAATCTGCATGCAGTTAACTAGCAAGCAAAATACAAAAATTACAGAATTGAATTGAAAGGTTCAAGCTTCCTTTGTTTCATTTTGGTGTTTTCCCCTACATTCTTGAGAAAGACTGCCCTCCTGTGTTCATTAATCCAGGCTAAAATGAGATGCTCCATACAGCTGGAATCACTTCAAGCTGGCTACTTTTTATAATCACATTACTGATTCAGAGAGCAAAATTAGCCCACAAAATGTTTGCACAGAAATAAAAGGCTGGTGTAACAGCAGGGCTGTTCCTAGGGCTTTCACAGAAGGTGGTAACGCTTGCTAGCTGGCACTGATCCTGGAAAGCCATTCTGGGCCTTTAAAATGGCATCGCTACTTGCAGCTGCTCTGTGCTCTAAGCAGAGGCTCCTTATTAAAAGCTCCCCAAATATTAGAAGAAATCCTAAAAGGATAAAAAGCTTTTTAGACACCATGCATTGAATTTAGTTAAATTACTGTATACCCAACACTGCTTACTGTCTATAGCAGCAATTCTCAACCTTTTTAGATTCAAGGCACCCCTCATTACACTCAAGCCACTCCACACCCCCGTCCCTGAAAATGCCATTTCTTAGTTTTCATGCTTTTTTGACTATAGGAAAACAATAGAGCAATTCTTTTTGCAAGAATTGCAAAGACCTCAGAAAGACCACAACAGGTCACAGTGTTTTTGACACTATGTATTCCTATTTGAAATCTCTGGGTTTATCTTGTGAATGTTTGCAAAAAACGAAAAAACAAGACAAAAATTCCCTCTTCCTTGCTTTTCACACCATATTTTTCTTAAAGAAAGCTTCCTTACTGCTGCTTTAAAAGTCATATTATCCCCGTCAGAGGAGTCTTATTTTAGATGCGCACCTAACTGCTAACACTGCATGGCACCCTATGACACCCTTGAAAGGATTTCAAAGCACCCTAGGGTGCCATGGCAACCTGGTTGAGAATCAACAGTCTATAGCAATCCTGCACCTATCTCTAGAGAACAAGAACAAATCTGGCTATCCAGTAAGATAAATCTAGAATCATGGGAACTCCAGATTTCATACTAAATTGTGCATCTAAGGCAGCCTTCATTTCAGAACCCTGAAGAGTTTTACAAACAATTAAGATTTGCAATGGCAATGTGAAGGGAACAACAAGTGCTTTACAAATGGGTTAACAGACGCACATAGAAGACAGTCGCTGAAGTAAACATGGAGGCTGGTAACAAAACTAACTTCTTGTCCTTTTGTTTAATAATGCCCATACCATTTTAACTACAAATCTCAAGAAATTAATATGCTTATTTTTTGGGACACTTAAAATTCACAAGACTAAATAACTGTAGGGGGGGAGGGAGAATCCGAACTCACCCAAACTGTTATGAGCAGATGAAACATAACTTTGGTATCAACTTACTATGTTCCTCGTAGTATGCAAGAGTATCCTTCAAACTAATTCAGCAATATACAAAAACCCCCATCAATAAGGAGCCATAATAACGCAGTGCTTTTTATCTGTGTATTTGTCAGCAAACATCACTGTCCTACTTCAGCCAGAAAATAAACTATACAAACCTTTATGAATCCAGGATGTAAATGAAGTTGTGAATAGTAAACACAGAATCCTTGAATTTGTGTCTATTGAACAACCTGCTCTAAGAGAATTTTCTAACTTTACTCTGGAAGGGAAAATATTATTTAAACTTACTGGACCCTAAATTACTTTGAACCAACTTTAACAGCAAAAATTATACTCAGAGAGTACACATACAAGTTAAGAATACCAGTAATCACATGCAAATAATAGCAAGATGAGCACTGGGTATTGCCTTACAAGTAATGCCAGCACTGCTCTCTGAAACATGCCCTTTTGTTTCAAAGCAGGCTTTGACCTAAATTACTTGGCAATATAGCATGTATAATACAACCTATGGAGCATAAGAAGGACTTCCGTATCTAGCAAGTACAAAGTCAACTACTTTTTCTGATAACTTAAAAGCAAATCTATGCACTACCACCAACAAAAACCGGTTCTATGAAGAAAGATAACAAACTTGTTTTCTTCCATCAAAGAAGAAAAAAAATGCATTTTGCCTCCAATTAAACAGCAGCACCATAAAATAAAATAAATAAATGGACTCCAGGCCAAAATGCTTTAAACAAGCAGATGCACATTGCAGCTTCCTGTTTTTCTTCTTGCGGGCACGCCCTTGCTCAATCTCTTAGCTTGTGAGCCCAATTTATTTTCCCCTCATACATCAGAATCTAATTGTTTCCTCCGTCACCTAGGGAATAACTGACTATATTATTTCTATGCTCCTCAACCATAAAAACATCAAAGCAAATGTTACAAAACTAGCGTGCCTTTCCTGTATTTGTAGTCTTCTCCCATCTCCGACTGGGAAACAAACGTATGACATGGAAACCAGAAAAATAAGCCTTCCTTGCTTTTCCCACCATGTTTTCCTAAAAGCAACCTTCCTTATTATTGCTTTAAAAATCATATTATCCCTGTTAGAGCAACAGTTAAGTTTCAGACACAAACCAGTTTGAACCCCCAAATTTTAACTAATGCTGTTTCACTCAAGTAATTTAGTTTGCATTATTTGTAAATTGTTTTTACCCTCCATTGATTCTCCTATTCTCAAAGAACCAAAATCTCTTTATTTGATGAATGTCCTTTTATAAATGCTTTCATATTTATTTCACTCCCACTCCTGTTTACAATGAAACTGAAATTACATTTTATTAAATTCTTTATTTTTGCACCTGTATCATCAGTTTCATCACAGTTTAATAACCAGCATTTAATAAACACTGACCAGACAACAGGAGAACTTACACATTCTGTGTGTATTATTTAAATTAAATCCATTAATGCTTCAGTGCTGGAGTAAGCCTTCATTTATACCTTTTGACACCACTCTTACCTTTATGTGAGATATTTTAATAGCACTCAAATTATGTGCTGAGATTAATAGCCCTCCTGACCAAAGAATGTGCAGGCTGACGCTCCAAGGCTCTCTTGGAGAAGACGGCCAGCACAGGAACTCATTTAGTGGTTGTCCCTGATGCAGCAAATGTTTTGGGGATGGGAGGTGTCCAAAATAAAACTCTAGCTATCAATGCCTTCAGGGTGAAGTTTGTTCATTCTTACACTTCCCCATCCATTCTTGGATTTCTGTAAGGCCAAAACAAGAGCGCTCACACACAGATGTAAAGAAAAGCAGCGGCCATCCTCATGGACTGTTTGCAGGACGCTAGGTCAGCAAATGAGCATCGACTACACAACACCTAAAACTATGTGGCGAGAGGTTCTCCTCTGGGTTTAATTAAAATGTTAGTTTTCTCCTTTAAAGCAAAAGACAACACTTTCACAATCAGTTAAGTACCTAAATGAGCAACCCTTTTCCAGCATCTGTTTCCATTTGGGCGCACAGGTAATTTTTCAAAAGGCAGACATGTGCATAGGGCCAGGACCTCTGGGAATGCTTAATTTCAGGATTCTAAGGACACAGCCAAGGACTTGGGCATCCAAGTGCAATCTTCAAATTTCATGTTGGGCTTGTTTGACTAAAAGTTAGGTGTAATCAAGATATACTTAATTAGGTACCAGTAAACTTAAATTCAGCTCCCCATTGGCTAATGAGGCTACAGAACGGGTTTGCAAGAGGCAAACCTAAGATAAGAATCCCACATACATGCAAAAAGCAGGGCAGAAAGGGACAGAGGTTTGGTTTAGTGATACAGAAGGGCAACTGGACAATTTGTCAGGGAAGGAACTCAGTCGGGGTCTGTAGGATTGGGTTGCTCTGGGGTGAGGTGTGAGAGGTACAGCAAAGAGAAGCCAAGCAACGATTCCATAAATAATGGACCTCTATGTTCCAAAGAGGCCACAGGTGCCATTTAATCTACATAACAGTATCTGTCAGGTCTGCCAAACTTCCTGGGACTTTCAGAGCTGGAGATGACAGAGAAGTTCACACTCAGTACCAAGATACCATCCCAAAGCTCCAATATGCCCACGACTGAATGGGACAGTGAGTAGCAAAGTCACAACCTAGCTACACCTGATAGTCACTGGGCACATCTACACACAGCGTTTACTGCGCAGGCCTCTAATTAACTATACAGTAAACGTGTCTACATGCGCACCCCTATGAAACTAATAAACTCCACAGCAGGGCAGGACTTTTAAATACAGGTTTTACCCTGCTGCGGTGTTTTTTTTTTCATGTGAAGCAGTGCCCATTAGATGCTGATCTGGCTGGCTGGAGAATGACGGCGCTTCAATGTCGGGGCTGCCTGCTGGCTAGCTCCGCACTGTAGCATCCTCGTGCTCCAGCCAGCCCCTCCCCAGCACACTGAGCTAGGTTGGAGCAGTTGATCCCCCTGGGCTCCTCCTGCCAGTTAGGACTGCTGAGACCTGGCTCAATGTGCTGCAGTCCAGGCGCCTGTGCTGATGCATGCCTAGGAGCGTCTCAGGAGCAATAAAACAGCGGAGCAATAACCTTCAGTTTATTTCTGCCCCCTAATGGCACATGTAGACGTCCCCACTATAGCCTAGCAACTAATTCCTCTTAAAAGAGGACGGGTCACAAGCATAGTAGTTAGTCAGTAGCCACAGAAGGACTAGAAAGATTTGGAAAACAGATTAATACATCACCTTCCACAGACAAACCCAGCAAAGGAATATGGAGTTTTATAATTTGCTCCACAATAGGCTAGGACTTAATCTAAGGAATAATCTTATGTTGTCTGCAAAAAAACCAGCGGAAACAAATATATATACTCTGAAGTTGGAAGCAAATATATACTTTTATCCAAACTTGTACTACATCTACAGGTAATGCTCCACAGGTACATGTCATCTGCCATGTACACATATTACACTGTGAGTGTTAGTTAACTAAAAGAAACAAGTATTTCCCATCTAGTACCAAATACATGGGGCTTTAAAAACCGTAACTCACATCTACTAGCCCAGAGACTAAGCACAAGGACTCGGGTGGAAAATGCCTGGTCAATTGTGGTCAAGCTCCAATTTCTGACTTCCTGCAATTTAAAGGAAAATTTCAGCAACTTTTATTATATACGACTCTAATAATGTGCTACTGTAATATTGTCATGCTGAAAAATAGCAACCTTTTTTTTTTTTTTTTTTGCAGCCACTCGCATGCAGAGGGCTTCACAGGTTTGCTTTTGCACTGGTATGAAACTTTCAGTGCACTTAATCTTCCTCACCAGATGATCACTGGACCTCAGGCAAACTTCTCTCACAATGTTTCCCACACAAAATAAAATAATTGTCTTTGGATTATGTGAAACAAACTTCTTTTTTTCATGTAAGATGGGGAGACACCCAAATGAATCTTCAGATGTTGGGGGTAGGCAGTGAAGCCATCGTTTGTTTGAAAAACCTCAGAAGTGCAGCAAGGTGATCAATAATGGTTAAATTCAAATACCCTTTCTAGTTAGCTTCAAAAAACAATGGCGAATTCATGAAATACTGAAACATAATGTAACACAAATGTTTTTATTCAAGAACTCATACTGAATCAGTATTAAGCTTCTCAAAGTTTATGGGCTAACTAGATTTTTCTTTTTAAGCCACTATTTGCAGATGGTTTAAATTGAGAATAGCCTAATTTAATCCACACATTTATCTCAAGGAAAGATTTCTTGGCATCACATTGTAAAACAAGAATTAGTGTTTGCATGGTTACTAAATGGTTGGCATATGCTTACGACTCTCAGATTAAACTCTGAATTTTTAAAGGTATAATTTCCCAGTAAGAGAAATATGTGTGTCATCAAAATAACTTAAAAGAAAAGGAAAAGAACCAGGCAGCTCTATGATACTGAAGTATATTGAAGAAAGAAAAAAACAAGACAAAAATATTTAGCTATCAACAACTTTAGACTCAAAACAATGACACATCATGGGTTAAAAGGAGCTAGCTATAGAAGTACTGGCTCAGACAAGTCCAAAATGTGACTTTTCACAAAATACTGCAAACCAGTTTCTTCCTAAAACTTTTCCACTATGGCCACAGCAATATTCACAATACTGATACTGACATCCATCTATCCACCCTGGAGACAACTCCTTTAAAAAAAAAAAAAAAAGAAAAGAAAAAACCCTCAACTCAAGCACAATTTCTATTACCTAAAAGATGGAAGAGGCAAAAACTCAGATGATTAGAAATCTCATTGTCAATTTCTTATGTTGACATATGCTCATCAAATAAAACAATGGGCAATGATCTAAATCAGAGGTTCTCAAACTGTGGTTCGCGGACCACCACTGGTCCCTGAACTCCATTCAGGTGGTCTGCAGAAAGGTTGAGAATATCTGTACTTGTGAGGTAAGACTACTGATATTAAAATATGAGTTTTCCGTTTTGATTTGTAGAAGAAAAAAAGGTTTAAGTGGTCCTCCAAGACCTTCAGCAATTTCCAAGTGGTCCGTGGGAAAAAAAAAAACATTTGAGAACCACTGATCTAAATCTTAAGACACATGGAGACAGTATAGATGTTTTTAAAAGATATGGCTCTCAAAAGATTTTGTTTTTTTTCCAACAGTACCAATATACAAGACTTTCTCCCCTTTCACAAATGATAAAAATCAAGGCAAAAAAATTAAAAACTTGTGTATAATGATGCTAATCAGTGCCAAGCATTCTGTATCCTAGTTGTGACCAGACTACTCCAAACTTGAAACACTAGTCTAGATTCTGCCCCTAAGCCTATATTCGGATGGCCTTGTTATTAGAGCCTCCCATTGTATTTATATGTACTCGATGCATAACTTTCAAATTGGCATTGGTTTTATATACAAAACAGATTCTACAAATAATTATGATACCCTTTAATACAGTGAATAAAGGGTAACTTGAGGGTACAAGTTGTTTAGGAGCTAGCAAACACTTCACAGGTTAACAAACCTCCAAGGAAGGAAACTGAGGGCCCTGCTACACGTTCAAATTAAAGCTTGACAGAACCCAGCTATAGAATTGTTACACATTTGTAAGCACTATCTTTATTAACAGGTTGGCTCTTTTTATAGCCGGATAATCATTTTTATTGTGTGATAATTACTTTGCATATGTGGCTGGTCTAAATTTATTGCGTTATTAACCAGTTAACTGTGTAACATATGTAACTTGTAGCAGGGACCTGAAAGTCATCCCAGAGAAATACCATGACTAGGTCTCACCCAAGAAGCTACTGTACCACATCAAGAGGATTCAAATATTCCCACTCCACAAAAAATTGTATGCATTTAATTATCTACAGACACAAAAGAAAAGTCATCTTGAATACTAAGTTGGCCAAGTTCTGAGGCCAAATGTTCAAAGGAAGGTGTCCCCACTTGATGTGGAAAGTGTGTGCACATTCAGCATCCCTGCAAAACCAGTCATCTGCTCCTTGAAAATGCCTAGGTATGCAGGAAAATACAGTAACTGTACATGAAAACTCGGTGGCTTAATACAATTCCATGCGTGCACCTTTTCTCCGTGTACAAGATGATCTGCCTTTCAAAATATGACCTATCAAGAGCACCTGCGAAGATGCAACAAAATACCTATGTATGTAAAAGCACATACGATTAATCATTACAGATATATTATAAAAGGACAGACTCTATTTATATTTCTTGCTCAAAAACAAAAATTAATTTATTTTTTGTAGTTAGCCTGATGAAACTTACCATCTAAAACTTCACGGCATTTATTCTTTGTCCATCATACTAACGAGCTTACGCTATTCTTTAGAACTTGCATTGAACATAATGAAAGTGCTCTCCCTCTTCAGAGTAATCTTCTCCACACTGTTAACCAAGGAAACTTGCCTCCTAAGAGCTGTTGATAAAATACTACAGAGAAAGAAAAGCTTTGTTCTAATAGGAAGTATGTGACAAATTAGGAACCAATTCAAGAAGTGGGTGAGGAAAAAAATTTCAGCACCTCAAAGGCCCAAGCAAAGCAGTATAAGTTGAAATCAATCAAGTTTCCAATAGCTTTTGATCTTGTGATATTGAAAAAAATAAAATGCATCAGGCACTTACTAAAATTCCTTTACCCGATGTGCAACAAAGTACTTAAGCTTATGAGTTCTGGTTGGCTAGGATTTTAATTGCAAAACACAGAAACCCTGTGAATAATCTAGGCTTCCTTGTGTTCTCAAAGACAGTATAGGCACCTATACATGTGATGGACCTCTGCTGGATTAATTGAGTCTGCTGTGACTCTGCTGGAGCATGCTAATTAGCGTGCTCCAGCAGACTGCACATCATGTATATCCTCCCCCACCCCCAGCATACGTATAGACGCATTATGATTTTAAAATAGGAATTCACTGCAACTCAGTCAAATTCATCCTACAGGGAAGTAAGTCACCTGCAAGACAGGAGAAATGTTAAGGTACCAGGACTGTATGAACTCAATTCATTCAATCAGATGTTGATACTATTATAGTCCTGATGCAAGTCTTCATGATGGTCTACATTATCTTGCCAAAATGCTCATTTTGCCAAAATGAAATTGTGTCCTGGAATTTTAGTTTTCTTCCTCAAATACTGTATTTGGATTTGGTAGAAATCATAATTTTTCTACCCAACTTTTTAAATGCAGCCCTTCTGCCAGGCACCAGTTGGCAGCAACAAGGGCTGGGGTCAAATTTTTGGGGTATCCATTAAGTCATCACAGTGCCTTGAGCCCCCACCCAGAAATCTGGGATTGCTACATTTGGCTGGAGTGTCCCGCATGAAAAAAGTCCCCTTCTTGGAAGCAGTTAACACAAAGGACAGATTTATTACAGAAAACAAAGGAAGGAAAACAAAGGAAAACACAAAATGCAATTTAAAATGCTACCAACTACAAGGCACAGTCTATAGGTTGCACCCTCTTGGGGAGGCTCCACTCATGCCCAGGCAGTCTGGGACCTGGGACTCACCCAAAGGGACAGCTGCACCCCAATACTTGCTACTTAGCAAGTGTCCTGTGAGCTGCCCCTTGGGATTTGCAGGGAGGTGCTAGTGAGTGTAAATCCTTCTGCACTGCAAAGGGCCCCAGCTCCCTGGGAAGCTGTAGGGTGCTGATTTCCACTTCTATATATGGTGGCTTTGTGGGGGTGACTTGCAGCTTCAGTCATCATACTGCATCCCCAAAATTCCTGGTCCCAATCCCCAGTTCTGCTGGCACAGCAAACTGCAAAAAAACTCAAAGAAGGGGGGCCAGGCCTATCCTGGCTCAGGCCTTAACATATATCAGGGCTCAGCTACGCAGCGTGGCTGAGACACAACAGCTGTAAAACAATAAAAAGGGGTCCAAGCCTATCTGCACTGTGCCTGGACTAGACAACAAAATATACCAGGCTCCTCAGCCTGACCCAAAATGAGGCACGCTTTTAGCCCTAGCCACAACTGCCAGCAAACTGCCAGTCTCCAATCCTGGTCAGTTGGCTCCGGGGATTAATAACCCATGGTATTACCCCACTCAAAACCCAGGAAAAACAGAAAGAAACCTACAGCGACACTCAGCTACACAGCTATGCCAACACAAAAGAAGTTGTGACAGCAACAGAATGTGCCAGGTCTTACCCTGGCCAAAACCTGGCAGGCCTTTAGTCCTGTCCAGAAACTGCCAGCAAAACTGCCAGGCTCCAACCCTGCTCAGTGCACTCCAAGGATTAAATACCCCCATGGTATTATCCCACTCACAAACCAGGAAAAAAGGGAAAAGGAAAAGAAGCTGTGTCCCAAACTCTAAGACAGACTTTCTCTTCCTTTACCTTGGGTTCCCCTCTCACATAGCTTCAATTCACTTCTCCAGTGAAAAGGAGGAAAGACTCACTAGCAGCCTGAAAATGTGTGAAATACATGCACACATAATTTTAACTCGTAAAATGCACACACGAGAAGGGAATGGGTGATATTAATGAATAATCGCATAAGTGCATTTTAATCACATAGAAACGCAGCTTGCTTATTGGGATCTCTCCAGCGTATTAGTTTTCCCTTCCCCATGCAACATTTTCTTGAGAGTAAGGGAACGAACACTAGTTTTCTTTAGGGGATCACCAATGAAGATTTTTTTGGCTGATACTGATGGCTGATTATTA
>NW_017728911.1:25645774-25647717 GCF_001723895.1 Crocodylus porosus | reverse complement strand
GCCTCCCCCTGCTGCTGTATGCACCCCCAGGGGAGGCATGGGGGGGCATGTGCCTCTCCCCCAGAACCCTCCAATTTGTGCACAGGGCAAAGGCAGGCTGCCCACCATGGGCTCAGGGCCAGGGGCTGCACCACCTGCTGCCACCACCCACCCTGCCCCCACCTGCAGCTCTGGCCCAACCCCAACACTGCAAAGAGGCTGGCACAGCCCCTGGCCCCAAGCTCATAGCAGACTGCCTGCCCTTGCCCCACGCACAAATCTGGGGAGCGCATACCCTCCATGCTACCCTCAGAAGCATGCACAGCAGTGCTGAACTGTCTCCCTCCCACTATCCGGATTAGCCGTCCACAGCTACACTTCCCGCAGCACCTGCCCCTGCTCCACTCCCTCCTTCACCATAGTTTCATAGATGGTAGGGTTGGAAGGGACCTGAGCAAATCATTAAGTCCGACCCCCTGCCATGGTCAGGAAAGGATGCTGGGATCAAATGACCCTGGCTAGGTGATTATCTGGCCTCCTTTTCAAGACCTGAAAGGTAGAAGCGAGCACCACTTCCCTTGGAAGTTGGTTCCGGATCCTAGCCACCTTGACAATGAAGTAGCGCCTCCTGATATCTAGCCTGAACCTACTCTCAATCAACTTCTGGCCATTATTCCTAGTTACTCCTGATAGTGCTCGGGGGAACAGAGACTCTCACATTCCCTGCAGGTCCCCCTGACAAGTTTATAGACGGCCACCAGATCCTCTCTCAGCCTTCTCTTATGAAGGTTGAACAGGTTCAGGTCCCATAGCCTCTCTTCATAAGGCCTGCCTTGCTGCCCCCTGACCATGGGAGTGGCCCTTCTCTGGACACTCCCAATGCTGTCCACATCCCTCCTGAAGTGCAACGCCCAGAAGTGGACACAGTACTCCAACTGCGGCCTGACCAATGTCGCATAAAGGGGGAGGATCACCTCCTTGGACCTGCTCATGATGCATCTGTGGATGCATGACCAGGTGCGGTTAGCCTTACTAACTGTGTCCTTGCATTGGCGGCCCATGTTCATCTTGGAATCAACAGGGACTCCAAGATCCTTTTCTGCCTCTGTGCTGATGAGAAGGGAGTTCCCCAGCCTGTAGGTATGCTGCTGGTTCTCTCTCCTTGGGTGCAGTACCCTGCACTTGTCAGTATTGAATCCCATCCTGTTTTCATCCGCCCACCCCTGTAACCTGTCCAGATCTAGTTGTAGCCTGTCCCTCCCTTCTAGCGTGACCACCTCTCCCCACATCTTAGTGTCATCTGCAAATTTGAACACGGTGCTTTTCACCCCCTTGCCCAAGTAGCTGATGAAGATATTGACCAGTGCGGGCCCAAGCCCTGGGGGATCCCACTGCCCACATCCCTCCAGGTCAAAAATGACCCATCCAGCACCACTCTCTCGGTGCAGCCCTCTAGCCAACTTGTGACCCATCTGACTGTGTAGGCATCAACACCACAGTCACCTAATTTTTTTTAATGAGAATGAGGTGAGAGACAGTGTTGAAGACCTTCCTAAAGTCCAGAAAGACTACGTCCACCGTGACATCTGCATCTAAGGATTTTGTGACCTGGTCATAAAAGGCAACCAAGTTGGTCTGACAGGACCTGCTCTCAATGAACCCATGTTGGTTGCCCCTAAGCATAATCTCCCCTGCTGGTCTCTTGCAGATGTGCTCCTGGATAATTTTTTCAAAGAGCTTCCCCAGAACCAAGGTAAAACTAATGGGTCTATATTCACCTGGGTCCTCCTTCCTCCTTTTTTTGAAAATGGGGACAACATTGGCCCTTTTCCAGTCCTCTGGCACCTGGCCAGAGCACCATGAGTGGGGTAACACAATGACCCCTGTCATGGAAAGTTTTGAGTCTGTGCTGCCAGTACAGAAGAGGTTAAACTGACATGCGCGGTTTGAAGCTGTGAGTGGAA
>NW_017728911.1:25595946-25643504 GCF_001723895.1 Crocodylus porosus | reverse complement strand
GTAAGTCAAATAAATTCACCTGTTTTTCTCAATCCGCTCCGAGTCCCTAACTCCAGACTCTACGCCGCTAATCCCACCTGTCCGTATCTAATTGCCACCCCGGCCCACCGTGACCTTGGGGCCCGATCCTTCGGTTTTCCCCGACAACCCCTACCAATTCCCTCAGCACCCTGGGGTGGAGATCATCTGGACCTGCTGATTTAAACACATCCAGCCCCACCAGAACTTCCCTAACTAGGTCCTCTCTGTCCCTAGGCCTGGCAGTACCTCTCCTGAGTCCATCCAGAAACCCAGTGGGAGGGGATGTCCCGGTTCCTGCTCAGAAAAATGGAGGCAAAGAATTGTTTAAGAGGTCAGCTTTATCATCTAGTGCAACCACCAGATTGCCAAGTGTGTCCTACAGGGGCCCCATGTTACCCAGTGCCTGCTTTTTACTCCCTATGTATTTAAAAAAGGACTTCCTTTTATCTTTGATCCTGGCCGCTAGTCCTAGTTCTGTCTCCAGCTTAGCCTTCCTAACAGCCCCCCTACAGTCTCGAGCAATGTAGGTATAATTCTCATCCCCCAGGTCCTTGATCTACCCCTCTATGCCCCTTCCCCCCACAGACTTATTGGCCGGATGCTGCTCTCCTAGCTGCTGGGCTGCATTCCTGGACTCATGCATGCTGTTTGCTATGCACATGGCATTTATTGGTGACATTATCAGCTACAATGATCAAAAAAAAATTACTGCTGATAATGTCAATTTTTCTTTTGTCAGTGCTGATCCAATATTGACCAATATATACCTCTAAGTTTTCTTAAGAGGATTTTTTTTGCTTGCAACTGAACCCCTAAAACATATGAACAAGACAGACATGGCTGATAATAGAGTTGTCACACATGCATGGCCTAAACACTTGGTTTAGGATGCTCCTTGCATGACAAATGAAACCCACTACCACACTTCTTTTCATATTTGGGAGAATCAGACCATAATGGCTTGGATGTTCACAGCTACCTAAGCCATTAGGCATTCAAATTTCAGATTTAGATGCCAATTCCCATATGCTCCCTTTTGAAAAGCCCAGCCCCACAGCTATTCCAGGGAATGTTACTGTCACAGATGCTGATGGTTCTATTAACTGTAGCTCTCTCAGTTCATTTTAAGCACCTGAGCCAACCCTTCCATTAAACAACCAGCATAAGCACCTAGGTACAGGAAAGGGTAACTCAGTAGCACATGCGAATAATTTCACTGACTGAGAACAAAATGTGTACATTCTAATCCCAGCTCTTACGCACTCATATGAATAGTCAGTATTGATGAGCAGACGCATAAATTCTGAAATTTGTTAAACTAAACATTTATCCTTGGTAAACACCAAAGTCATGTAGACTGGACCAATGCACTTCAACATGCATATAATTATTTTAAATATAATATCACAATAACTAAGCATCTAACATTTTTAATAAATGTATCCCTCCGATATCAAAAGAAAGTAGGATTAACAAGTTAATTTGACAGGCTGCGGAATCAAGCACAGATAAATGACTTATGCTGGGGGCTCATATAGTACTAACAGAACTTAAACTGGATACAGAACTCCTAGTGCCCAGTGCTTTAACCAAAAATATCTTTCTTTTTGCCAAATAAACAGAAGTAAACTGAAGTCTCTATCACACTTGGATCGGTACTGCACTGCTCAAAGGAAAAAGAGTCCTGTCTATGACCTTTGTGGACCATTTAGGCTCATGCATTAAGTAGCTAAAACAAGAATTTCATAAGAAACATCTGACCTACTTTATGGAGCCAGTTCTATATGCTTTAATTATCTAAAACAAACTAATTCTATTAGAAAACAGACAGGTTTCATCATCAGAACAATAAGAAAGGTTGATGAAACAATAATTAAAAAATAAAGGAAGAAGAAAGCTACCTTAAGGGGAATATATGAAAAGTGTAAGGTCTGTATAAGATAGCCAAAGAAACACAAACAAAACCAAGATGAAATGAAAAGCAGCTTTGATTTCTCTCTCACTAGGTGAACATGCATACTATGTCTGGTAACATAATAATTCAATTTAATTTTCTAGTTACTCACTGCCTGGAAATGTTAACTGCTCACTAATTCAAAAACCCATAATATTTATGCATTTTTAAAGCATTTGGCTTGTAGCTTTTGTTTAAGAACTAACATTTACATGCTACCAACAAAACCCTACCAAGGTGTTGCAGAAATAGGTTATTCTAGAACAACTATTCACTGCAGTCCAATTATTTGTCTTCTGTAGTGTAAACAGATTCCATTCCTCCTTTATGCAACTGTACAAACTCAGAGACCCAAAAAAGAAGCTTACTCATCAGTAATTGTTTGTCACAGTTTTGTCTACTTCCATCATACAGGCAACAGAAGATTGACAATGGCAATTACTTCACCTACCAGAAAGGAAAATATCTGTCTATCAAGAGCAAGTACCAGCCCTGCCACTTCCTGTCAGATAATTTACAAAATAAAAAAAAAGTCCATAAATTCTCCTGCAATAAGCAACGTACCTTAAGGCCTCAAAAAACCTGAGCCTCAATTGATTCAATCTTTGCAGGTTAGTCTAACCTGGCTAGGCTGAACTAGTTTGTAACTATACAAACATCCCAGACAAGTAGGCACGTGCCTGCAGTGGCTCAGGCTAGAAGCTGAGGGCACTAAAGCAGCCCTCTCATCCTTTCCACAATGCTGAGCTGAGGAGGGGCGTGGCCAAACCCTGGCAAGATGCTCTGATTAGCCCAGCAGGGAACTGATAACAGTGTTTAATCAACCCTAACTTAGTGTTTATCACCTCATTAAGAAAACAACAGAAGGACATTACCAGCTACCTGTTGATTCAGCACATGCCAAGCATGTGGTCTGCTAGCTAATACACAGGCACCTCCTCAGCAACACCAAGGGAAGGGGGAATTCCTGCTTAGCAGGCAGTGGAAGCAACCTGCAATCTGTGCTGGAGCTGCAGCCAGGGAGCAGAGGGGAGGGGCCAGCTCTGCTGTGGAGCAGAGCACCCCGCCCAGCCCAGAGCACATGCTGGGGGAGCCCCTAGGACAAACATTGCATAAACTGGTTTGCTCTGAATCAGTTAAGTCTGATACTACATTCAACCAAGTTTATCTCAAACCAGTTTCAGTCATTTTCAAACTGGTTTATGTGCACTGAACATCTGGTCTGTTACAGGTTTAAACCAGTTTCTGATCACTTAAACTGGTTTGTGTGTAATGTCTGTCCCTAGCCTAAAAGGCTGAGAGGATGAATAGCAGATGAGAGAAATTTTTGAGTAGTTACTAGTAGAAAGCTTTCTTCCATGAAGGATTGCCTTGCATTTTATCAGAGACAGTGGAGGGAATGACCAGGGCCACAACAAAGTATATCAGAGGTAGCAGAAAAAATTTAAAAAAAAGCTAGAGCAGGCTGGCTAAATGAGGCTTTCAGAAGCTGAAGTATCCAAAAGATAAACTGGCCATTTCCTAGATCTGAGCAGCTGAGAACCTTAATTTGGTAGGGTCAATTTCCTCCTGCCAAATTGACATTTAACATATTTAAAATGGGGCTGTTGAGCCAGTTCCTATGCAAAAACACACAAAAAAGCATAATCCTTTAGCCACGCACTGATCTTAGAAGCATTCTTTTGTTAATCATACCAAGAGTTTAACTGGATAAAACTTAAGGGCATGCTTTGAGTAGAAGAAACTTGGAAAGCTCTTTGAGAAGAAACAGGCATAGAGAGCACTAAGTAAAAAATGTATTAAAGTGGAAATTAGAATTAACTTTCAATAATGTTTGGGAAAAGTAAAACAAAATACCAGACTAAGATCAGGATACACAGGCAGCCTTGTCCTTAAAAAAAAAAAAACCCCTACGAGTTAAAGAGGTCAGGCAAATTAAATGTCTGTGGTCAAGTGCCTATTAATAAGATGTTTCAAGGTATTGTGGCCTTTTCATTAAATAAGAGTTTAATAATTTATAAACAGCCTGATCGTCGATCTACTCATCCCCTAGTGTCTTGGTTCATAGCCGACCCTGTCCTGCTCGCTGCTCATAGATCACAGGGCTGGAAGGTACCTCAAGAGTCATTTAACTCAACCCCCTGCACAAATGCGTTACTGTTCATAAACTACCCTGGACAAATGTTTTACTAGCCTCTTCTTGAAAGTCTCCAATTAAGACAATGCCAAAACTCTCCCTGGGAAGACTGTTCCATTCTTTCTACTTAAGAAAGCGTTTTTTCCCCCCTGATATTTAATCTAAATCTGTTTTGCTAGAGCTTAATGCCATTGCTTTGCGTCCTACCCTCCACAGAAAGAGCGAACAATAGTTCAGCTTTTTCTTTATGTTATCCTTTGATAATTTGAAAATTACTGTCATGCTTCTCATACGCCTCCTCTTCTCTGAACTCAGTGTAACTTGGTTCCTTCACCAAGTCCTCAACATGAATGAACTCAAGCCACTTTATCATCTTTGTTTCTCGCTTCTGGATCCCCTCCAATTTCTCTACACCCTTCCTAAAATGCAGAGCCAGAACTGTACTTAATACTCCAGTTGAGGCCTAAATGGAGCCACACAGAATGGTACTGTCACCTCCCATGTCTTGAATATAACACTCCTGTTAATGCAGCCCAAAACTGCGCTTGCCTTTTGGCAACTGCAACATGCTGCGACTCATGCCAAGTTTGTGATCCAGTATGATGGCCAGATCTTTCTCCACAATATTACTGCCTCATCAATTACTGCTTTTTTCCACATACAAAAATGCTTCTCTCCCTCCCTCTGAAATCAGCCCCCCAATACTGGGGCACCTGTCTTAAGCAAAGAGCTATCTTCTTCACTGGAAAAGCAGCACACCTGGAGACACTGTGCTGCCAAAACAGATGCTGCTTTTCTGGCTCAGGAAGCTGGAGGGGCTAAGTCCTTTGCTGACCTTCTCACAGCTGAGCATTGTAGCTTGTGCCTGAAGCAGCAAGCCAGTTGCTGGTAGTATCATCATGGGGCTTGCAATGTGAAAACCACAATTTAGTTACAGGAACTTAGATAAAAAAAACTACTTACAGGAAAGAACGATCACCTAGCTGCTGCCTGTACAAGGCTCTGTGGCCTAAACTTGTGTGGTGCTCCCCTGCAGCTGGGATCCTGGATCAGCTGACAGGGCTCCCAGACGTGAGAGTCTGCTACTTGCTAGTGCTCCCCCTGCACTTGCATGGAGATGTTGTTGGCTTGAAAACGGTATTTAAAGGTCTGGTTTTTGGGGAATTGGCATTTAGGTATAGACATATGCATTATAAGGGTTCAAGATGGGCAGCAGGAACAAAGGCATAAGGGCTGGGTCCTAAATCCAGTGGCAATAGCATAAAGGGATCTGATGCTTGATCCTAAAATCATGCCTCATGCAGATGCAGCATGGCTGGAAGAGCAATTGTGTGGACTGCACATCAGATCTCATCACACCTTTACTTGCACATCTGGCAGGGCCCTATGTCATGCTATCAGTCATGACTGGAAAAAAATTCTTCTACATTCTGCCTTCAAAAAACGAGGTGCATGTTTTATTTGGGGGCATGTATTTTGCAGAAAAATATGGTATTTCCCATTCTATATTTGTGCATTATTTCATTTACTAATCACCTTAATGTTTTTTCTTTAATTTCATTTTGCCATCTACAGTTCTGCTCTCCAATACATCAATATACGTTTCTATGCTTCATCCATCTTCCAAAATGGTTGCAACCCCTCTCAGTTTTGTCTCATCTCCGAACGTGATTAGGATTTCCCCCCCCCACATCCAAATAATAGAACAAACACCTGTAGAACCCCATTTGAAGCCATCTATCATCGCAACATCAATCCATTTATATTTATTCTTTACTTACAGCTTTTCAGCCAACTATGTATCTGCTTATTAGTTATTTAATGTAGCTCTCAGTTCTTCGGTTTACTTATGAGAACATCATATGGGATCACACCAAAAGCCTTACTAAAGATCAAGTATATTGTGTCCACTACGTTCCTTTCATCCACCAAACTAGGCACTGTGTCAAAGAACATTAAGTTGGTCTAGCATAATTTGCTCTTAACAAACCCATGTTGACTGCTAGTGATCACTCCCCTGTTTCCTCCATATTGCTTCATCATTTCTTCCAGTAACTTCTCAGAAACTGAAGTCCAGCTGATCACACTTTTTTTTCTTTTTAAAGATGGGCATTATGTTAGCCTTTCTCCAATAACCTGGAACACTGCCTGTCATCCATGACTTTGCAAATATACTTATAATCATTGCCAGTGACTCAGATTTCTTCAGCAAATGTTTTAAGAAATATGGATTTTTTTTTTTTTTTTAGGTATTCTCTTTCAGTGTCTTAGGATTCATCTCAGCCAAATCTTAAGATATTTTCCATTCTTCAATTTTGCAATTCAAGGTAGCACCAATAAAATAAAATAAAATAAAATAAAATAAAATAAATCAGCTGCCGGAATACAGCCTCTACCGGAAGCAAACGTAGGAGAAAAGTCTGAAAATAATTAACTTATAGTACCAGTCACTATCTTCAAAAAGACTGCAACACTCCAATGCATCTATTGTTGAAAAAAACGATTCTGTCAATAATGTTTCTAAATCACAGATTTAATGAGCCAAAAATTTGTCATTGGAGAAAGGACTTTCCACATAAAAAGCAGTGCTCTTGACAAACTATAAAGGAAAATTATTAAGACCCTGTGTATCTGAGGAACTTTAGTAGGTTATTTTGAAAGGAAGGCACAATAAACCTCTTATTAAGTGACTGCAGAAATGTCTACATCTTCCCATTGACTTTGGAGAACCAAAATGGTAAAGCACTGAGGGAAGCAGTATTTGGCGTTTGTTATGACAAATTATAAATTGGAACTAGCTCATTCATTTAAGGCCTTCCAAGAAAGGCTAAATAAAGAACATTTTTGACAGGAACATTTGACAATAAGGTTGATATACAAATTAAGAAAAATCAAGGTGGAACTGCAGTCCTTTTCAGCATTACTTTAAAAATCCTATAGCACTGTCCAGTAATAATAAAAAGCAAATGTATATCCTACATCTTGAAGTTTTCTACAACATCTATACACAACAAGGCAGGCCAAAAATCACGTTCAAATCTTAACTATTAATCTACTTGCTTTGTTTTCACCTGTGCCAAAGCTTTGTTATGCAACTACAAGTTTGTTTTGTTACCTCCCTTGCGCATGACAGTCATCAAGTTCCAAGTTTCCACAATTGTGTTAATAACAGAAAGATTAATATTTCAAGGATATTTTTCAATAAAATATTAAATACAATGACCAAAAGGAAACACATTCCTGTCTTCAAAGCCTTCATATCAAACTATTCCTTTAATCATTTGCTTTTACTACAAGCCAAAAGATAATGCAAAACTACTCCTCAGAATCTGGCAGAGATTCTGCCTTAAAAAGAAGCCACTCATACACAACAAAGTGAGAAATATACAATATGTTTTAGGATTAGAAATGGGCAATCATGATTAAATGCATATTCCATATGGCAATAATTTAATTACAAAGAGTAAAACTACTGGGCTTTGAGAATAGCTTCCTTAATTTCCTAGATAATCTACAAGTAATTTCCTCAGATGGCTTATAAGAAAGCACTTATATATCCTTTGAAGCTGAAAGATAAATTGCCTTTGAAACAAAAATCATTTGTTACTAACTGCAATTCTAAGAGCCTTGAACCAGCAATTATTACAGATTCTTCTCTATAAAGATACTGCAATATCTCAATGAAAGGTGGCAAATCAATGCAAAGTCAGAAAACGTGTTTGTTGAAACTACACAAATTAACAGTGCTCCTTTATGGGAAAAGAAAAAGCAAATGAAGTAGAAGATAGATAGGGCTTTTAGCTTCTTTGAAAACGCTTTAAATGAGATTTGATTATTAATGATGCTTCCGCTTCCATGATGCAGGTAAGTATTAATGTAAACCCATTTGTCAATATATGCAGAGATGAGAAAATAGTGCGTTACTAAATACACACACACACAAAATATATATATTTTGGCTAACAGCCGTATTTCCTTTAGAGCCAATTCTGATCTTACGTTACCAGTGAATAACTGCTCTTAAATTCCTGGCAAAGCTACTGCCACTTTTTGGGATGTTCCATATTCCTGAAATAATCCACACTTCAATTCAATTGCAAATCAGCATTGCCAGATGCTCATCATATAGTGTGTGTACTTAATATAGTTCTACCATCTTGAATGCTTCAATTGATTCCAGAAAAATACTTCTAAAATAAGATAAAAGGAGGTGGAGGAATTGTCTGTAGACTTTCCGAGTAGCACATATTTTTAAGGATGCCCAGTGCACAGAGGCATATATACACTGACAGTTATAAGAACCTATTTTGTTGTAATGGTCAGATAAAAGAGCTGCTGTTATCCTTTAAAGAACAAAAAATCATTATAAATAATTGCCAGTGTACAATATGCATATTTATCCACTTATTCTTAACAAAAATGGACAACCTAGCATATCAAAACTACCCTAAACTGCAATATAGAACTTTACATAAGAAGCTTGTGGAAACACTCACATTTACCGATTGCGGAGAACACATTAAAAAGAGATTAGTAAATACATATATCAGAACCAAACCTTATGTTAATCCTTAATTTACACTAAGGCAAGACTAGAGTACAAAAAAAAAAAAGCTGTTTGAGGTGGTCTTCCATAAACACTGGAACAAGGGTTATTTTTCCCACCTGGGACATGTGTTAAAAGTCAATTTTTAAAAGGTAGGCTGGAGAAAAATGTGGCCTATCAGCTACTTCAGACTCATTCTTCTGGCTGTACACTGTTCAAAATCTACAGAATTTATGCAGCATTAAAAGTTCTCTTTTATGCTTAAAATATACACATCTAAGGTATTCTGCAGATTTGTGTAAGGTGGTACTTGTGTCATATACCAAGAGGTATAAGCCATAGGTATCATGGCTATTTGAATACAGTAAAAGTGCAATTAGTTTTCTCTTGATGCTTCAGAAAGACAAAAGACATTAAAACAAAATTACCTATTGCCTTCTATAAATAAGCAGCCCATTCATTTAAAAGCCAACACACAAGAAATATTCCAGTAAAGAAGAACAAAATCCCTGTGTTTCCAGTAAGTATTTTTTTGTTTTTAACTTTAGGATATTTTCATTTAAAATACATCCCCAGTTGAGGAGTTAAACACCCCACTTGAACGGGCTCTTACATGTCAGCGTTACTGTACAAAATTAGGGATCTAAATAGCAGAGGACAGTTATTAAGTATCACGATATTAAATGATGCCCCATGCATAACCATAAAAGGTATAAACAAAAATGTAGTTTACTGAAATTCATTATTTTCTGAGATTTCTAACAAAAAATAGTGGGTATAATATTACTTCTGAAGATGTTTCTGCAGCACTTTAAAGGATACTGACTTAATAACATCTGGAACTAATTTTAAGTTTCCATGATAGGTCTAAAAATCTGGAAACATAATTTAATGTCCCATGTACATTATAAGGAGATAGCAAACATTTATTTAGAGGCATATGTATCCCACAAAAAGCATTTACACACACACACACACACACACACACACACAGCATTTTAATTTCACCGTTTGACCATACGTTAGCGTGAGCTGATATTAAATGCCAGATTATGAACAGTTTCACTTCTAGATCATGAACTGTTTTTGTACTAAATCAATTCAAGGCCTTCTAGTTGCAGTGGCTGAGGTCAAATGAGAGCAGCTCTATATTTACTAGGCTTCACAAGTCAAACAAAGTGAACCTTGTACTTTTTATAAATAGTCTGGTCAGTGAATAACCATGATTTGTTCACGCTAGCAATAAAATATATTTATCTATTTTTCTGACAGAACCTTACATTTGGGATTTATAAACTTCACTCTCAAGTACCAGCTTTGAAAATAATCAGACAGATTTTGGGTTTTTTTTAAATCAAACTTCTATTTTTAAGTTTTCAATTACACTAATGTGAATTCTGACATTTTAGTGAAGTTGAAGAAACTCAGAGCTAAGCTACAAAACAATGCAATTAGTTGATCTGATTATATTATTTACAACAGTTTTAACATTCAAATGGTCTTACTTACAAACTGACTCCTTTGTTTTACAAAGCAGTGTGTACAGGGATACCAAATTGCTGTTATCTGTATGCACAGTAAGAAATCCAAGAGTCCCATAATTTCATATAAATCAGTTGATAAATCTGAAATTAATCCCACGTTGTATTATACAGTTCATGCCAATTTTCAAGAAAAAATATGTAAATTATAAAAGAAATTATATTAAATCTATATTTTCCAAAGCATAAATTCTGTTTTTGCAGTAAAAGTGGTAATCAGAAGAAACAAAGAGCAATACAAGGTTAGTAACAAAAAAATCTTGGGCAGAATAATCCCAGGTTTGGTATCGAGTAGCACAAGACTGAATATGGGAAAAAGTCTGAGATTTTGCCACAGGCATAAACATATTTCTTAGCATTCAGCAATCACTAAGATCCATTAATAATAAAACTGTAATTATCCACATCACTAGAAAACTACGATAACAAGGTTTCCACTTGGAAAACCATTGTTTCTAATCCTTGCAATTCATGAGCTACTTAAGACCCTAAAATTGCCCTTGGTGCCTTGTGGTAGCGATGGTCTCCAAGACTAAAGAAGAAAACGATTCAGACCAGTTTAACTTGTAATCCCTTATGTTATGCTACTTGTACATTAGTCTCACTTCCTGACTCAAGAGGCACAGAACTCAAAACCATTCAATTTACATAGTCTCTTCCTCCCCATATTCAATTCACTTAAACACAAATGTTCAAAACCTTTAAGCTAATGCTTATTCTTAATTAACTGCAACCACATGTGAACAATATCTTTTATATACTGAGTGATATACAGTTGAGGCTCAGATCCTGAACAAACTCCTACCTAGAACATTGCCTGAAGGCACTTCTTCTAGATCCTCCAGTTCTCTTCCCATCAGCAAATAGAGGTTTTCTAATATACAACAGCCCATGTAAGGTACTGATGGTAGATCATCTGCAGCAGAACACCCCAATGGTAACTAGGAACAGAAAAGGTAACTGTAGTTATTTCTCAGTTAGCTCCAAACCATTAAAAAAAATCTAAGCAATTTTTTATTTTAAAAAATTAAACTATTAGAAAAAATTCTGAGAAAGTAAGATGATATTCACAGTAATGTACTTTAAGGATATACTTTCAGGTGTAAGAATCATATATATATATATATATATATATATATATATATATAGGAAATAAAACTCTGACAAATCAGTGGGACTCTTCCGAAATTTTCATGTCTCTTTCTATGATCTCTGTGGAACAGAGACATCAAAATCACACTTCCTTCTGTCCCGCAGGCTGGATTTGGACCCACTTTGGTGGTGGGGTGAATGGCATCAGAAAGCCGCAGGAGAGAACACAGCAAGCATGCACCTCCCATCTGGGTTCTGTATACTAGATTTTGATTGCAGGACCTGCCCCTTCTCCCTCCTTCCCTGAACTCCCAGCCCCTCTAAGAGCCCCATGGGCCAGATAACATAGCTGTACAGACCATGTTTGACATCTCTGCTACAGAACATGTCAGAACGCTTCTTGGGGGGAACGGATGGCAAAGGATGGAAAGAACTGCAACATAACTTGGCCTTCAAAGGTAGACTTTTGCTGCCAGAAGGGAACCGAAGTGTAAAAGCTGTCTTTCCCTCCCTTTCCTCCTGCCATTCCCTTCATGAGTATCCAGGCCGTTAAATGAAGGCTACCAAACCAATGACCTGAAAGCCATACATACCCCAAAGAGCACGTTGGTCTGTATCGGGGTTCCAAGTTCAAATAGGCTCATGAGCAGTGGAAGGAGAGACAAGGTAACAGAAAGGCCTTGTTTGTTCTGTTTTTAGTAACTGATAAAGATTCTAATTGTCCACTGGGGATGCTGAAAAAACTGCTTTGTGCAAGCACTTGTATACAGAGAATAACAGCTGCAAACAGTTCTTAGTCTACTGTCTCTATCTTCTGGAAGGGAGAAACCATATGCCAGTATGTATAACACATTTTATTTCAAGAAAACTTACAAATATTTACAGTACTGGTTATTCTAAAAATTACGTATTCACTTGCACAATAAAGGAAGCAAAAACTGAGTGGACCGATGGGTTTCAAGAAAAATGCAATGCTTAACCAACACTAGTAGGTTAAGTATTAAAATTCTACATTTTTGCCCCAAATTGTGATCCTCTTAAGATGCTTCATGCATATCTGAGAAAGCAACAACAAATACAATTTGGAATAATGTAACAGAAAAATAAATGACTCAACTCGTTACATTAACTTTCATAATACCTAATGGAAATTCTATGACCACTAAGTCAAAACTTTTTTAGTACAGCATTAAAAAAAAAAATCCCTCAACAGATGGTGACCATAAGCAAGTAGATTTTTTTATTTGCCGTAGTTCATAACTAAGTATTAGTTCCCCTATGCCTGTCACAATCCAATAAGCTATAAATTTGAACAAATTGCTGGTTTCTAGTAATTTACTGAAGTTAACATTAAAAAAAGATGCTGCAGTTAAGTGTTACTTAGACTTGCATGTATATTTTCTGTTTGATGACAAATATATACTATTCTATTTGTACCTTTCCTAATCTCAAATGAATTTAATACAAATAATTGAAATGTGTACATTTAAATGAAAGTTTTATATAGAACTATACACAACTGAGTATCTTTCACTGGTCTGAAGTTAAAGCAAGATTTTTAAATGTATTAACAACTGTCCCTTCCTCCTCATAAAAAGTGGTCTAAAAAGAAAAAGAAGTTGCACTCAAAAGTTTTTTCTTCATAAAAGAATAACAAAGAAACTTTGAATATTCCCATACCCCACATTTTTCTCACTTATATTTTACATTGGCAATTCAGATTCTGTGGTGACTGATGAACTAGTGATGACTTCAGAGTCAAAAGAGTGAAAATTGAATAATTGAAAGGGGAAAGAATTTTTACTCAAAACAAAAGTATGGCTGATGAGAACTTGAATCTGACATTTTTAAGGAGAAGACTGAAAATGAGAACTATACATATGCACTTTCAGGTTGTGTTTATCATGATAAAAATCGCAAAAATGGATTAGAGCTCAATTTTTTAAAAGTCCTTTGCTGCTTATCTTTAAGCCACTATACTGGGTTAATTCTACCATCTCAGGGGAAAAAAACATTATAGCCATCAAGTTAAGGTTTTTTATTAGACTTTTTTCCCAGTAAAAATCAAAGGGTGCGCCATTATGAATGGATCCACTCAAAAGAAAATGTGGATGTAGTCCTTTGTGGAATAATTATATAAACCTTACCCTAGGGCAATCTATACCTCCCCATTTAGGAACAAAAAAACAATCAACATATCCACAAAAGTAATCTCCTATATATCTGGGCAAAATCTCAGTTTTCACAGATTAAAGTTCAGAAATTCTGATTTAAAAGCCACGAAAATTTAAGTATTAGCAACAAGCTGGCACCTAGACAACATACAACAATCAGATACAAGTCAACTGACTGATGTAATCATATGAGTGTTACAAGTCACATAAAAAATAACTAATGTAACTTTTGACACACAATATATAGATTATATATAAGCATACATTCTCAAATGGACGTACAGGGCATGTAAAGCTACCAATAAATTTCCATTCTGAGATGAGGCTGTTAATAAATCAGATTTTTATGGAAAAGAAAAAGTAATCTCAAAATCTTAACTCCTTTAACTGTGATACTTCGCGCAGGGGGACTCTACATGAGACACTTACCACTAAGCCGCCTATACGCACAGACATATTAGGCCAGAGAAAACAAATCAACTTTGCCGTAGGTTATTACCACCCAATTTGAGTACCATCTTATGGCAGAGTTATTTACTTTGCTACAATGCACATGTCTAGCCCTGACCCGTAGCACCCTCATGCCCCAGCCAGCCCTTCCACAGCACACTGAGCGGGGGTGGACCAGCTAAAAGCTGACCCCCTAGACCCTCTGTCAGGCAAGGCTGCACAGCCCTGGCTCAACATGCTGTGGTCCTGGGCACACATGTAAACGCTGCACCTGAGAGCAATAAACTCCAACATGAACTACATCAAAGTTTATTGTGTAGTGTTCACTGCACATGTAGATGCACCCACAGAGAGACATGCAACTTTGAGTAAAGTTGTGCGTGTATCTATACAAAGATACTTCTCTTTTGCTACACCTACCTAGACAGCATGGGATGGATACTACTTAAATTACGAGAGACTTTCACCTTTGCTATAATCCTAGTTTACAAATTTGGGATTAAGGACATAATGCAAAACAGCCCTTATTGTTAGTCTAATAGTAAAATTTTGGATACTGGTTTCCTAAATCACTCAGGTATTTTTTCAAATTCCACAATAAATTATAATGAACAGCATCTGAAAGGACATTCAAGTTATCAAAGTTAAGAAACAATATCAAATTAAGCTGACATTCACTATCACCTCTTACCTTGTGCAAAGATTCAGAAGGATCATATTTTGGTCCCAGTACAAAGATCTTTTGCCCTTTTCGCACCACACCACTGAACACTCTAGCAAAGGCAATGAAAGACTCCTTGTTGTCTGCTTCCTGTTTCAGAGTTTTGAGGGTCATAACCTCTATTTGACTGGTGAGCTGCTGCTCATCACCTAATCAAAGTTAAAAAATAATGAAGTGGAAAACTGTTTTCTGTAGCATTTTGAGAAAAAAAATACTAATCAATCATGTAGAGTCCACATTGTGAGGGCACATTTGGAGAAAATAACTCAAGGTTTGGGCCTTGAACACAATTTTTGTAGCAGTGTAACTGTTTTGGTTGGGGTTTGATCTTGGCTTTTTTTTCCAAGAAATAGTTATACTGGTATAAATCTAGCAGGGCTAGATTGGCATAGCGGTGCTTTACACTCATGTATCTTAAACTAATATCCCTCTTCATGTATAGTAATATATCTATACTAGTATAACCCACCCTTACAGCAACAGCTACCTCAAAATTTGTAGTACCCAACTCATTCAACCCTGCTGCTGCTCTCCAGCCTCTGTATTTCCAGACCCATGGGGAGCCCTACAGGCTGGATGACACAGCTCTGTGAGCTGGAACTTGGTCAGCCCAGCTCCAAAAGACTTACTGCTTTAACTTATAGCATTACAATTGTGTGTGTACACAAGTCTTAAGAAAAAAGCATGACCTAAGGACCACAAATTCAAATTCTCTCTGGCACAAATCTGAACAACCACCACCAGAAACACTTTTAATCAGACGATTTAAATATTTATAGGAGCTGAAGAACATTGGTCATAACAGCTTATAGTTAGCACCACTAACAACTAGGATTAAATTTTTCACTTATCTATAACCATGTATATGTACGAGGTTATTTCCATACAACCACATCTGAATTAAAAGGTAAAAGTAGTACTGACTGATTGATATGACTGGCTATTTACTTCAACCTTTCTCCCTCTCTTGCACATTTTTCTCCTCTCTCACTCCATCTCCAAGTTCTTCCCTTTACTTCCCTCCCTTTTTATCCATGCTGGATCTTGCTAATCCCGCTTCCTTGCTTTTCTGTCTACTGAAGCCCCTCTTCACTAACACCAACACAAGCATTTAAATAGCACACACAACAAATTGTGGCGCTAACAGAATATTTATAAATCATCACTCTGCAGGCATATTTTAGACCATTTTGTTACCTTGTATGTGCCTTGTCTGTACATACTGTAAACTCTTTAAACCTGGGACTCCTATTCTTTGTACAGCTCATAGCACAGGGAGTCCTGCCCTTGTTTGGCTCCTATACACTATAATAAAGTTTAGCCCAATGAGAAAAATGCATAGCAAAATTCAGTCTCACTATGTATGATACCTTTTGTCTCACCCGTCTTCCCAGTTGTTTCAGGTGCATTTCCACAAAGGGCCTTTTCTGGTAGCTCTTGGCTTTGAATAGCTGCCAATTTTTCTGCATGCCTTTGTCTTGCAAGCTCCCGCCTTTGAGCAATTTCTTCCTGTGTTAAAGGCCTATACACAACTTAAAATTATTAGCATTTGGAAATTATACTAATTTTCAAATAAATTAAATCAAGATGTATGCAATGCTATGTCTGAGGTAGGCAAAAATGAACTCAGTTTCCAAAGTTTTTTATTTAAGGTTTGTTACTAAGGTATTTTAAAGGAGTAATAAAATACTCCATTCTTCTGCTCCACTAAGGAAGGCTCTACAAAGATTTATAGTTATACTTCTGGCATGGAATAAACCTACCTGATTTACAATAGTTCTGTGAATTATCATATTTTAGTTGAGTAAGTATGCAAGGGTTAAAACATTTACTTCCTCTTATGAAAAGTAGCATTTCATATTAATACGTTAGAATTATAGCTCTAAATAATATAGACAAGTAATCTAGTCTAGAAGCAGTTATACTAAACCACTACCACCAAATTGCAAAATGAATTAATTTATATTTAACCAGTAGGAAATATTTTCTTTTTAAGGATTACCTGTACCATTTTTAAATCCAGCTTTAATTTCTTAGATAATACTGCAAACTACTAAGAGAAAAAAAGGTTTTGCTTGATATATCAGCCCTCATATCTGGTGAATATATACCCTAAATAACATGCAAAGAGTATAACTTAAAAAATTAGACTATAAACAGCTTTAAAAAAATTCTTACAATGCACCTTGGATGCAACAGTACTTTTAGCAAAATCAATGGCAGTTTTTCCTTCAAGTCCAATAGGAGTAGTTTCTCCTCCTGCATTTATATTTCCTTCATGCACTATTAGATGTGCAACACAACTCAAAACCAAATATATTCCTAATAAGTTCTACCTGGTATTCAAAAGTCTCATGAAGTAAAGAGAGTTGGACTTAAACAACCAAACAAGACTAATAAACTGGCATTATCTCAATTTAGTCCATACTGGGCATTTATCTTTAAAAAAAAAACTTGTTTTTCCTTTTTCTTTTTTTTAATAGAAAGGGATGAATTACGAAAAAAAATTAAGATGACTGACCAGAAATGCCTACATTTCTTGAAGACCTAATGTCACATAGTAATTCCTTCCAAAGGATAATAAAGGTATAACTATTCTTAAATGCTATTATTTCTAACATTTTTACAGAGCTGTGGCTGATTTAAGTTTACTACAAAAGAATTCATTGCAGTATCATATATCACTGCAGCCTCTCACAAAACCTTCTGACAATAAGTTTTGCCACCCTCCCCTCTTCCCACGAAGCCTTTCTTTGATGCAGTCATGAGCTGGATGCCTCCCAGCTCCAATATTGTTAGTATGGCTGGCCCAACTGCAATTTGTATCTGCAGGGCATTTCTTTCCAGGACGCTATAAGCAATAATCAATAAAAACAGCTTCTTCTAAAACAGACAGAGTCCATTCCATACAAAATGTACATAGCAATCAAAGGTTTCTATGCCTACATCTTGCCCTCGCCATCTCTGTCAAAGCTTTGGTAATCCTAAATGGCTCAGAATCATGCCTCAGAGCTGCTATACACTTCGCCTACATTTGGGCAGAAAGCAGCAGCCTTCACGTAGTTTCTCTCTCCTTAATCAGCTGCTGCCTGGTCCCTTCCTTTATTGCAGTGATTCATAACAGAGATGCACTGATGCATCAGTCTGATATCAAATCAGTACCTATATGAAGAAAACTGTCTATATCAGATAAATACCCTGCTGCGCACAGCTGCAGCGCAGCACAAAGCACAGCCGGCAATGTGGAAAGCTGCCTCCAGCTGCTAAGTCGGAAGAGAAGGGAGGGAAGAGGTATGGGGCGGCAGATCAACAGCCCCCCATGGTGAGGGGGCAGGAGCAGGGGCAGGTGCTGCCCAGGCAGGGGGGCGGCACAGAACGTAGGCACGTGCCTTCAGATCTCCATGGCACAGGGTGGGCAGCAGCTGTAGGGTGAAGCTGGTGCCGGTGCTGGTGCCGGCACTGACCAGGGCTTTTCTTGCTGGGGGCTGGGCACGAAGCAGACTCCAGTGGCACTGGGAGGAGGCTGCAGCCACCTCAGATTTCGCTGCAGCTCTGCTCCCAGCCCCGCACCACTGCCCACAGCAGCCTCGGCTTTTCTCAGTGCTTGGGCGGCAGTGGGGCATTAGGCCGGGGTTGTGCCAGGCAGTGGCATGGGGCAGGGCTGGAAGCAGAGCTGCGGCAAAATTTGGGGTGGATGCAGTCTCCTCCCAGCGCCGCCACAGCCCACTCCAAGCCCAGCCCCCGCCAAGGAAAGCCCTGCACAGCCTGGCTCCAGCCCCACCCCGCAGCGGCGGCCTGCCCCGCCCCGCAGACCCAAGGCCACACACTCCCCACCCTCCTGAGGTGCAAGCAGCAACAGGAGCTGCCCCCACCCCATGAGCTACACCCCTCCCGCTGCCCCCTCCCTCACCACAGGGGGGTGTCCATCTGCCCCCCACGACCCTTCCACCACACCCGACATGCCACCTGATGGCAGCTGTATTGGATACTGTATTGGTTTGGGACAACATGCCTCCTTAAATGTCAGCTATTGGTATTGGCCTCCAAAATGTCTATTGGTGCACCCCTAATTCTTAATACTTCTAAACTCAAAGGACCCCGCGCAAAATACCAGCTCTTAATTTTTATTCATTTTTGATTGCTTCCAGACATTAAAAAGACCCAAGCAAACCGTGCTTTACTGGAAGCAGCAGCATGTTACTTCGACCCGGCTCTACAGCATCTGTGTACACTGAGTGCTTCAGTGGGGTTTTTCAGCAATTCAATATTAGCTATATTGGAGTCAATCAGCTACTAGATAAAAGCCCCACTAAAACATGTAGTCTATACAGACACTGGGCAAGCCAGGTCCAACTAACATGCTGCCTCTTCTGGGCATGTGCTGGGCTCAGTGCAGGGACGAACTGAGTTGAAAGTAAAGCACTAGTTTTGGTTGTTTTTTAACATCTTCAAGCAGTCATTTTGACTACAGAAAAATAGTAGATCAATTCTTCTATTGCTAAGAGCTCAGAAAGCCCACAACAGGTCAGAATGTTTTCGACACTATGGATTTCATTTTGAAATCCCAGCGGTTATCTTGTAAATCACATTAGCACACCTAACAGTGCTAGGATGGTGTGGCACCCTGAGACACTCTTGATAGAATTTAAAGGCTCCCCAAGGTGCCATGGACCCTGGCTGAGAATACCTGCTTTACTGTTTGGACAGGATATAACATATTAGCCCTTTTTTGATTTAAGCCTTAGAAAAAAAGGGTACCTTGACCTTGCTAAAGACAGGCAGGTAGGTATTTCCAAATTAACAGTTGGCCAAATAAAGACCTATCTGCAATGAAAGAGTATACATGAATGATAATGATAATAATCATCCATTATTTATTGAAAGTATACCCTAGAACAAGGTTGCAAAAAAAGAGGAAAATTATCAACAATATTGGTAGTCAGGCAGAAAAGTTAAGAACCAATCAAAGAGTAGCCTCAGTCAAAATGATGGCTTATGTTTTAAACTCTGGAAGTAAATAATGCACATGTTTAACTGGGGTTTAACAGGTGCTCAGTCAGAAACTGTTGTCTTCTTTATCAAGCATATAATCTTAATCATAGTTATATCATGTAGTTAATACTTATTTACTATCTTAACTGCATTTATATATATATATAATTTCAACAGTCTTAATATGATACATAAAAAATTGATTTGATCCAATACTAATATCTCAAGAGTAAAACAGTATGTTCAGCACCACAATTCTGGAGCAGTGCTCAACTTAACTGGGTCAACAACATTTCCTTGTTACATCTACTTGTCTTTAGAGATCCTCCAAAGTACTGTCCAGGCATAATTCCACTTAATATATGAGGTCAGATTACAAAAATGACATATGTATTACACAGATTCCCTTTCTCTCAAGAATTAAATAATTTTCTAAACTTAATTTAAAAATTTCACCTTCCACCATTACTTATGTGATGCATTATCAGGGGTTTAAATATGAAAGAGGCTCTATTGGAAAAGTTAAGAGCCAAAACATTCCTAAATTACATGACCAACTGTTTTCTAATGACAGCACTATGTTTTCAGTTTTGAAAATGTTAATATTTTCGGCCATGAGATGGAAGGATATACAGTATCTTTGGTATATTTAAATTTTCTTAGTACACAAGCAATATGGGGTGATGTGGCAGGGATTATAATCACACAAGCATAAGCATATAATCACACACATACATAAGCATATCTGATCAAAGAATACTTGTGAACTAAAATTCTTATGCAACAGTATTCACATGCATTTAAAAAATGGATAGATATTAAAAGCCCAGTGGAAAATAAAAAGCATGCATTACACAGATTCCCAATAGCCTCTTTAATACAAAGTGAAAAATCACAGTACGCAGCTGTGCTTCAGTTCACACACATTTTCATGAGATGATTTAAAGACAGTGATAATAAAAGTGCAAACAAAATCAGGGTTTTCCTGAAAAGATACAAACAAAAATACAAAGATGGAAAAGTGGGAGAAGTGAACAGTGCAGATCAAATTAATCCCATTTTTACTCCTTATCACTTTTTTCCCTCCTAGCTCATCTGAATAAGCAACAACATAACTGGAATTAAAGAAACCTCCAATCAGTTCTGGTCTTCCTGCCTGTTACTGTCCAATATCATCAAACCACCTTTTCCTACGGAAGCTAAGCAAAAAGAAATGTCTATTGCATTACATCCCAACATGCTGGATCCTCCTCTGAGATGAGGCATAAAACAGAATGCAAACTTATTCTTCAGACAGACACTCATTCAATCTACTGCATAAAAGGCCTACATTGTACCATTCTTCCCTTTTTGAAAAGTGGCTCATTTTTCAGTTTTAAATTTAAGATTTCTAAATATTTAGTTGGTCTAATAAAATATCACATTACCCAAAGAACCTTGCCTGCCTGTGTCCTTAGACCAACACAGCTACAACCAACCTTAAAGCATAGAAGATATTGAATTTTGCCATTTAAAATGGAAACATCACGGCATGAAGAAGAAAAAAGCCAAGCTCAACAGTGACATATTTTCTAAGCCTATCCAAGAAATGTATCATTCCCAGAGGACTAAACACATACAATTCTCTGACTACTACACACTACTCCAAATATGCTTACCAACTATGCAGAACTTCAGAAAAGCTTAGAAATCATGCCCTTCACATAACCTACTCCAAAAGATCATTTCAAGAAGGAAAACAACACATGCTACAACAACTTAAGAGATAAAATACAAACATCTTTCCAAACATTATGCAACATATACAAAAAGACTACTAAAGGTTTTTTTTTACAACATCCATCCAACATAAAAAGAAGAACTGGAACCAATTACTACAGGAACAACTTTCCCAGCCACTAAACCACCACCAGAGAATCAACACCAATACCATACAACATTCCAACTTCATACCCAATGAAGCTGAAGGAACCAGTCAACTCTCAAATACTGGCACTCTCTCCACGAACACACTTACCAAACTTCCTGTGGCCCAAAGCACATCAAATGGACCCAGACCATATCAGGACAAAAAATGTAAAACCTGCCAACACATCTCCACCAGTCACATAATAACTACACCCCACAACAGAACTGTCAACATTCCTGCACCTTACACCTGCACCTCCAGAAATGTAATACATCTCATCCAGTGCACCAGATGTCCTGATGGAAAATATGTTGGAGAAACCAAACAACTGTGCATCAGAATGGATGCACACTAAAAATCTATCAAAGATAAAAATACCCAATTACCTGTGGGTAACACCCTTCTCACAAGACAACCACTCTCTCTTCAGTCTCTAAGTTCTAATCCTCAAAGGGAATTTACAAAACAGCTTTTGTACATGAGCCTACAAATTTCACTTCATAAATCTAGTGGATACAAAAAATCATGGACTAAATATAGACATTGGATTAATGGCACATTATACTGCCTGCCATCTGATAACCCCAGGTAACCTGTCTGCATTTTACCAGCTACATTCTACCACCCGTTCTACATTCTTTCTCCCTGCTCCCCACTTACCTCTCATCTATTGTCTCCCATTCCCTGAGATACTCACTGCCACACATTTGCATTTTCACAGACCTGTATTATGCATATTAGCTGCTATTATACTCAGGAGAGCACACAAACTCCAACAGTCTCCCTGTGCAGAAGTGGAGGGTGACAACAGTCCAAACTTACTGAGAGACAGTTTGGATACATGCTCTAGAACAGTTTTACCAGAATGAGTTCCAGAGGACTAGCCAAGAGGAATTACACAGAACATTCCTATTGGTGGCCAATAAAACGCTTATACCCTAGTATAATGTATTTTGCATCTAGTACATATTTTACAGACGAGTTACTTCAGAAATGCTTTACAGAGTTCTAAGTTTTATTTGAGCTCTTCTTGGAACTTGTAGAACTTACACTTTTTAATATATGTACCTACCGTGTTTCCCCGAAAATAAGACATACCCATAAAATAAGCCGTAGCAGGATTTCTCCGTATTTGCGCAATATAACCCATACCCCAAAAATAAGACATAGTGATAGGCGTGGCTAAGCGTACCGGCGCGAAGCGGTAAATAAGACGGGCAGCCCTTCTCATTTGCCCCATCGTGACAGCTGCTATCTCGGAGGTGACCGGAGAGGGAGAAATAGAAAGTGAAAGTACAAGTCTTCTCAGTGAAGTGAGGAGCAGGAAGTTCTGCTTTAGGTATTGTGTGTCCTCAGGGGGAAGAATAAAGCTGTGGCTGCTGTTTTACTCAGCACTGTGGGTCTCTCTCAGTGTCTTATTTTCGGGGAAACACGGTATACTTAATAAAAATAAGCCATCCCCTGAAAATAAGCCATACTGTGTCTTCTTGAGGAAAAATAAATATAAGACAGTGTCTTATTTTTGGGGAAGCACGGTATTAGTTACCACAAATCCAACAGTACAGAGGCAGAAGGGCAAGAAAGCTATACTTAATATATGTATTAATTTATTATTCATGCCTCATCTTGCAGTGTCTTTTTGATATCATATTTATACTTGTCACTGGTTCACTAATGAACATTTGCCTCTTTAGAATTTAGGCCAATGTAGGAGTTTTCTGGCTATTTTGTGGAACAGAGTTTGCTCGAAATCTGAAATACAGGAGAAAATACTTAAGGGTTTGGAATGCTTGAATAATTCCCAGAAGACAGAGCAGTGGCTTGGTTTATAATGATCCCATTTGACTACACTCTTACTCAAGTGCACCAAGAACAGTGTGTGATCCAGATAATCTCTTTCTGAGAGATCTAGTATATCTGGCAGGAAAGAGGAAGAGGATGCTGGTATTTCTGCCACAGTGTTACCACAAGAATCTGTCTAGCTCTCAGCCACTTACAAAGCACACTAAGATATTTCAGGGTCCACTGCGAGGCTCCACACCCCCTAGGGCCTTCTCAAGTATCCCCTGACAACCCCTGCCCTAAAGAAGATACTTCATTTGGCTAACCTTTGATCCTTTTACCACATTACAGTATTTTGTCCCTCCCATACCAGTAGCTGGGAATGTTTGGTATTGTCCAGTACAAATGACTTAAAATGCCCATGGGTGGAGACCTCATTAATGCTTGCTACATTGATACTCAGGGCCTGCATTCAGCCCCTGTTCAGTTGTTTACACCTTACTGAAAGCTTGCGACATTGTTACTCAGCATGTAGTCCCACAACATACAAAATGCACTTTACTAGACAGGAAAAGTGGACTAGACAGAACACCAAGACTATGATATCAATCAGCTGAATTTATGATAAACCTATCCCTTGAAAAATGTATAGTAACTGTTCAATATGGGAAAGCAATTATGTGGAACGTGTGATGTCCATTCCTCTAGTGCAGCCCTTGGACCAAATCCAGCCCATGGAGGCCCACAGAGATCCTCAGGGATTAGAAAATTTGGCAGGGGGTTGTGGTGGGGGCGAAGCTCTGCGCAGTCTGCCTGGGCCACTGCCATGGAGTAGGGTCAGGGCTGGGCCCAGTCCCCACACATTCAAATCAGGCCAAGCTGCTCCTCATTTCCATGCCCCCCAACCCTGATAGAGGACATTCTGCCCTGCCCCTCCTCCCCCCAATCCCCACGTGCCTGGATCAGAGCCAGGCAACTCCACACATCCACATCAGGACTAGGCCACTTCCCTGCACCTCTTCCAGGACAGAGGGATCACCACAGCCAGATCAGACACCCACCACACTGGCCCTGCACACTGGATCAAGCCCACCGGCTAGATCCAGCCCAAGGACAGATCTGGCACCACTCACTTGGCCCACACGGAAAGAAGTTTGGGCACCACTGTCCTAGCAAATTTAATCACAGAGCAACTGCTTGAAACAAAATGGCTCCCTGGTATTTAGTGGCCAGATGTTGTAACAGTGCTTACTGTAGGCAGCTAGCTTGGCAGAGCTGATCATGTATCAATTATCATGGAGTAAGTTTACTATGAGGTGAACTCCAGGTTACGTTACTTCTTAGAAATCCTGCCATCTATTCACCCCTCTGACTGCCTTGCCTCCAACATCAACCTTGAAACTGACATGACTTAGTCCATTTCAGGACTCTTGACAGCACAACACTGACAGTATTTGGGATGGACTAGACAGGTTAACTGTCCATCTTGCATCAGACTATTTTCCAATTGGGCCCAGTATTGCAGTTTAGCTTGTAGTCTGCTGTGTTATTCTCATAACACAACATTGAAATTGGTGAAATTTTCATTGTCCTCCACTGGATTCTTTCTAATTTGTCCATATACTTTCTGTAGTGGGGGGCAAAAACTGAACACAGTACTCCAGATGTGGCCTCACCATTGCTGAATAGAGGGGAATAATCACTTTCCTTGCCCTGCTGGCAACACTCCTACCAACGCAGCCCAGGATGCGGTTAGCCTTCTTGGCAACAAGGGCACGCTGCTGGCTCATATTCAGCTTCTTGTTCGTTGTAACCTGCAGGTCCCTTTCTAGATACCTGTGCATTTATCAAATACTTCTGGTCCACTTCTGGGTTCGCTGCCGAGCACACTGGAGAGCCCCCTGCACTGCTGTGGGACGCTCCATGAGCCCCAGCATTGCAACAATCATGAGCCGCGCTGCTACCTCAAGGTACGTAGAAAAAAAAAACTTTTAAAGCCGTACCTGTGTCCAAATCACTGTTTCGCTGAATTGGTATCAAATCTTCAGATTCAGATTCGGCCAAATCAAATCGGGGACAGCGACCCGAACCAACAGACTGAATCACTGTCTCTGATTGGAGCCAAATCCGAATCGAATAGGGCCCATTTCACACAGACCTGATATCTTTTAAAAGATAAAATTGTATCCATCAGCAACTCTGCTTGACCTCTCCCCATTCTAGGACAAAATCTCACAGAAAAACAGAGAAAGTTGCATCCTACAGATTTTGTGCATTTCCAAGAGCTTTAAATCAGGCATGAGTGCACCCAGAGCCAATTGATCTGGTCCATGGACACAGTGAAAATCTTTCAGTTAAAGATGTTCCTAAATCTTCATACTAAAAGACTGTAGCTCTTACAAGATCTAATCAAAACATTCTTTTCAAGCAGTTTTAAATTGGGAATTTTATTAAGTACATTTCAATTGGTCTTTGACATTTAGAGAAAAAAATTAGTCAATTTCTCTCATCATTCCCAGTTAAAAAGTCATCCTAACTACAAAGTTGCTATCAAGGATCTCCAGTAATTGCCAACACACCGACAGTGACTTCTGCAAATGTCTGTAGCTCCCCTATAAAACCCGAGCACCGCCAGGAGTGACCAGGAATAACGGTCACAAGCTGGCAGAGGGAAGGTTTAGGTTAGATATCAGGAGGCGCTACTTCACGGTCAGGGCGGCTAGGGTCTGGAACCAACTTCCAAGAGAAGTGGTGCAGGCTCCTACCCTTGGGGGTGTTTAAGAGGAGGCCTGATGAGTACTTTGCTGGGGTCATTTGACCCCAGTACTCTTTCCTGCCATGACAGGGGGTCAGATTAGATGATCTGCGCAGGTCCCTTCTGACCCCAGAAACTATGAAACTATATTTGACTCTACCCAGTCTGTAGCTAAAATTATTTTTTTAAAGGGGGTCCAAAGGCAATTGGCTTCTTTTCTGGTTAACTTCCATGAGGTCAGGGATACAAGTATAATCCTAGCTATCAAACTAAGTATGGACCTGCCATCTGTACATGAGAAAATTGTATGGAGTCTTCTAACAGAGCTGTAGCCATGTGGACTGCTTCATGATTCAGCTGAATTACCACAAACTTCTGATGAATAGCATCCTTAAATAGAAAACTTTTAAAGGACAGTTTGTATTCCTTGCAATTCAACACAAGGACACAACCAATAGTTTTCCCGTCCTTTAACCTCAGAACATATTCAGGAACCTGATCCAAAAAATATATAGGCATTCCAAAATTACACTCCTGACCCAAACAATGATTTAAACATGCACATACTAGAACTTTTGTTCAGCAACACTTTAAAAGCAATGTAAAAATACTTTTCTGTTTCTGCAATAGACGATTACAAATTTTACACAGCTCATAGTAGGAATAATTAGGTGTAGCAATAAATGAGCAACTGAAAATAATCCAGATTAATATTTAAATAAGTATAAAAATTACAGTGGTCTTATAAAGCTGATGCAGAAAAGTAATCATTTTTCTACTTTTTATCGTACAGTAGCAGACAATTTTTCTCATTATGTGCATCTCAATATTTCAGTACTTAAATGCAAAGTATCTGCTCGAAAGCTTATTTGATCCAGATATATTTATTATATATAATCATATGATTTTTATAAGTATATGTTTTGTATGCAAGAAAAACCTATAAATGTGTCATGATAAATAAAAAGAAAGGAAGTCAATGTTTGTTTTAATAGTTTTGTAGGACACCAAAAGCTATTCCCTTCATAATCTCTCAATTACTTAACATCCAGTGATCTACATTCAACCCATGAATAAAAGTCATTTCTTTAGATCAGTGCCAGGTGTCCCAGTTGGGCACAAAAATAGCTTGTCTCCATACAGCTGTTGGAATACTTCAAAGCAACCATGTTAAACATGTTTGTTCCCTTCCCTTTTATGAGACTATTCTGCTTTATTAATTATATAAGTAGGTGTCATTCCCAATGTTACCTGATAACTCTAACTGCATGTTCAGTTGAAAATTGTTAATAGTCTATTAGAAATGACCATTAAAATAAGTACAAACAACTACTGTAATCCAGGAATAAAACTTCTGCTCAGCATGGCAAACTGTAGTTGGATTACAAAGGCAGAAAGTTCTTTAACTAAAAAATACAGAATCATAGAAAAATCAGGATTGGAAGGGACCTCAGGAGGTCATCTAGTACAAAGCCCTGCTCAAAGCAGGACAATCCCCAACTAGATCATCCCAGCCAAAGCTTTGTCTAGGCAGGTCTTAAAAACCTCCAAGGACAGAACTTCCACCACCTCTCTGGGTAACCTGTTACAGTGTTTTACTACCTTCCTACTGAGGAAATTCATCCTAATATCTAACCTAAACTTCCCTTGCTCCAACTTGAGACCATTGCTCCTTATTCTGTCATCTGACACCACTGAAAAAGGTTCAGCTCCATCTCCTTGGAACCTCCCTTCAGGTAGCTGAAGGCTGCTATTAAATCCCCTCTCAGTCTTCTCTTCTCTAAACTAAACAACCCAGTTCCCTCAGCCGCTCTTCAAAAGTCACATGCCCACCCCCTCTCCATTTTCATTGTCCTCCACTGGACTTTCTCCAATTTGTCCACATCCCTTCTGTAGTGGGGGGCCCAAAACTGAACACAATAGTCCAGATGTGGCCTCACCAGTGCTGAATAGGAGGGGAAAAATCACTTCCCTTGATCTGCTGGCAGTATTTCTACTAATGCAAGCCAAATATGCTGTTACCCTTCATCACAAAAAGGGCACATTTGTTGGTTCCTACTTGGCTTCTTGTTCACTGTAACCCCCAGGTCCTTTTCTGAAGAGCTGCAGTTTAGCCAGTCAGCTCCCAGCCTGTACTGGAGCATGGGATTGTTCTGTTCTAAGGACTTTGCACTTGTCCTTACTGAACATCATGAGATTTCTTTTCGCCCAGTCCTCCAATTTGACATGATCTCTCTGAATCCCAGCCCTACCCTCCAGCATATCTATTACTCGCCTCAGGTTGGCATCATCTGAAAACTTGCTGAGGGTCCAGGCTGTCCCATCTTCCAGGTTGTTGATGAAGATATTGAAGAAAACCAGTCCTAGGACCAACCCCTGCTGCTAATTAGACCCTACCAGCTGCTAACCTGACACTGAGCCACTGATGTTGGTGGTCTCCTTTTCAGCCCAATGATCCAGCCAGTTTTCTATCCACTTTAAAGGCCATTCATCCAACCCATACTTCCTTAGCTTGCTAGTGAAAACGTTGTTGGAGACCGTGCTAAAGTCAAGATGCATCACCTCCACTGGTAGTCTCTCCAAATCCACAGAGCCAGTCATTTCATGACAGAAGACAATCAGGTTGGTCAGGCATGACTTTGTCCTTGGTAAATCCATGCTGACTGTTCCTAATCACCTTCTTCTACAAGTGCTTAGAAAGAGATTCCTTGAGAATCTGCTCTGTGATTTTTTGCAGGAACTAGAGTGAGGCTGATTAGTCTGTAGTGCCTTGAATCCTCCTCTTTCACTTTCTTCAAGATGGGCACTATATTTGTTCTTTTCCAATCATCCAGGACTTCTCCTGACCACCACAAGTTTTCAAAGGTAACGATCAGTGATGCTACAAATCACATTAGCCAACTCCCTCAGTACCCTTTGATGCACTGCAACCAGCCCCAGGGACTTTTATAAGTCTAAGCTTCTCTAAATAGTCCCATATCTGTTCTTTCACCACTAATGGCTGCTCACCTTCTCTTCAAACTGTGCTTCCAGGTGCAGTAGTCTGGGAGCTGACCTCGCCTGTGAAGACTGAGGTAAAAAAGGCATTGAATACTTCAGGCTTTTCCACATCATCTGTCACTAGGTTGCCTCCTCTATTCAGTAAGGGACCCACACTTTCCCTGATATTCCTCCTGCTGCTGACATAGTTGTAGAAACAAATGGTAGTTTATTTATGAGATGGTAAGTACTTATACATTTTAGAGCTTCTTAACTGTTCTCTCTTAGATAAAATCCATTTGAAGCGCCAGCTGAAGCACACGCATGTTGTACATTTCTTTAAAATGAATCTTTAGGGAAAATCAGAAAGAAAAGTACATGCACTAACAAGTATACAACAGCCTGTTGATTCAAAACATGCAAACAAGCTACTGGCAAAAAACAAAGAAGCAATTATCATAGTAATTTCATGCAGAAATTGTAGGATAAAGTGCCAATTTCATGGTGACATCTAAGGAAGTGTCTCAATTTTATGCCGACTGAAGAGAAAGAAATACAATTTCATATAATTTTGAGGAAAATGACAGGATATTATAGGATCCATATCATCTGCTGTAGTCCTGAAGAAGCCAGAGCCCTATATAATTTTAATGTGGGCAGCTCATTAGTTCTGTAAGTTACCTTAATATTCAGCTAATAGTAAAAAAAAAAGAAAGTGTGCTGGAGCTTGTGTACTTGTATAAATTGTTTAGCATCCTATAATATTTATACATCAGATTCTACAATGCTATTTTAGGATTTGAACCTGGCAAATAGCAGTTGCTGGGCTTATGTTTAATCAATGTTTTACAATACACAGTAAAATTTACAAAACAATTAAAGGGGCAAGAATGGAAAATGATCACTACAAGCTATTATAGTCTCTATATAGTCCCATCTTATGTTAGGATAAATAGAGTTCTGAAAATGAACAATGTTCCAAAGCAGCACCTTAGAAACTAAACAAGTTCCCTAGCAGTTGCAGCTGCAAACACCCTAGCACTTGCAACTAGATTGCCTGAAATAGTCTTATTAATCATCTGGATTTGTAAGCCAGTGTTTAAGAAACACACAAGAACAAACTGGCACCAGATAGAGAGCATAAGTTAGATTTCTGATCTCTGAAAATTATGCTATGTTTCATGCACGCTAATGTTTTAACAGCCAAAGAACTTTGTTGAACTAGTAAAAGGACAAACAGTATGCCTTCTGTTCTTAAAATGATTTAATGTTATGCTACAGTAGTGTGAAAGTAGATTGCTAGGTTCACAAGTAATGCCACCTTCCAACATGATAATGGCTGCCAGTTGCAGGTGCAAATGAGGCAATTTTAAGCAAAGCTTCCCACACCTCCATTAGGAAACATGTTTCATAGACAACATATGATTTTCAGTCTGTCAGTTTCTAAAATGTTGTATTAAGAAAAACGATAAGCATCAGTTTCGATGTTATTTCTACCAGGAAGGCAATATATATGAAAAAAAGATGAAGCGCTTCTGTTTGGTGAACTCAGGCCCTCATTGCTGAATACCTGATTACAATGTATTTTGCATCTAATTAAGATGCTGATTTTTTAAAACACATTTGAGGTACTTGAGATTTACCAAATTAGATGATTTAAGTTGACAGTGTGACAAAATGCTAGGCTCAAGCCATTCCTAATAGTAACCTGAAGAATTTATCAGAGAATTCCAGTGTTGTTTATAATGCTCTCCTCAAAAGTCCATTCAATGAAACGAGTATTGAAAAAATGCTTTTTTTTCTTGGCACTGAGAAAGGCTAATTTGCTCTGTGCCACAGAATATACTCACTAAAGAGCAACTGTAAGAAATGCAGTGAGTGACAAAAAAGAGCTGCGTGAAAGAAGAGAATGTGATTTTCCACACCAATTTTAGGTTACAAAATTAGGCAAGTCTAATTGTGTAATACATGACATGCCTATATTGATGATGACCCTCCAAAATGCTGTTATATTTTCACTGCCTAATACTATACAGTTTTCCTCTAGAGTATTAGGAATTAACATGATTTCAGTGACTTAATCAAATTTGTCCCAGCTACCTTTTTTACTTGAGCACAAAACGTCTATAACCAAACAAAAAAAATGCTTACTAACCACACATGCTTCACTTTTCAGATTTCCCTAAAAAGAAAATATTCTCCATCTCTCCTCTCTACTCCCTACCATCATTTTTACAATTTTAGACAAGGGGAATAAAGATTTCTTATGCCAAAAGCTGGGAATAAACAATAATTATTCCTGGCTCAAATCTTGCCAGGGTTGGTGAAAAATATTACATTCGAGTTATTTGATTATATTAAGAGTTATATTTGATTATAATAGAAATTCAAGCAGAGTATTGTATGTACACCCTTCAAAGCAACCTGATTGTATTGTTTTGCCAGGTAGCTGTTTTATAGCATAAAAAGATGGAAGATTAATTCCAGAAAGAATAATACAAGGCAATTATATGCTGTCACTAGCTGTGGATAACTGGTTGTTAATTTACAAGTCACTTTAGGTACCTTAACAAGCTGAGCCTCACCACAGACAAACAAAAACAAAGGCTGGGAACACACATTCAAATGATCTGAGAGAACTCTCTGAGGTTTGTTTTCCTGGTAGAAAAACACAGCCAGAGACCCTTGAACAGTCAAATCCTGAGCCCCTGAGGAGCAGAAACCTTGCAGTACTGATGCCATGTAGCCAGAGGGCACACATCTCAGTGTGCTCTGCAGGCTCCCTCAGCCTGCCTGGAGACAAATGCCAGCAGCAAACCATTCAACCCTCTTTGGCTGACCCAGACTGCTCAGATGCAACCTGTGCACTCCTGCAGCACAATGTGGGGATTGTGAAGGGGGCATGTTCTGCTCCCTGTTCGGCAGGAGCAGTAGAGTATAGCTGAAGAACATACTGCTCCCCTGGAGATTGGGGGCAAAGCACCCTGGGATGCTGGAGGACTGGGCTGTGGCTTCTCTCAGAAGAGAAACTGTCAGACATTTGCTCTACCAAGAGAGATTTAACCCTGGTTGTTCCCAAGTTCTCTCTCCCAGAGCAGCCATTTTTGTTCTGGGAGAAAAACCCTGAAAACTCTGACCATATTCTAGAAGGCATACAAAAAACTAGAACTCTTGGTTCCAAAATGCTACCTTTTATTAGACCAACTGGGAAATAGCAAGAAAACTGTCCTTTTTTGCACGCTTTCAGGATCAAAGTCCCTTTGTCAGGCTCTGGAAAAAGTATATATGATACAAGATGGTAAAAAGTCCCCATACATAGGAAATAAAGACCAACACGGCTACCAAGTACACCCCGACCATACTACATTTGTGGCTTCTAGTGGGAAAGCAGCAAGTGAACATCTGTATGTGACCCAAGTCTGTTACTAACTACCAGATTCAAAGGACTGTTTAGAAAAACTTACCTATAAACACAACACTGAAAAAAAAGGGAATCTATAATTAACGAAAGTCCCTGGTTTTTGCAATGGAATTAATTGTTTGTCAGCCAGTGATTTTGATGTGAAATTATTAATACAGCATAATCAGTAAACCCCTTGTTTTTGATCATTAGCAATCTTGACAAAAATAAAATATATGATTTATCAATAACATTAAATTTTCAGCCTTATTAAATAATACACTATTAAACAGGATATAATAATTATTCTGATGTGAATGGAGAGAGTCTTTTTACATTTTAGATAACAGAGGGAAATATTTAGGATTTTATCAGCATTATTGCTAATATACCCCAAGTTTTTCATGAGGGAATTTATTATAATCATTACCTACTTGCAATACCTACTCTGAAAGCTTAATTTTATGAAATAGTCCAAATACTCCTGAAAAAAATTACTTCTATAGCTTTCTTCACTAGCCATTCATTACTTAACAAACTATTAGATAGGTGCAAGTTTTTCTAGAAGATTTACACCTGCAGTTTGCTTGGCATAGATGTATTGTTTGAGGCTTTACAGACCAGGCCAATGGCACTCAGAATAAGATCTGCACTTGTGAAACAAGTCCACTTAAACATGTTTTTTCCTACCTATGTTCACATGATGCTATCCTATTTTGTTCACCTAAAGAGAAAACATATTCAACAAATCACACTAGGGCAAGCATCCTCTGTGCCTGACTGCCATTTACATGATACCATAAAGGTAATCAAATATGTCACATAACAGGTCAAAAGGTGGGCAGGCTGCTGAAACAAGCTATTTCTTTACAATGGTACTATCTTCGAGGATAAAATGTGTCATGTTTATATATACACCAAAGTACATAAAAAGAAGATTAACTAAGGAAAACAAAAATGACCGAAGAAAAACGTGGGCTTCAAGTCATAGAAGAGGAAGAAAGGAAGAGATTCACACACCTTAGGAATCCAGGTGCAATTTACAGCATAGGCCTAGCAATTAATACCTCTGCATTTTCCCAGAAACATTGTATTTTGGAATTCACCTCTTGAGTTCAGCTTAGGTAAAATTTGACAGGACTTTTATGAAATAACCTATCCTGTAAGGGGGGTTGATCCTACTGGGAAAAAAAAAAGCATTTTTGATTATTCTACACACTTAAAAGTGGTGCAAGTGGCACTATAAATGTTAAAATGTGTGGGCTACGTTAATAAAGCAGGCTAAGAAAGGAATCTGGTCACAATATGGAATATAAAATAGTAAAAAATTAGTTACACAAATCAAGACTTGGTAGAACAAAAAGTTGGCAAAAACTCCCTCAGCCATGGGGGGGCAGGAATAGGGGGAGATTATATTTCTTGTTTACAAATTGTCGCTTATGGTAATTTCTTCTTCTGGCCACCAGGGCATCTACCATGGGTAGACACAGCAGGAAACCATTTCAAATAGGTCAGTGTTGTACTAGCTGAAATATAAATAGGAGTCATCCTGCCACATGTTCAATACGCAACTACTAAACTGATAAAACAGCAGGATAGCACCATCTAGTGTTCAGATTCACAGTCAATAAATCCAGTGCATCAGTCCCCCAATGCAGATGACTGTTTTGCCTGATACTCTAAAGGAAAATTTTTTATATATAATACCAGAAAGAACAAACACGTAATCCACCACTCTCTTTGCAAGTTACCATCCAAGAACATATTAAAAAGTGTGAACTCAAATGTTTCACCTCAAACTAATTTCAGTTCTTTGCCACTGAAACTATCTGAGGAAGTTTTGGAAAGGAAAGAGTCTAACGGCCATCATTCTGAGGTTAACCTTGATAATTAAACATTTGAGTTCTTTAAAAATCAACTGCATTAGTAGAGAGTTTAAATCTACTTGTACTAATTGGCAAATCTCATAATTATCACCTGGCTTGGAACCAAGTATTTTTCATATAAGGTTCACATAAATCTCCAGAGTCCATCACCAAACAGGCATCTAGATGATTAAATTATACCTATGTAACAGTATTAATGCTATGGCTTCAAATAATATATTAAACAAACATTAAAACCTGTGCATTACAAGTATGAGGCTTCTGCATCATGTTAGCAGTAAAATAAAAATTAAGGAATATTACTATGCATAATCCACTGGAAGAATTTTAAGTCCTTGTGGAAAAATAAGTAAAACAAGGATAATTCCATTTGCTTAATTTATATTAAATTATAATTTATTAGTCAATTTCTCTCATCATTCCCAGTTAAAAAGTCATCCTAACTATAAAGTTGCTATCAAGGATCTCCAGTAATTGCCAACACACCGACAGTGACTTCTGCAAATGTCTGTAGCTCCCCTATAAAACCCGAGCACCGCCAGGAGTGACCAGGAATAACGGTCACAAGCTGGCAGATGTGCAAATGTGATAACTATTAAACTTATAGTTTCAGCTGGACACGATAAACGATGACAATGAAAACATTTTAAGTTACCAAGCACCAACTGAATTCTTTAACATTGTTAAAGAATGAACTTGGACAGAATTTATTTAATAGGTACTGGAATGCAACACTGTAGTAATATTTTCATTACCAAAACAGTTTTCAAATATTAGTACAGCAATAAGCAACATAAATTCCACAATAAGGAAGACTAGGTATATGATAATTTTGAGTGAAATAGTAATAATAAATAGTAATTTAGTTAACAGGGCAAATATATTCTATATCATTCAATCTACAGTGAAAAGCTGTCATAGTATTCACGAAAGTGTTGCTGAACAGAAAAGTCAACTCCATCTAAAATGCTCTAGTGGCTTAGCTTATATGGATAACAATTTAAAACAAATCCCATTATTATAAACATCTCAGGAAAGTCTGCGTCCCCTGAATATAAGATGAAGTATTACATTATTCAAAATTGTGAAAGGCTTTAGCTGAAACACTCATAAAATGTGCATCGGGAATACAGGAAATCATGGCAGGTCCAACTCCTGGTGCAAATTACCCAAGTATTAAACAATAAAAGCTATCACAAAAAAAACCCTTAAAAGCATTTAAGAATTGGAACAAAGCCAACTTCTCAAAGTATTGCATTTACCCTAAACAAAAAGCACTATAACTCAACCATATTATCAAACAATGATCCTTGAACAACAGACAATATCAGTTCCAAATGCCCTAATGGCCATAGCAGAAGCGCTCACATCGTGGACCTGTCAGATTCTGACGAATCTGTGAATTCTGCTAAATACCTGTCATCAAATCTCAGACTGGACACAAGAAGATACCAGGATACCACATGGGTCTGAGCAAACAGAAGTCTCTAAGCTAACACCCTGCTCTGATTCAGAGAGGCATGAGCTTTCATAGGCAACAACCTACTTTATCAGTTACTGACATGAAAGCTCAGACCTCTTTGACCACTTAGACCCTTGCATGTGCCTTGCCAACCTCTGCCTGACAGACAGACAAGCCTAGCCATCTCTGTGCATATGGGTCTAAAGTAATAATTTTGTTTTCCAAACAAACACCTTTTTAAACATATTTTTAAAACTAAATATTTAAACTGATTTTAAACATGCACACTAAATTTTCAAAATGTATGAAACAATAACAGCCTTAAATATTTCCAACATTCCTCCTCCTTGCTCCAAGTATTTGATTCATTTTAAAGAATAGTGATTCCAGGGTGGAAAAATTGATTTTTTTTTTAATTTAAATTGATTTTATTTAAATTATAATTAAGTTTTCCCTTTTAAAAATAAGCCACCTTAAAATTAAATTTGAATGTAATATAGCATATGCTAAGGTATAAATTTAGTATCATTATTAAATGCTTTAAATAAAGCATGTTGAGTCAAAGAGCCTCTACTAAAACCTGTGGAGTTAAAGGCTGATTTTCTTTTATATACAGAATGAGGGGGAAAGTTTCCAACTTTTGAAGTCAAGCCTTAAAGATATAGCACAATATTTCATGTGTTAGGAGCCTGACCCTGCAAGGAATGCAGAATCGAAACTACTGGATGCAAAAGATCAGCGAAGTCATCATAGGTGTTGGAATCTGGCCCCTGACTCCATCAGACACTATCATATGTACTCCTCGATAAGGATTATCCACTGAGTCCACCTGGATGGTATCTAACTCCTGTTTTATTCTCTCTGAGCTCTGATTAGTTCAACTCTCAAATCATGAATATTTACGAATTGGGACCCACAATGAAGGCTTATTCTCCATCTCATGGGAAAACCACCATCTACTCAGTAACTACCAACCTCCTGCTTCTTAATGTTTCTGGGAACCTCAGTTAAATGCTTTTCTTGGTCCCTTTGGATATGTAGAGAGATGTAAACATTAACTTTTCAAGTGCTCTATCCATGCCTCTAAACTAAAATACTACAGCGCACAGGGTTAAGGGGTTCCAATAGCAGAACCCCTGGTTTCTCTTCAGATCCAACAGCAGAAAATATGGTTTATTTGGGTGAGAGGGAGAAGAGAAGGGGAAAGGGTATGATGCATTAGTCACAGGGAGAAGAAATCTTGTTGTTAATTTCTGGTGCAGAGAAAGAAGATGGAGCATGCAAAGCTGAAAAAAAAATCGACTGGGAACTAAAAAAAAGCAGGAAAGCTTGTTTTCATTTCCAGTCTATGAATTAAAAAAGGGAAGAAGATGAGATTGATGAAGTTCTAAAAATTGAAAGGGATTAAAAATTTTCAAAACAGATTACAAATTATGACTATAACTCATTTTAAAGAGAATTAAGCAAGTAGGAACTCAAGCTCAAATGACTTTTACATAGGCATTTTGAAAATTTTCCTCATAGTGAGCTGAAATAATTGGCTTAAATTCACTAGCCACAGTTCAGACTTCTAACACTATAACAGTTAAAACTAGTGTTTAATAAATTAGTTAGTTGTAAATGTGCACCATATTTTGATTAACAAAGTTTCTATATCCAAAACATTAAAATTTGGTTTAATAAATTTGAAGTTCTGGTTTTGTGTTTAAATTAAATTCAAGTTGTCATCTTAACACAGCTTTATACAAATATGAGCAAAAGTAATCATTAATTATCAAGTGAATAAGAACTACATATTTCACCATTTTAGCATACTACTTGTAGTATTTCTAATGATCCAAATAAGCTATATATATTTTAAAACATATATGTACAGTAAAAGTTCAGTTAACCGGCATCTTACAAGCCAGCATGCTCCACTAACTGGCATACTGGCTTGTAAGATAAAGTGAAACCGGAAGTGCCCACCATGGCACTTCTGGTTTCTCCAAACCCCCGTGGCTCGGGGCAAAGCAGCCTGTGCTGCCAAGCCCCCACGACCTGGGGGCATAACAGGCTGTGCAGGGCCCACCTCCCTGTCCTGCGGGGCCCACAGGAAGGGCGGCGATGCCACAGGAGGGGCACCCCAAACACATCGGGAGAAGCGGTGGCCAGGGCCACTCCATTAACCGGCATATTTTGTTATCTGATATCGAATGGGGGATGATGGATAACAGAGCTTTTATTGTATGTAGTTCGTGTACCTAAGAAACATATGTACAAATCTACCGTAAAAATATTATTTAGTTGTAAATCAACATGCTTTAATTGTTATATCAACCGATTAACAAATATATTTTTTGGTTTTTGAAGAAAGGCATACAATGGAAAAGCTGATAAAAATGTTTTAAATTGGACTTTTGGGTCGCTGATCTAAATCGACTTTATTTAACCGTATCCACCCTGAGTGATTCAGACCAAAAGCAATCTATCCAAACTTAGACTACGTTTCAGTTCCTTGGGGATGCCTGGTGCAATGAAAATGGAAGGTCAATCCCTACATTTTTCTTACCTTGGTTTGTTGTGTGGTAGTGCCTTAGAATCAACTGCAAACATTTTGGAAACAAAGACAATGACTGGGGCTGTCCTTTCACTGCTGCACTTCATAAATGCTAAAAAGTGAAAGAAAAGTTTTAGAGCTTCCCAAATTTGAGGCTATAGCCATAATTTTACCATCTTTTGTAAAAGATGCCAAAGTACATATTAACAAGAAGAGAGAAAAGCGATTTAGCATAAATATTTTGGGAAGTTTCTTACACCTTCAAGTTTGCTTTATACCACCCAAATGAGAACGGGAGAAAATTTGTGAAATTGCACATTTTTAGTCACAAATGACTAAACACTCAAAATTAAATAAAAACACCTTAAGTGTCCAAAAGCAACTTAAGTCTCTGGGTTAGACTGAAAAAATTAGACATAATTAGTATTAAATGCTGAAACATCTGCCCTCTTGCCTCAATTCACACTTACATTTATAATTAAGACCCCAGTCTTGCAAGTGCAAACAGCAGTAAACAGCTGGACCCCGGTGCCTGCATGAAATCTCACTGACTTCAATACAGATCTACAGGCAAGAAGCTCGTCAGAAGATGAGAGACCTAATGTTGAAGATCAGGTGCCAAGGTTTTATTCCCCTCAAATTTTCTATTTATGACACTGCTATAATGTACTATGTTAGCCTACAAGAATGGTTCTCAACACTGTTAGACTCACAGCACCCCTGAAGAGGCTCAATGAACACCTAGGAAAACACCAGCTCATAGTGTTCACTTGGTTGGGGGTTTTTTTTGTTTTTTTTTTAAACAAGAAAATAAGAGATTCTTCTGTTGCAAAGAACTCAGAAAAACCACAACAGACCAGAATATTTTTATCACTATAGATTCCTATTTGAAATCTCTGGGTTTATCATGTGAACCCAATCCTCACACCTAACAGTGCTAACATTGAATAACACCCCACGACACCTTTGAAAGGATCTCAAGGCTGTGGCACCTTGGTTGGAAAAAAAAAAAAAAAAAAAAAAAATCACTGGCCTAGGGAACGGTCCTTTTGTTCCCATGCCACTCTGAGTATATTTTGTATTCCTAGTTTTTTTCTTTAGCTGGTTAAGGAACAATATCAAATACCAAATATATTTTGGTACCGGGGCTTCTGGCCTGGGACAGCGGGGCTGTTTATTGCTGCACCAACATGGGAAATTCAGGTAAGAAGTGGGGTGGGAGAAGGGGAGGACCACAGGGAATCGCCCCAGTCCCTGGGGCCGGGCCAGCTCCTGCTGAGCCCCACAGTCCATCCATGCAGCTGGGAGCCAGCAGGCGGGCAGGAAAGTGGCGGCGGGGGTTGCGGGGGTGGAATTGAGCGGGAGTGCAGAGCCTGTGCCCGTGTCCCAGGCCCAGAATGGGGTGGTAGGAGCACAGTCTGTGGAGCTGGACTGAGCTGCACCAGCAGGAAGAGGGGGAGCTGACCTGGCTCCATTGAGCCCCTGCCAGCTGGGACCCCACACTCCTGCTGCCCTGCTCTGGCCCTGGGAGACTGGCTTGGGCACCACGCTCCCGCCCAGCTGCCACTGGCTCCCACTCATTCCGAGCGTCCCTGCCCCAGCCCCGCAATACAGGCGCAGACCAGTGTGCAGCCCCGACCTCACACGGCCTGCATGGAACGAGCTGGTGCTCAAGAGAGGGGGAAAAGCAGCGCCCCACCCTTGTGCTGGAGCCGCTCACAGCCCACGCGGGGCTGTCCTGCCTCTCTGCCACATGACCACTACCCTGCAGGGCAGCAGTGGCAATGGAGAGCAGGCACAGGCAGCTTTGCATGGGCTCTGAGTGGCTGTAGCATGGGGAGCCAGCCACAGGGTGGGGAGGACTGCTTTCCCCCCCAACACTGAGCACCAGTTCGTTCCCCAGAAACTGCTGCTCGGTGCAGAGGAAAGCAGCCCCCTCCGCCCCCGCTCACCACCGGGCAACGTTTGCTGCGGCCACTCGCCCAGAGCTTGCGCCGCACTCGGCTGCAGTGTGGCTTCTTCACTGCCACCTCTGTGCTGCCCAGCGCAGCAGCAGTGTCCATGTGGAGCAGCCACAGGGCAGCACAGAGGCGGCAGTGAAGCAGTCACACCCCAGCCTAGTGTGGCGCAAGCTCCAGGCAGGCAGCCATAGCAAACACTGCCAAGCAGTGGTGAATAGGAGGGCTGCTTTCCTCCATGCTGAGCAGCAGCTTCTGCCCAGCTGCTGCTGCTGCCACAGCTCAGCCCCGACAGGTGAGCCTGGAGCTGGTGGAGGACCCAGGCTAGCAGCAGCAGTGGGGAAGTGGCGCTCAGTGCCTGTGCCTGCTCTCCATTGCCACCTCTGCCCGGGTGGGCGGTGGTGACACAGAGGAGAGGCAGGACAGCCCTGTGCAGGCTGCAAGCGGCTGCAGCACAGGGTGCCAGACACTGGGGGGGGGGTCATTTTTCCCCCATGCTGAGCACTAGCTCGTTCCCTGCAGGCGCATACAGGTCCAGGGCTGTGTGCTGGTCCCCGCCTGTACCACCGGGCTAGGGCTAGGGCAGGGGCACTGGGAGTGAGAAGGCACGCAGGAGCCATCAACACCTGGGCAGGAGCGTGGGGCCCACTCTGGTGTCCTGGGGCCAACACCAGCAGGGCCCAAAGCAGGTGGCAAGAGTGCAGGGTCCCAGCCAGCAGGGGCTCTATGGAGCCAAGTCAGCTCCCCCCTCTCCCTGCTGGTGCAGCCCAGCCCAGCTCCACAGACCCCTGCCAGCCTGCACCCTGTGCTCCTACCACCCCACTCTGGGCCCTGTTGACACTGGCCCTGGGACATTAGTGCAGGCCCTGCACTCCCACTCCCCCCCACCACTTTCCCCACTTTTGTGCCTGCACTTCAGCCACTCTGCACTACATGGCCCCCATACACACCCACATACACACCCCCACAAGCCCCCATATGCAATCATTTCTGCATATATATGACAAATGTACACAAATTAAGAAAAAATGTATTTTTAATTTATTTAAATTATATTATTGTGGGTGTTTGATTTTTAGTATGTAGTTTGTTTTTTTCCCCTAAAATGGCAAACCCTCTTCCCCAAAGGAGTACTTCCAGGGACAAGGGCAGGGACTTCTGGCAGCAAATGTCAGAGGTTAGGGGTGGGACTTCCATTCCCAAGATGGCAACCAAGGGGCAGGGCACCTGTCAGGAGCACGCAGCCCTTGACAGCTTGCCAAAACTTGGTAAGCGGCCCTCTGCCCTATATAACTGCCTACTCCTGCCCTATGGCAACACTGTTACTGCATGGCACAGTAACTGCCTGTACTGGACCGTATGCATACCGCATTTTTTTTTAGCAGCTACTTTGCCATAGTGGCACGCTATAAACAGGGGAGTGAGCCACTACAGTGAAGTAGCTGCTGGTCATATGTAGACACACATGGATGCTTCATGACCATAGAGAGTGTCGCTATGGCAAGGTAGCATCACATGTAGACATACCCACTATGTCTGATATTAGTCCAAAGCCAAAAAGTTCATGATTTACCATATAAGTCATTGGGCTGGGTCCCAGCAGTCAACAACATTTCAAGCCATGGTACTCCACAGCTCAGTATGTGGATGTGTAGTCGATATACCCGGTACAAAAGGATCCAGATGCTACCGGCCAAAGCTGGTAGCATTGCCAGAACCTGGCATTAAATACCAATCCAATTAAAGTCAATGGCAAAACTCCTAGCGACTTGAAATTATATGCCTTATAATTTCACATTCAGGGGAGAGGGCATTAATTTATTATTCTGAAAATGTGCCAAAAAAGCAGAATTATGAAATAGTTAAGAATTCAAGCTATTTATTTAGAAACATGATGCAAATATTTGTTTTACATTTATATATAATGGTTAAAAAGTGGGAATGCAACTAGTTCTGTGTTCTTATCCTTTCCTGGCATTCAACCCGATTGTCAGATCTGGGAGAGGTCAAACTACACAAAAGTAGATTTTTTTTCTTTTTGGCAGATTGTGACCTAAGTGAAAGTGTTGCTATACTGTTCAGCTATGTAGCAATAGCTTTTCATCAACACAGTTTAAAAAATACACAGATGAATCAAACCCACCCTTTACTGAAATCAGCTATATTTAGTACAAAACATTTTCCCATTCATATCAAAGTTTCCCATTATGTGAATTATGGAAACATTTTTTCAATAATAAATCTTTATACAATCTTGGCTTGCATTCTAAAATGCTATCTTAAACCTTTCTAAGATGGATTAACTTAGTGTATATGATGCAGTAAAATATGAACCACAGCTTCCCATGGGAAAAAATGAAGACTAGCCTGATAGTTACTGTTACATGCATTGTTGGACTATACCGAACTAATGCATTTTGAAGGCATGTTTCAGAGAGACACAGAATTACTCCTCCCAGCAAATTAATTTCTTAAACACCACTAGTTTTTACCAGTACAAAAAAGTTTGCAATAGCTGTATTACCACTGTGGTGGCACAACAGGGAGCACTATTAGGCAGGGATTCCCGCCTCATTGTGCCAGGCCCAAAACCCCACTTCAGAACTCTTCCTCAGGGAGCCTACAGCTGGTTGTCCCACTTCCCGGAGAACCCCTGCAAGCCTGGGGTAACACTGCCACCACCCAGGCACTGGTCTCTGAAAGGGCTCTGTGCAGCCCAGAGCACACAGACCCTGCAAACCTAGGGGGTGCTTTGTCCACAGTAATATTTCTTGGTGCTTCTTTCAGCCTGAAGCACCCAATATAGCATCAGGAAAAAGCGAAGGAAAATACAAAGACAAACTTCCCTGGCAAAGCAGGGTGCAGAAGGCCTCTCCCCCTCTTGGTGCCCAACAATGCAGGATGTAACCCCACACCTTTATGGATCAGAAGGGTTGGGGTTGGCTGAGGTAGTCAGAATACACTTTTAGCTAACAAAAGCAACTTGAGTCTTTACAGAGACTGAATACAGCAACTCTTTTAAGATGCAACTTGCCTACGTATAACTCCTGGCAGGTTTCCAGGTTTCTACTTACAGAAATCACCAGGCTGTTACCTGGCGTATTTTCTTGTAGTTTCCAGGTGGCCACAGGAAGGAAGAGAGTGCTGCCCGGTCCCCCTAGGAATTTTATCTGGCCAGGTCAGATTCCTATCCCATTACCTGGATTAGTTTTTATAACCCTCGTGTCCTGCTTTGTTTTTCTCACTCCTACCTACCTCACCTCTTTCTCGGTGCCCCTTCTTCTATACACTAATCACCGCTTTCTATTTCATAGCTCTGCTTCCTACAGTCCCTTAACAGCATCTGATGAAACAAGTCCTCTACTTATGAAAGCTTATGCCATACATGTAAGTTAGTCTATAAAGGTGCAAAATCTACTGTGCCTTCTGCCTGACTTCATACTACCATGGCTATCACTACAAAAATTATTCAGTATAGCAAATTCAAACAAAAAAACTATTTCTTACACCTTGCTAAACATAGGTAGTCAATACAACAGGCATTAGACCAAGCTTCAGTCTCTAGAGGCTGTTAACATATTGAGGATGTTTACATTCATCTTGATACAATTTTCCAATCTAATCTACTTTACATTTCAATAGATAATGCTTACTTCCCATCTGCCTCTTCAAAATCTCTTAAATCAGTGTTTCTCAACCCATGGTATGCATACGCCTGGGGGTACACGAGACACAGGCAGGGGGTACATGGGTGCTGCATTTGGTCTTTGCCTGCTCAGGCCAGAAATCCTGGCTGCTACCCCTCCTGCCAAGTCCAGTGCACCAGGGCTTTCACTCCCCAGTGTCAGTGTGCCGGGGGATAGGGAGAGAGGCCCCGCACATGCTGCTTTGCCCTGGGCCGTGGTGGAAAAAGTGGGACTCAGCTCATGGCGGCGAAACCAGAAATGCCATGGTGGGACTTTCGGTTTCCTTTTTGTCAAGTAGAACGGCAGGGGGTATGTAAGATACCAAAGGTTGAGAACTACTGTCTTAGATATACCCTCAGACATTACATTTATTTGTGGTTTGAGACATTTAAAAATACCATGCAATGCATAGGATCTCAGAAGCATCCTGAACAATAAAAAAGGACTAATATTCTGGGATATTATTAACAAAGGTTTACTATACCACTACCTGCAAACTAAGTGCCAAATGCAAAGCAGACGTTAAACAGATTCTCAAGACCCAAAACTGATATGAGAGCAATTTACAAATAAAGACATCTTCAAATTGGTATAAAAAATATTTACTCACCATTTTTCAGCTCTTGCGTTTCTGGTGGTAAGGAATCAAATGTTCTAGCTCCAACACACATCAATTTTTCCACTCTCTCAGCAGTAATATCAAGAGGACTAGGAAGTTTATTACACACCATAGCTAAAACACATTGTTAAGGATACATGGAAGCCTGCTACAGAATTCTTTATTAATAAAAAAAATATATATATGGTAAATGCTTCCCATTTTGTATATCTCAAGAACGGTATTACTTGCATACACCAGCGGTCAGAAACAGCTGATTTACTAATATCCAAATCCATCCCCTGGTTTTATGCAGCTCCAGCTAAAGTTAAGAGCTTCCTGGCATATGCAGAAGGACAGAATACTTAAGGAGAATACGCCCACAAGGCATCAGCAAAAGTTTTATTCAGATTTAAAGGACAAGTGAGTCACAGACAAACTCTATTATGAAAAGGTGATCATGGCATCCTTCAGAAAAAGACTTCTAAAATATATATGTGAAGGACCAAATAAAGCTACATAACTGAAACATACTGTAAACCCACACGACTTAAAAACACTTCATAAAATTTCTTTATTTTTTAAATGGAAGTGTGCAAGCAGGAACACCAACCAGGCAGAAATAAATTAATTACAGGTGTAACTTAATATTAATATTGAGAAAATAAATCCCCTGGTATATTTGTGGAAAAAAGAAATTTTTACACAAATAATTAAATCACATTAAATAAGAAAGTGCTCTGAAATCTCAAAACTGCTGGTAAAGTACAAAGCATATTTATCCTTAAGGATACAGAGGACAGCCTCAGATATGGGTAGCCACTGACTGCAAATAGCATTGAGGTGAACTCTTGGATCGAAATGACGTGCTTCACGGGCTCCAATTTTCAGTTCCAAGGAGGTGACTATTTTATCAATTTTATCTTTGTCTCTACAAAAAAAAGAACGGCAATATGACCTATAACAAGCACCTACAGCACTTGCAATAAACTGGTCAAAACACAGCAAGCAAGCATCTTCATCTGAGCACATAGTACATGAAAAAGATTCAGTGAATACACTGAACTTTGCTTACCTTTTCATAACAGCTTCATATAGACTCCATATATTGTCCAGAACTAATTGCACAAACAGAGGTTTTTTTCCTTTTGACTAGAAGAACATAGGGCAATATTTAGGAGCTTAAATAAACATTATATAGTTGATAATGAATAAAACTATAGTGTTAAAGTGCCAATCTTCACAAGCAGTATTTTTAAGAAGTCCTACTAGATCAAGGCTATTGGCTGGGCAATGTGAGTGGAAGGTGAGCTAATTTAACAATTATAATGAGATCTGGGTGGGGCAAGTTGCTGGACCAATGTGCCATCAAACAACTGGAAGCAAACACTCGATTTTTAACATGAAGGAGGGTGATAAATACTGACTGTGCATATATATTAGGCAAATGATACTGGCCTAATCCTGAGCCTGTCTTCAGCTACTTTTTAATATGGTTTTGCCTTCTAGGTTTCAGAAAAGGAAATATTAATAATTAAATGGGGGAGAGGAGAGAAAGGGTGCATGATTCATGAAAGAACTAGATTCCCAGCCACAGTCCCCACAGTGTATCCAACTTACGAGGACAGATATACGCCGACCTTCTGTGGCAAAGGCTCTAAAGCTGGAGGTGTAAAGTCCTAGCAAAGGCTCCTTCCTGTAACTCCTACATCACCCACCCATCTCTCACCCTCAATACAATGTCCCTGTACACCATGCCTGGCTGCTGGAATGCTCCTTATACTGGGCATCGAGATACAAATGTAAGAGCTGCTGTAATGTGGATAAGCTACATGTAGTCTCTTTAGGCAAAGGAAACCTTTGTTGACTAGACTGAAGCCTTACGGAAGCTTTGCCCCATGAAAATGCCACAAACTGCCCTATTGAATGGGAAGCTATTGTTTTCATTTATATAATATGAACTGAAAAGGTATTATAGCATGAAAATTATCTTCTTAAAATGGAAACCAAAATTAGAAAATATCAGGCTGCAGATCAAGACATGTATGTACCTTCTGTTATTTGAGAGTGAACTTTAAACACCACTACAATAAAAGGAAAAAGGTCAACCAAGAGCTTCAACCCAATATATCTATGCATCTCAGCAAAATTACCTGGTCACCTTTCATTATCTTCTTTGCCTTTGTATTAAGATAATAATCTCCCCATAAGGTCTTCAAAAGTACTGCAGGCTTGATTCCAATCTTTTGACTATACAATTTCGCAAAAGGTTCAATGCTAAAAGAAAGCAAAATCCATTTTGATACAAAATATATATATATATATATATATATATATATGTATGTATACAATATATACAGAGCATTACACTTACCTGCATTTCAATCTTAAATATTTTGTCCCTTAGTTATTTCCTCTTTAAATGTGGGGTGTTTAGTTCTTATAACTATGACAACATTTTATAACTCAAAAATTAAATCAGTATTAATAAAATCTTAGTTAACAAAGGCCAATTAAAGTTTGAACCAGATTTGAAGAAACAGACTTCAGATGCTATTATGATGCTATTACAACATAAGACAGAATCATAAACACATTTTAGGTTCTTCATATTAAGACAAGAATCTAAATTTCTTCCTGTCCAAATTATGTTTTTAATTAGGTTTTTTAGTCAAAACTACGAAGTGCAGGCCTCGCCCCCTCCCCCATCGACCCTGCTCCTTGGAGGTGGCGGTAGCACAAGGTGCTGGCGGCACCGTGCTGAACTCACTCCCCCCCCACCCCCTTGCTCCAGCCTCACTGCCGCATCCAAGGCATGGCTTGCCCCCACACCCAGCCCTGCTCCTTGGAGGCACTGGCAGCGCTGGCCAGGTTCATCCCTGCCATCACGGTGGCGCTCCATCCCCAGAGGGGGACGTAGAGGACGGACTGGTGCAGTGGAGCACCGCCATGACAGAGGGGTTGGAGGAGGGGAGG
>NW_017728911.1:25573390-25595315 GCF_001723895.1 Crocodylus porosus | reverse complement strand
AGGGGTGGCACACAGGACCAGAGGCAGAGCAGTGGCACTGCAGGGCACTGGGTGGTGGCCAGGGCCATCCCTGGAGGGGGTGGGGGGGTGGAGCGAATCAAGACAACTGCCCTGGGCTCCACAGACAGTGCCATACAGGCCCTGCCATGGCTGCCGCCGGCTCCACACTGTGGATGCTTGCCACCCAGCTTGCTTTACACAGTTTGCTGTTTCCCCCAGGGTTTTAAACTGATAATAGGATATTCCCTCATTACCTAACATCCACAGCCAGGCTTCCTCAACAGGGCTGCATACTCCCTCTTAAAAGGGCCAGACTGCCCTGTTACAACCCTCTACATCCTGGGTTGATTTAAATGCTGTTCAGAGGTAAACGCTTTGCATCTCACTGTATATCCAAATATGGATATCCAACACCTGTATATGCTCTATAGCATTTTTATACATAGAAAAACCCAAGTGTGTACACACACACACACACACACACACACACACACACGCGTGCTGTTGAGGCAATACTATTTATAGCACTCTGGGATCTGATCATCTGTCCTTGAAGGCCACAGAAGCTTGGGCTCAAGACATCACATAGCTAACAGGGAACCTCAATACCTCCCAGAAGTTAGTAAACTATAAGCTATGACTCTGAAAGAACTTAAGGGTGTTTTTCAGAAGTTAATCCAAGGCTCTGGAAGTGCAGGGGAGAAGGAGGGGAATAGAAAAAAAGCCCTCATGATTTGCAGTGTCAAGGCTGCTACATACATATTTACTGTATCCTTTCAATACCTGGAGCTTATGACTAAAGCAGATCAGCGATGGATCAGGCTGGTGCCATCTAATGATTTTACCCACTCTGCCATGAAAACATGGAATATTCTTAGAAACAGTACCATAAAAACCATCTGGACCTGCCCTGATTGAGCAAATGCTTCACTGACCTACATTTCATTAGATAGTCCTACTGGCAGCCTGAACACATCCTCCTGAGATTAATTAAGATAATAAATGCTCCTTTTCCCATTAAAGGGAATATATGCAATATTTGCCTTTGCTGTCTCCAAACTTGAGCATGCCAACAACTGAAAAGGAGGAAAAAAAAAAAAAAAGGGGGAAGGGGGAGAGAAATGGTCCCTTGGACAAATTATGGTGTGGGAAAAACTTACATTTTAGCTTATTTGAAAGGGAGATTTAACTGCTGCTCAAAACTATGCATCATCTGTTAGGCTGTAACTGCTACATCTTCATGATCCTGTAGCAATACAGGTAATGGAGTGGTTTGCTACACTTGTTTCTGCTACAGAACCATGCAAACTTAACAGTTGTACCATAGTTGCGTATCCTGGTATCCTTTAATACTAATACAATTGCTATACATCCGTCCATGCCCTATGTTAATCCAACTAAAAACAAAATGAAATAAAAATACAAGTTTTACATGCAGAAAAATACAAGTATATATGCTATTTATAGCACTCTGGGATCTAATACACATAGGCTCCTGGTCAGGACTTCACTAACCTAACAAGAGACACCAAAACTTCTCAAAGTCAGCAATCTGTATTATACTGTAGAGAGCAGTGTAATACAAATTATTTTACTCGTTCTATAGTAAATCCCAAAAAGAAAAAAGATTGAGAGCATGTCAAACAAAGAGATTCCAAAATGAGTCCCACCTGCCTCTTTGCTGAGATGCTGTTCTATATGCCGAGACTAATACAATACAAAAATAATTTCAAGCCAGAACACTGAAGAAGCAAATCAGAGCTTTAAGTAACCTAAACAGAAAATGATCCAATTAATCTTTGGGGAAATCTTAAACACAGAGATTTACTGCTTAATGCAAACAAATTTATTACAATTTTAAAATGTCATCTTTCATCAGTACTGTTTTGTCATATCGTAATCAGAAAGCTTATCAATTCTCTTTAGCCCACCAATATATTAAAACACACAAACAAGCCTAAGCCAGGTTCCTAACCCTTTACTCATGTGAGGCTAAATCACAGCCTGGCATCTTATTTACATTTCAGTCTTGTGCCAACTCTATATCCAATGACCTGTACACCCAAATATCAAGAACACAGTAGATTCAAAATATAAATAAAGGACAAAATCAGCTCCATTTTCTGCTACCTTATCAGAGCATCATTAATCACCTCCAGATTAAGGGTTTTTTTATATACTTGTCATCTAGTCCTTTGTATATATTCTTCCATTACATTTTCTGGAATATTAGCATTCAAGCTGCCTTCAAAGAAACTAACGGTTCAACAAAAGTGACAGACAATGAATTTGACAAACAAGGCTACCAACATCACCTCACCTTTATCAGAAAAGTATTGTTTTTACCTAACTGGTTTGTTTGTTTTTTGGAAGACAGAAAAGGCTAAATATTCATCTTTCAAATGCACAAAGAAAAATCATAGCATACCCCTTGCTCTACTCCCTCCCTCAATGCTGGGGCCTCAATCTGCCCCCCCACCAAGCTCATTTCCTCACAACCAACTTACCAGCAAGACACTGCTGGGCTGTGATCCTGGCTGCCTGCATGCTGCGCTGCAGCTATGCGCATACACGGGGGCATTTATCAGTGACACTACCAGCCAAAAAAGGTTGATTGATGATAATGTCAGTTTTCCTTATATCGGTCCTGATCTGATATGAGACCGTTGTATCGGTGCACCTCCAATACAAACTGTTCAGGAAGCACAGGAAGGGAAGAAGAGGAGGAAGAGTTGCACTTCATGTAAAAAAAACCAGTATGATTGCTCAGAGCTCCAGTATGAAGGTGGTGACAGGCCTGTTGAGAGTTTCTTGGCACAGGGGGTCTGAGGGGAGAGTAACAAGGGTGATGTCATAGTGGGTGTCTGTTATAGATCACCAGACCAGGAAGAAGTGGTGGATGAGACTTCAAACAGCTAGTAGAAGGCCCTGGCTCTCATGGAAGACTTCAATCACCCTAACTTCTGCTGGGAGGGCAATACAGCAGCGCATAGGCAATCTAGGAAGTTTTTTGGAGAGTACTGAGGACAACTTCCTGGTGCAAGTGCTGGAGTGGCCAACTAAGGATCATGCTCTTCTTGACTTGCTGCTCACAAACAGAAGAATTGGTGGGGAATGTAGTAGTGGATGGCAACCTGGGGCACAGTGACCATGAGATGGTCAAGTTTAGGATCCTGAGGAAAGGAAAGATGACAGCAGAAGTGTAAGGACCCTGGGCTTAAGAAAAGCAGATTTCAACTCAGGGAACTCATGGGCAGGATCTTCTGGGAAGCCAGACTGAGGGGGAGGAATACAGGAGAGCTGGCTGTACTTGAAATAAGTCTGAGAGTGGAGGAACAAACCATCCCAATGCATGGGAAGACTACCAAGTATGACAGAAGACGAGCTTGGCTTAGCAGGGAACTCTTCAGTAAACTAAATCACAAAAAGGAAGCTTATAAGTGAAAACATGGACAAATAACTAGGGATGAGTGTAAGAGCATTACTCAGGCGTGCAGGGATGAAGTCAGGAAAGCCAAAATTCAATTGCAGTTGCAGCTAGTAAGGGATGTGAATGGCAACAAGAAGGGTTTCTACTAGTATGTTGGTAACAAGAGGAGGATCAGGGGAAGTGTGAGTCCCTTAACTGAATGGAGGGGGAAACTTTGTGATAGAGGATGCAGAAAAGGCTAAATATTCAATACCCTTTTTGACTCGCTCTTCACAGGCAAGGGCAGCTCCCAAACTACTGCACCACACAGCGCAATTTGGGGAGGAGGTGAGCATCCCTTAGTGGTAAAAGAACAGATTAGGGACTATTTAGAAAATCTAGGCATGTACAAGGCCATGGGCCCAGGTGGGATGCACCTTAGGGTGCTGAGGGAGTTGGTTGATGCGATTGCAGAGCCCCTCACAGTCACCTTTGAAAACTCATGGTTATCAGGAGAGATCCTGGATGATTAGGAAAGGGCAAACCACAGTGCCCATATTGAAGCAAGGGAAAAAGGAAGATCCAGGGAACTACAAACCAGTTAGTCTCACTTCAGTCCTTGGAAAAATAATGGAACAGATTTTCAAGGAATCCATTTCTAAGCACTTGGAGGAGAAAAAGGTGATTAGGAACAGTCAGCATAGATTCACCAAGGGCAAGTCATGTCTGAACAACCTGACTGCCTTCTATGATGAGATGACTGGCTCTGTGAATGTGGGGAGACCAGATGTGGTATACCTTGATTTTAGCAAGGCTTTTGATAGTCTCACAACATTCTCCCAGGCAAGCTAAGGAAATATGGGCTTCACGAGTGGACTGTAAGGTGGATAGAAAACTGGCTGGAGCATCAGTCTCCAAAAATAATAATCAGTGGCTCATGTCTACTTGGCAGCCGGTATCAAGTGGAGTGCCCCAGGGGTTCGTCTTGGGGCCAGCTTTGTTCAATGTCTTCATCAATGACCTGGAAGATGGCATAGAGTGTACCTTCAGCTAACTCACAGATGACGCCAACCTGGGGGAGTGTAGGGTTAGGATTCAGAGTGATCTAGACAAACTGGAGGATGGGATCAAAAGGAATCTCATGATGTTCAACAAGGACAACTGCAAATCCTGCACTTAAGATGGAACAATCCCATGCAGCGGTACCGACTGGGAGCTGACTGGCTGGGCAACAGCTCTGCAGAAAAGGACCGGGGGGGTTACAGTGGACAATAAACTGAATACGAGTCAGCAGTGTGCCTTTGTTGTGAAGAAAGCTAATGGCATACTGGGCTGTACTGGAAAGTGTGCCGCCAGTAGGTCGAGGAATGTGATTATTCCTGGTTTGGCCACATCAGTACTGTGTTCAGTTTTGGGCCCCCTTTACAGAAAGGACAGAGACAAATTGGAGAGAGTTCAGTGTAGGGCAATTAAAATGGTGAGGGGTCTGGGGTACATGACTTTTGAGGAAAGACTGAGGGAACTAGGCCTATTTAGTCTGGAGAAGAAGAGACATAATAGCAGCCTTCAGCTACCTGAAGGGGGTTCCAAAGAGGATGGAGCTGGACTGTTCTCAGTGGTGGCAGATGACAGAACAAGGAGCAATGGTCTCAAGCTGCAGCAAGGAAAGTTTAGGATAGATATGAGAAAGAATTTTCTCACTAGCAAGGGAGTAAAACACTGGAACATGTTACCCAGAGAGGTGGTGGAAGCTCCATCCTTGAAGGTTTTCAAAACCTGGGTAGACAAAGCTTTGGCTGGGATGACCTAGTTGGGGATGGTCCTGCTTTGAGCTGGGGGTTGGACTAGATGACCTCCTGAGATCCCTTCCCACCCTAACTTCCCATCATTCTATGATTCTAAGGTGGCAGCCAGAGGAGAGTGGGTACCAGGTGGGAAGCGGGGGCTGCGCTGTGGTTCCACAGACTTGGGTTGTGGCCAGCAGGCAGGGGCACTCAGTAGTACCTGAGATGCAGCCTGTCCCAGCCCGTGCAGCTCCACAGGGATGGTCCACAGCACCCTGCCCACTAGGGCAGTGGTCTCCAAAGTGGGGTGCGTGCACCCCAGGGGGTGGGCAAGATGATCCATTGGGGTGTAGGAAGAAAATATTAGAACTTCTATTTATATTTATATAAATATACATATATTGGCGGTGGGTGCTCAAAATTTTTTTACTGATAGGGGTGCACGATCAAAAAAGTTTGGAGACCACTGCACTAGGGGACACCACCTGGCCAAGACGGGGCTCCTGGCTCGGCCTCCCTGTATGCCAGGCACAATGCAAGTGGAGCGTCCAACGGCCTAGCCATGGGGGCCCAGCTGCAGGAGCTCCCCAGACCCGAGGAACAGCCACCACAGGCAGAACTCAGGGCTGAATTGGCCACGAGCCTCCAGCCCAGAGGCCCTCCACAGCACCTGCCCAGGCCCTGGACTCTTCCACCCGCAGCCCTGCTCCAGGGGCTGGGCTGGAGGGCACAGCCCAGGGTCAGGGGGCAGGGTCATGACAGGCAGCCCTCTTAGCCAAATCAGCAGCAAGGGGCAGGAGGCAGCAGCCATCCTACCTGCTCACCTTCGTGCCGGCAGTCCTCCTCCCCCTAGCAGGTTGTGCAGCCAGGACTGCTGGTTCCCACTGGGGAGCTAGCATTTTATTGTTAGTAAGTTTGGGTTTTTCTTCCCCCACCCCCCATTGATTTCATGGAGATCACCTGACTTTTGGATTTCCCACAAAAAAAAAAAATCACAATTTGAGTAGGTCCCTACTTATAGTTAGTTATAAATATCAAGCAAACTGAGATGAAGAGAAAGCATCAGATAATTACAGCTAGCAACTCCTAGCTGAGCAGATTATGTGCAAGTACTCATAACATTAATTCTATATCATTATGTTAAACCCAAAGTTCTCTCCCTGAAACTTGATCTTTGCTTTTTTGTTTTAATATGCTCCTCCTCAAATTGTGTTAATATTAAAACCACTTAAGCTACAAATTGTTTTATTATTTCAGCATAAAAATAGAAATGTTATAACACTTGTTTAAAAGGCACAAAGCATTTTGAAATTGGTTAAATAGTTATAATAATTTCACACTTTATTGTACTACTTTAAACTGCAACATACTCTCAGTGTAGCAAAGCTATTATCAAAGCCCAAAAAAAAAACCTGAAAAGATTATGCAACTATAACTTAAATGTTCCGTGAAGCATGTTGATCTATCACTATTAACATTACATATATTTTTAGTGTAACACCTACAATCAGGAAAAGAAAAGCATGTAAAAATTAGCTGTACATTTAATGTTATAAAAATCAGACCAAGTGAACATTTGCTATAACAGATATCCAAAGAGACTAATATACTGTAAGTGTTGTTTAAAACTTGAGGTTTATTTTGAACCTCATTGAATACCACAAGTTTAATGATTATTATCTCATTTTGTTTGCCATCAGAAAGACTATACTACTTATTAACTGACAGGCAATGAAAATAGGCAGATGACAGGGCAGAGAGGTACCTTAGAGGCCAACTCATTCAGAGAAGCAAAAATTGTAGGCTACAGCTAATTCTGTCACAGCAATCGGCAAAACAGGCTGCAGCCTACAAAAGTTCATGTCTCTCTGAATGAGTTAGCCTCTAAGGTCCCAGCCGGCTCTGCCTTCTAACTTCAGGCTAACATAGCTAACTACATCTCTCTAGAAAATGCAAGTACTCTCCTGCCTAACACATTCATTGCATTTATTTTAAACATATTCATGGCTCATAACTGATTAAATGTAATACAGAAAAAGCAAAAAATAACAATTATTGCCAGTCTGCAAAATTGGGGGAAAACTGAATATGCATATGTTCAATCAGAAAGACAAGAGACACACTTTACTTGAACAAATTGTATTTAAAATTAAAATCTGATTAACTCTTTTCTGTAAATAATATTTGTATTTTTCAAGAAATCACTAAGAGTATCTTATTCCTACATATACGTCCACCAAGAACTCTCACCTGCATTCATACTCCTACTAAAGTAGAAAAGAAAGGGTAAGACAAATATCCCTCCTCCAAGATATGCTCTCTCTCTCTTGCTCTTCCCCTCCCTTGCCCTGTTTTGTGTTTAAACCAAATTTTCCAAGGAAAGAATCTAGTTTCCAAAGCTATATAAAACATAGTTTTTTAGATTTCAATCCTATATTTTTATTGCAGCTGTTTTAACTTAAGCCTCTTGGAGGACAAATTTACTGACAATTCAAATGAGTCAAAATCAGCCAGGAGCACAAATACAGCATCATGATCTAGCATTGAGCACTGCAGACCTGGCAGTTCTCTCTGCTATGAAGTGAGTATTAAAGGGACCACTGACCGATTAAAAACAAAAAACGGACAAATCCCTCCTTGTAAGAAATATTATTACAAATCTTTTTTCTTTTGACCTATAAGTTCTCTTTTGACACGTTATTCAGAGTAAATAAACTAAAGAAATCAACGTTACTATCCAGTTCTTCTGTGCTGGCTGAAAACTGATGGGTTTGTATTACAAACTCCACAGGAACCTGTTAAACCAAGCAAAACTAGTCTTGAATTAAAAACAAACAAACACTCTGTACTTACTGGAATTCAATTTTCTATTATAATCTTTAAAAAAAAAGTTTGTCTCTCTCTCCGATTATTTATACATTCAAGATAAAGACAAGCACTCCACCTTGTGGCAAGTAATCAGAATGTCTTTAATCTTCACATGGTTTACTGTTTTCTGAACAAAATGTTAAGAACAAGTAAAATAAGAAAGCAAATGAAGAAAAATGAAAAAGAGTAAGTGACAACAAGCTTCAAAGTACTGTGATCTACGAAATATGTTCTCCTTTTATTCTTCATTTATTTAAGTATCTGCTGAAATACAAACCCCATCCTCATACAGTGGCAAGAAAACCAATATGAAATTTGTATGCTTGCAAACACATGAAATGTACTAACTAGATCCTATACTATAGAAAAGTTAAAAAAAAAAATGAGGATTTAGTATCAAGGACACAAATTAGAGCATCTGGGGGAAAATATTATATAGTATACACACATGGGTGACTGGTGCCACCTGAGTCAGGGGGGCACATGCCCCCCCAGCACTTAGTCAGCAACCAGGGGGGTGGAGGAGTGGTCCCCGCCACAACCAACTGCACAGATGAGGAATAGGTCACAACACTCCCAGAAGTAGCTACAGCACTCCTGACACTTCAGCCAGTGCTCCCACTCCCTGGCCGGTGCTCACAGTGGGAGGCACCGGCACTGCCTCCTGCCCCCCCTGCCCGTCACCTAAGCGGGGAGCGCAGCCTGTCAGGGGGTGCACCAGCACGTGCAGCCTGTCAGGGGGTGCACCTACACATCACCACTGCATATACATATAACTGGATATAGAGAGAGATGCAAAATGCTTACCTCTGAACAGCATTTATATCTGTCCAAGAGGTTTTCAGCTGTCTTTGCATTCTAGATGGTAAAAAAGTAAGACTGGAATGAAATCTTAAGACTTACTGACTTACCCAAAACCCCAGCCATCTATTGCACTGGCAAAAACCACATTCCCCTGGTCTGGTGAGAAGTAAAGATGTGAATCATCAGTGTCTTCTAAGCCAGCGCTCCAGTCATAAACTTGGTCTCCAGGTACAGAATCTGAAATAATTTGAGTTTCTGTTTCTTTTTCAGCTCTTTCTTCCAAAACTTTAGAAGTAAATAGTGCTCCAGTGACAGCATTAACCTAGGGAAGGATATGTAAAGCCACAGAAAAAGTTAGTGTTCCATAACTTCACAGATTTCAACATTGCACTCTTGTGACTTACTTAAAAATTGAAAGCCCGCATGCTTAAGTGCCAGCACAAAATTTAAGGTATAGATACTGGGCATCTATAAATACAGGTATAAATTCTTGCCCACCTGAAGGTAGTAGTTTTATCAAGGATTTAAATGGAACTAAAGATTTCACATGATATTTGGAGCACTTCAGTTCCAGTACAGACTATTTTTGTTTATAAAGTTACTAATCTTCAATTACAAAAGATATTCTTCTACAGAATGAAGTGTGAAACAGTCTCCAGTAAAAATAAATAAATAAAAATGAGACATCTCTCCAGTTACAGTAATGTCAAACTGAATTTATAAGGAAATGTGTAAACACTAAGACCTTTAAAGCTAGATTAAATTCAACCCCCTAAATAAGGAAGCCAATGTTACTGAATATTAAATAGTGGTCTCCCACTTCCAAGAAACTGCAAGACAATCCATAGTCAGAAAAAAACCATTTAAAATATCTTTCCCATAAAACATACTTGAGATGCAGACTAATTAGTAATTGACAATACTTCTGGACAGCTTATTGAGAAGAATTTAATACTATTTTCAAAGCTGTATACAACACTTGGTCTGAGCCTTCAAGAGGCCAAGCTTCTAAATTAACAAAAAAAGACAACAGGAGTAGGAATTAAGTAACAGCATTCATTCTTCTCACTTTAAAGGAGAAAAAAACATTGCATGTTTTTCTGAAGGTAAAGAAAACTGATCACACAAAACTACCTTTATTTCTACTTCCCATTAGAATATTAAAAACAGAATGTTGCCCCCGGTCTCAGTTCAAACACTGAGAAAAAAAAAAGGAAAACAAAACAACATCTTCTGTTTGAATATTTTCCTGTAGCCTTCATACCTGTTCCAATATATTCTTAAGGTGAGAATATGCTTCCTGGGGATTGAACTTCAATTCCACTATCAAGCGATCAATTTTATTTATCACCAAGACTGGGCGGATATTTTCTAGCCATGCTTGTCGCAGAACTGCTTGAGTCTAGCAGAGGAAAAAAACAAAAGGGGGTTAAGGGAGGGAGACCATGAAAATGCTAAGGAAGGTTTACGATCGCCAAGGTATTGCAATGTTCAAGATAATTTTTAATACCAGAATTCAAATAGCATTTCAGGCTGTGTTTTTTTTTAATTAAATTAATTACTACAGAATTATTCCATAAACAATAAAAATTATGGAATCAAACATTTTTACAAACTTCTGGCCACAGTAGGACAGACTAAAATTTTTTTGGGCAATTCTGATCCTTAAATATAATAAAATAAGGCAGTAAATAGAAAACCTTGCCTTTGAAAAATAACACAGAAACAAAACTAAACAAGACTATGCCCTTCTGCATCTTCTTGGCCTCTGCACTGCACTGATACCCCATTGCTAGCAAGAACATGCCATTCCTCCTCCAACACTATGGCAGCAGTATTTCAACTATAAATTCCTAAACACATTCTACAGTTCATCTCTTGAGCAAACTGGCTAATCAACACTACTAGAAATCTAACTAACTTCTATCACGTCTTACATGCAAAGTTACCATTCATCAAAACAACATTTTATAAACTTGTGGCCACTAGCTAATTTTTCATTTCTGTTAATGTACTTAAGACAGCTAAACTGTAATATTTTAATTTATTCTCTCTTCCCCACCCTCACTCTCAAGTAAATATTGTATATCACCTGTGGACAGACTCCTTCAACAGCATCCACCACTATGATACAGCCATCACAGAGTCGGACAGCAGTAGATACTTCTGAAGAGAAATCCACATGACCGGGGGAGTCTATTAGATTAATCAGATACTGCTGATCACCTAAAATTAAACAGATAAAATTTTAAACATATAAAGAGAACATGAAAAAGCCACTTGTTAATATTAAATGTCTTTAATTAAGTGGCTGACAAGCACACAAAAGACCAGAATTTTCAAAAGGTATTAAAGCAATGAGGACAGGCCCTTTAGAAAAATCCACAGAGTACCCATGTACTTTAGGGACCTAACACCTAGATTTCTGCTTAGTTGTTTTTGTAAACACCTTATATCTTTAGACACTTCACCCTAGATGGCCTAGTGGAAGATATTCTAACCATGAACTGTCAAGAGTTAAATGACTAAATAATGATTTATAAGTGCTTATAAGACAACTGAGAGTGGTTCACTATGAAAAGGAATCCTCCATGCTTAACAAGAGATGTTCAAGAATCACATGAGCAAGGTGCACTTAAGCAAATGTAACTGTTACTAAAATATCTTTAGATATTCAGAAGTGATGAAGCTTTACAAAAATCTGAGTATACAACTTATACAATGGCAATATGGTTCAGTCAGTTTCAATTCCTAACTTTCAAATGCATCCACTACCTCTGACTTACAATTACAAGTTTTCTTCACTTTATTATGTACATGCATTCCTGGAAAACGGTCTATAACTTGAATTTGCATGAAAGGAAACCAGTTTACAATGTAACAAATAGCTATACGTTCCAAGACCTTGACTGTACTGATCCCAAGACCCATTTCTACTACTTTTACAAGACAATTTTGGTATCCACCAACAGCAGCCAGTACACACAAGCACAGGGTAGTGGTGAATATTTAGTTGGTGTGAAGAGAGGGCGGTGAAGAGTCTTCAATGTCAGACTCCACATCACTGGTAGGAGGTACACGCAGGGTAACATCCATAGGAGAATCAACAGACATGGGGCTCTCATCACCCTCGAACACCAGTGGGTTGGGGCTGCCAAGTGAAGCTTCAAGAACTGGAACATCCACAATGGAGACTATGCACCGCACAAAGCAGCTGCCTGAGGACTTCTATCACACCCCGCATATAACAAATTTCTGGTATAAATAGGGTCATCGCATAAAAGCAAATTCACACATACAGAACCTGCATAAAAAGTGAGGGAAACCTGTACTAGAAGATAATGTTTTTATGACAACATAGCTGTACAGTGAAATTTCTCCAGGTTAAATACATCTGCATGATGATACTAAGCATTTTAACAAATGGAAATTCTGACCCTGCAATAAGAGCCATTTCTCTTTAAGCAGCTTCCACACCAAGCCGCTCAAAATGAACAGCAGCAGCTTCAATTTCTAGCATATCAAAACAAATAGGGGAAATAAGAGAGAAGGGACTTGCACCCTTCTAATTCAGCCTCCAGCTTCTTCATCAAGCGGTTTTGTACAGACACATTTTACACATCCCAGGCAACAAGCTTCTAATCCTTGGGAAAGCAGCCTTCCCTCCCCATTTGCTTGAGAGAATATTCCATAGATTAAACCCAGGGTGACCAAGATACAGCCTGCAGAACTATGTCACCTGGCTTGTGGAGCTCCCCATGGGTCTGGATATTTGGTGGTATGGTGAACAATAGCAGCATTAATTGCTGCAGCTCCTGGAGCCACAGCAATTAATGCTACTGCCATTCAACCTGCTGCCAAATTTCTAGATCTGTAGGAATTACCACAGGCAAAGCCATGTCACATGGCCCAGGGGACCAAAAATTTGGTAGCAGGAGGAGCCGCAACTTCAGTAGCTTCAGGAACTACAGCAATGAATGCTGCCACTGCAAAATTCCAGGCCCACAGGCCAGATGAGAAGGCTCCATGTTCAGGATCTAGCTCATGGACCTGCCCCATGCTCTGGACAAGGCCCACACACTGGCCGAGTCTCTCACCGAGCCCCTGGGGCCAGATGAGGTGTGCAACTCTGCCTTAAGCAAATCTCCCAGTCAAGTCCAAGAAACTGTATGAGAAAAAAGGTAAGTTTGCTGAAGAACTGCTACAGCAAAAGGGAACATAAACTGAAGGATAAGAAATGCCAAAATTAAGACTAAGCTGTACCACAAAAAAAGAGAAAATTCCAAATATTCACATCTCAGTGATTTCTCAGGTTTACAAAACTTAACAACTGCATTCCACAGGAAACAGGGTTCATATCTGCACCAATCATGCTCAACCTTCTGGCCCCATGTACACCCCCAGACCCAGAGTTTCATAGCTGGTAGGGTCGGAAGGGACCTCAGCTGATCATCAAGTCCAACCCCCTGCCATGGGCAGGAAAGGATGCTGGGGTCAAATGACCCTGGCAAGGTGTCTATCTAGCCTCCTTATGAAGACCCCCTAGAGCAGAAGTGAGCACCACTTCCCTTGGAAGTTGATTCCAGATCCTAGCCACACTGACTGTGAAGTAGTGTCTCCTAATATCTAACCTGAATCTACTCTCAGTCAACTTATGGCCGTTATTCCTTGTTACTCCCAGTAGTGCTCGGGGCAACAGGGACTCTCCCATTGCCTGCTGGTCTCCCTGCAGGTAGCAGGTATGCTGCTGGTTCTTCCTCCCTAGGTACAGTACCCTGCACTTGTCAGTACTGAATCCCATCTTATTCTCGTCCACCCACCCCTGTAACCTGCCCTGGCCTTCCTAAAGTCCAGAAAGACTACGTCCACCGCGACACCTGCATCCAGCGAATTTGTGACCTGGTCACAGAAGGCCACCAAGTTGGTCTGACAGGACCTGCCTCTAATGAACCCATGTTGGTTGCCCCTAAGCATACACTCCTGTGCTTGACCCTTGCAGATGTGCACCTGGCTAATTTTCTCAAAGAGCTTCCCCAGGACCGAGGTACGACTAACAGGCCTATAATTTCCTGGGTCCTCCTTCCTCCCTTTTTTTGAAAATGGGGACATTGGCCCTTTTCCAGTCCTCTGGCACCTCGCCAGAGCACCATGAGTGCTCATAAAGCTGTGCCAGAGGTCCCGCAATGACCTGTGCTAATTCCCTCAGCACTCTGGGGTGGAGATCGTCAGGACCTGCTGATTTGAACATGTCCAGTCCCATAAGAAGTTCCCTGACTAGGTCCTCTCTGACCCTGGGCCTGGCTGCACCTCCCCTGGGACCACTGGGGATCCCGGTGGGGGCGGGGTATGACCTGGTCCCTGCTCAGAAAAATGGAGGCAAAGAAATTGTTAAATAGGTTAACTTTAAACAGGCCCAGCCCAGAGGTCGAGCAGCACTAGTCTAAACAAATGAGACTATTCAACAAAATTAGTCAGGTAACTCTGTTTGGCAATTACCCCAAAACCTGTACATTGAGTGAAAAATAGCAAATAATCCAATCAGGGAATCATTTCATATATCCATCATATAATGGCATGCATCAGTTGTCTAAGGCTGTTCTATGAAAAAGTTACCTATTCTTAATTACGGCTATGTTTCTGCAAAAAAAGCCATTGGTTCTGATGTTGCGCCTCTTAGACAGCAACCTTGGAATCTCAAGTTTTTAATTAAACTTTTTGTCCACAACATGGAAAATTTCCTTCACTCTTGATAGGGCAAATCAATCACCTCTAAAATATAAGGCAGCAAGAAAAACTAAGAGTCTTACCACCCACAGAACATTTCTACAACAAACAGCATGTCAACCAACACGTTTGTAGTTTACCATGATAAACTGTATCCAGAAGCAAGAGGACAGTTCAGTTCCAAGTATCTATATATTTCCTTCCAGCATCTCTACATTACCTTTTTCAAAATGCAGTGAAATAGCACTAGATTTCATAGTAATTCCTCGGATCTGCTCATCTGCTCTACTGTCTAGATATCTCAGCTAAAATAAAAACATAAGAACAAATTAGTATGTAAAAATATTTTCACAAAATATTATTTGAATGCAAAGTCAAATTTGCATTTAAATGCGAAATCAAAGGCAAAAGAAAATTTACAGCATATCTTGAAAAATCCCCTGAACACCCATTGTTAAATTTGTACACATAGACTTTAAACATTTTGTTTATTAAATTGTAACTTTACCTTTCCTGCCAAGCGGCTAGAAATAATTCCATTGCTAGATATCAGGCAATCAGCTAGAGTGGTTTTACCTGAAAAGAAAAACAAGGTACTCTGCTTAAATAAGCACATCCAGAGGGTCTGGTAACATACTCTTCTACTATTTTTGGTTTATCTGAAGGACAGTTTCTAACAACATGCCTAAAGATTTCTTTAAAAACTCCTAAGAAACTCTAAACTTAATTTAAAAGCATTTTACTTACCTGGATTAGAATCTTACAAACCATGCCTCCAGCCTTCATCCTTATAAAAACATACATACTTAACTCCCTAACTGCAACCAGGAAAAACTGTTGAAAAAAAATAAATGCCATCTGGTAAACATGCTTTCACACTAACATTAAACAATAGCTTCCTCCATTAACTTCCTAAAACAACCACTGTTATAAATTACCAGTTGCACTTACATAAAGAATTTCTTCCACTAAATCACCATCCAGCACAAAACCCAACACAACCATCAAATAAAAATGTGCCTCCTGCACAAACTATTTCCATCACTCTTTAAATCCAACACTCCAAACAATTAAAAACCACTCAGTAGTCAAAAGTTCAAGACTTTTCATACTGTTACAAGATATGCACACATATATTACATGGATGTAAGTGAAAAACCGTAGAGAAGGTAAATTGGTGCAGGTCTAACATATTGGGACCCTTTTCCAAGTTTAATTGTCTCACACACACACACACACACACACACACAGAGTCTGCACCAGGAGACTTTTCATACAAACAGGTTGATCGCTTTAATGAAAGAAGCAGTATTCAACTGCTACACTTGCCATTTCTTATTCACTTAGTCTGGATCTGCTGTGACAACTGGCATAAATATCAGCCAAGTGCATGGGCCGGATCCCACACACCCGCATCCAGACTCATGCCACCATAATCAAAACCCATGCTGAGACATGTGGGGCAGAAAATTTTCCAATGCTTTATTTTTCTGTAGGAAAGTTTCTATTTCTAAGAAGTCATTGTTTCATAAAATTCATTAGTAACAATGAATGGATGCCAATACAATGTTAGGCAAGGTTGGCAATTTCAAAGTTGTGATTAATGTTTTGCAGGTGATTATCCCCTGGAAGTGTGAGAGAGAGTACATATATGTTCTACTGATTTGTGAACAGGAGGGTAAATACACTGACAATAATTCAAACCAAAAATCAAGTTATGAATTCACCTAATTGGCTGTGCAGGTCAAGTCAAAACCAAAGCATGGCATATCATGCACAGTTCTTTGGGTGTGCTAAAATTAGCGTGTGAATAGTTTTCAAAGCCTTCAGTTTTTTTCTTAAAATTTAAACAAGCAATGTAAGGGAAGTGCATGCTATTGTGTCCTGTCTTTGCATTTTTACAAGTATTCCAATAAAAATAATTTATTTCCATATAAAGCGCTGAATTTGTTTGACTATAACATTTAAACCACACTAAGTGTGCTGTATTTAATCTTTTTCCTAATCAAATATTTCAGTTCAAATACATGTGACTATTGGGACATAAAATTAACATGGGGGTACTTTTTTATTTAGTAAATAAAACTATAGCTCAAACATACTAAATCAGGTCACTCTCCATTTAGGGCATTGGAAAATTATCCGGACAATTTTCCAATTCAACATTTTCTGGAAAACCACATCTCTGTCCATGCCTCCCAATCCAGTCACACACCACCTAATCTGGACCCATGCTGCTGGATCCAGCCTTGTGCCACTCTGATCCAGACTTGCACTTCCCAATCTGGCTACATGCTGCTCAATCCAGACCAATGTCATCACATTCAGCTATGCACATCTACACCTGTACTGCTGGATCCTGCTGCATGCTGCCCAACCTGGACCCACACTGCCAGATCCAGACATGCACCGCCCTAATCCAAATCCATGCTGTCCCAATTCAAACCCATGGGCGTCTTTACGCATGCTCTGGAGGTGGGGGGAGGGCACTTTAGAGTGGCTCCTAGAGCCACTCCAATTAAAGCACCCGCAGCGTCTCGTGTATTCAGTGTCCTGCGCTTCAAAATGGCAGCAGGGGTGCTTTAAATAATGCTTGTTTGATAAACTTTAGTTAAAGCTCCCCCGCTGCCATTTTGAAGTGCAGGGATGCTGAATACAAGACATGGAGACTGCCGAAATGGTTTAATTAGCATGCTCCAGCATAGTCACGTCATCTCTGCTGCACTATAATTACAATGTGTCAGAGCAACATACCTGCATGTCCACAGGCGCTCTGTCTCTCCTAATTTGGCTACACCCCCCTGGCTGCCAGATCTAGCCACGTACAGCCCAAATCTGGACCCATGCTGCTTGATCTGGCCCCATCCATCCCCAATCCAACCTGGGCACTACCCAATCCAGTCCTGTGCCAGCCCCACTGGACATGCAGAACCATGTTATCCAACCTGTGCAGCTCCCCACAGGACAGAAGCAGTAATTAACGCTGCAAATTTCCAGACCCAACGGGGGCCCCACACGCCAAACGACACCACTCAAGCTGGGGGGTTGAGCATGCCTGACTTATACGGTCACAGACCCCCTGCTTTGCCAGCACTGCCCATTTCACAAGTCATACGTACTACAACCAACAGGAGACGCGGTGACACCGTGCAGGAGGCCTTCTAAACCTGCCCCTGGACTTCAGTGGCACCGAAACCTGAGCGGACAGGAGAACGGGAGGGTTTAAAACCACCCCCTCCTAATGCGCTCATCTCCATTTCAGCCTGTAGCAAAAGGCTCCTTCTTACCATGGTCCACGTGGGCCAGGATACAGATGTTTCTGATGTTCGCCGTCTTTTTCTGCAGTCCAACCATCTTGCCCACACTAGCAAGAACCATGGCTGCACGGTTCTGCAAGCAGCGTTTTAGGCCCAAGACGACGGCACCTGCAATTAACAGACTTAGAAGAAGGTTTCAGAGGCAGAGGAAGAGCCGGCAGCCCGGGAACACAGGCATCGCAGAGGTGTTTCAAACCCAGCACTGGGGCCGCAGCCTGCAGGGATGCCGCCTCCCCCACTGCCAGGTTGCAGACACCTGTATTCCTTTGCCTAGAAGTGGAGCTGCGGCCTGCGCCTGCCCCTGGGACCACACTGAAAGGACACAGGACAGGGGTGACATCACACACGAGAGTGTGACGGCACTGGGGAAACCCGGGCCGCAGGGGGTGGGGTGGGGGAGTCTCCATGCCGCCCAGGACAGCGCGAGACCGCTGCGCAACCACAGACCGAGGTGGGGGCCTCACTCACCCCGTGCCTGCCCCGCTCCCCCACACGGAGCCACCCGGCCGCTGCCGGAAGTGGATGCCGGCGCGCGCAACACTGTTCCCCCGCCTCCCGCGGTGACGCGATACGGATGCCGGGAGAGGGACGCGCGGTGCAGGGCGGGGCAGGAGCGACGCGGGAGCGGTTGCTAAGCGACCGAGCGCTTGCCTAGTTACGGCGGGGCAGCACGGAGCGCGCGCGGCGGGATGGCGGCGCAGCGCCGCTGCCTGTGTCAGATCTGCACCTGCGGGTAAGGTCGGGGGCGGGGGCAGCTCCGGGCACGGGGACACGAGCAGCTTCCCCCGGGCTCGCGTCGGGGCCGCCACGGGTAGCATAACCCCGTTTGTACGCTCCTGTCACCCCTTGTAGAGTCAGTGACCGTCCCAGAGCTAACCCTGAACGGGCAGGTCCGGGACAGCTCATGTCTGCCAAGCCCCGGTCACTCCCGGGGGCTTCGGGGTTTGCGGCCAGCCCTTGGTTTATGACAGCTGGCCTCCAAATAAAGACACGCTTCCACTCGGGTGACCCATGTCTCACTCCATCGCCGGCAAATATAAAGTAAAGACGACAACAGCTTATTTGCATGCTTCTTTGCATAGTTTTTCAGCAAGGACGATCATTGTGAGCTTCCAATACGATCATTTTGTACTGTAGACCTGGTAACACCGGCAGGTGCCTGTCTATCCCTGCTGTACAGGCCGCAGTGTGAGAGATCCTGGGATACTGGAGGACCTAAACGGGGAGGCACAGCCACCCCACCATGGGTCGGGAGTTGAGGAGGGCAGATTTGATCATCCTGCCCTGGAGCACCTGGCTTCGAGCCGCTTAAACCCACGGTAAGGTGTGACTGTGTGGGCAATCCTGGGGGGAAGAGCGCCACCCAAAATTCCCGCGCAGTGGGGCCCTCAGGATCTTGCTACACAGCAAGTTTGGGCGGCTTCCGCAACCCCGGCTTGGTCGCACAGTCACCCCGGTGTAAGCGCTCCTTAGGCAGCGCAAAATGACACTGCTCCCAGGCAAGGCTGCCTCTTCCCCTGGCCTCACGCTCCGTTCTGGCCCCCTCAGTCCCTGCTGTTGTGCCAGCGCTCTGCCGCGTGTCTCTGGCTGTGCAGCGCACTCTGGCTTCTGAGACAACCAGTCCGAATGCGATAAAGCATTACGGATAGACAGACAAAGAGTCTGTCTGTTGGCTTCTTTAATATTAGAATGTATGGCTCTTATTCAGATTCATAAAACAAAATCTGGCCTTCTTGAGCATCTTCACGGTGCCTGCAGTACTTCTCTGTCGTTCTATACCCGAGTTAATATAACCATACTTGAGTTAAGGGCTTTAGCTACACCCCAAAACGGACTGCAGGGCAGTGAAATAGAAGACAGACTTTACCAGGAAGGGCTAACAGACAGCAATATTGCAGAATAAGAGGTAGCTTGAACAATAGAAAATCAAGACCATTAAAAGGAGAGAGAGTCATTGACACCTGTGGAATTGGGAGAGATTAGCAGGAATCAAGAAGAGGATAATCAGCCAGGAGGTCAAGTGAGTCCCTCCCTACTCCCTGAACAGAAACACTGCTGCCCCTGTTTGACGGTTGGCTTTAAAATTTTGGGGGCAAGAAATCAAAGCAGGTTGTGAGTGCACCACTGCACCCCCTCTCCCCTTCCACATCTGCCTCTTAAGCAATTGGGGAAATGTTACCTGCTTGTTATGTTGAAAAGCTTGCCTTGATTCATCATGTGAATTGGTTGCATTTCACTGAACATAACGTCACAAGAGGACAAACACTTCTGAGGGTAGCAGCAGCTTTCACTATTTTCTGTCGTTCAAAAGAAATGTGAAAAATCTACCTCCACACTCCATGTTCCAGCAAAATTTCTGTGCAACTTCCATCAGTGTTAGCCAATGCAGGTACCAATATCTTTGTCACTAAAGTAGCTAGACCTTCTCATAACTAAGACAATAGATATTGCTAAATATTGGTCTGAAGATACAATCAGGAATAGGCCAGTTGTCACGTCTCAACTGCTGATTCTTCTGAAGTTATAGCACACCCTTATTCCGTAGGCTGTTGAGGAAAAGAGAATTCAGAGAAGCACCTATACTAGTTTTGGAACTACTGGGGACTACGCATGCTATTAATGGGCAGTAAGCTTTCCCCAGTGGAGCATCTACATGTTTTTCTTTTGGGTGTTTTGGGGTTTTTTAATTTGTATCTGAGGCCAAATTAGCCAAATCCAAGAGTCCAGAACCATAATTGGCCCTACTACCAGCAAACAACTTCTACCCACACCTGGGGCTTCATATATTTCCAAAAACTTTGGTGGGCAGCCTACTTGCAGGCCCAAACTCAGAAGTTTGGGGTTTGGATCATCCTGAGTTTTGTTTGCCCTTAGCCATAAGACCCTCAGATCAAGCAAGGGAGGACCCTCCCATTTCCATAAACTGGCCTTAAAGCTGCTATCCTTAGGAACAAATCTGTTCCCAAGGGGAGCAGTTCAGTGCAAAGCTATTCCAGCCCTGCTGTGCCCCCTACAGCAGGTAGGGGAAGCTTTAGGGTTGCCCAGGTGCCAGCTCTGGGCAGACAGGAGGCACTGGAGTCCAGCCCTGGTCTCCAGGGAAGTAGGGAAAGCTGTCCCACCTGTGGGGCAGCTGCATCCCAGCCCTGTGCCCTGATTTGTTGATCAGGGCACGGGGCTGGGAAATTGTTCCCTCCTTTAGCTGCTGCTTCCCCAGCCCCATGCCCTGATCAGCAGATTAAGGTATAGGGCTTGGAAAATGTCCCCTTTGATCAGAGCTCCAGATCCAGAGCACGGGGATGGAAAGCAGCAGCCAGGACAGGGAACGTTTCCCAGCCCTATGCCCCAATCTGCCAATTGAAGCATAGGGCTGGAAAGCAGCAGCTGGGGGAGTGGGTAGTTTTACCTCTCCCTGTTATCTGAGCTGACCAAGAGCAATTAGTTCCAGGTAAGCAGTCTACACATGCAGTACTACATAGTAGTTACTGGTAGTAGGCAACTGCTCAGTAGACTAATCTATTGTGCAGTAAATGCTGTACTCCTGTAGATGGTAATGCTTTACTGCACAGTAGATTAGTCTACTGTGCAGTAAAATGTCTTGTGTAGACATACCCATTGTGGAGAAACTCTGATCCTTGGGGGGGAGGTTCTTGTTGCTTTGTGGCTCCCTTACATTAACATGGCTGATAGAGAGGGGTTGCAGTGCAACAGTACATCCCACCACTTACCTGTGATGAAAGCTCTGCAAACTATATGTAGATTTAACAGCCCAGTTATAAACTATGTATACTACAAAAGCAAGATTAAGTTAGAGTACAGATTCCCATGAATACAGATACTTCAAAAGGGACTGGTTTATTTAGCAAAAGAAATGCGGAGACAGGATACCCTTGTTTTTCCCAATACTCTTTGTAATATTTTCCTGGAAAAGGAAAAGAATATAGGTTCTTAGCAGAAATGAAGTAACACTTGTAGACATTGTCTTGGCTAGGAAAAAAGGAGTGGGTGCTCTGGGAGTGGAT
>NW_017728911.1:25541866-25573290 GCF_001723895.1 Crocodylus porosus | reverse complement strand
GAAGGGGCTTTAATTAGAGTAGCTCCTACTGCTGAAAGATGGAGGTGGGGGCACTTTAACTAAAGCTCATTTGAGGAGCTTTAGTTAAAGGGCACCCACCACCATTTTTCATCATGCGGATGCTGATGCACATGATGCTGGAGTCTGCTGGAGCACAGTAATTACCAGTTAATTGAGTCAGCTCTAACATGCTGTAATTACAGCACATTGGAGCAGCCTTGCTACATGTGTATAAGCACCCAGTGTTTTTAGAAAAAAATACATTCTCTCCTTTTTTCTTTTTTTAAGTGCCCTTTTATGCAGCCTAGCCTGGGCTTTGAGGGTTAGATTCTGCATTAGAAAATTGTCTTATTAATGTGTATCCCTTCCCCTTGTCCCTGTACCGGAAAATCTGGCCATTTGTTTACCAGCCACCTGGTTCATGGCTATGAGAATAAGGGCAGAGCATATGATTGTCCTTGCCTTCTCTTGCTGGAATTTCATGCTACATTTTGTCTCATCAAATTCTTTTAGAATCTCTGGCTTAATCAGGAGGTGAACAACTGACTGTTTTCATGAGATGACATCAATCTGATGTTGTTTAGAATCAGATATACATATGGTGTGATGTGACATTATAGAGGAGGAAAGCCAACCCAAATGAAAATGTATCCATGTCTAAACTCAAAGATAAGACAATGTATAATAAGAGTACTGTAAAAGATACACAACACAGGGCTTAAAATAAACATTGCTGGAGGTTTTGTAGTCAATACAAATGTCAAGAGCTTATTCTTTTGGGCAGCACAGTTTACTTTGGTAAAGCACTACAGTGTTTATGTTTTTATAGGAAGACTAGTTGCTTGGCACTGTTACCGGGGTATTGTGATATACACACTTACAATAAGTTGTTTCCAAGAGGAGAAAGAACAAAAAAAGTTGCATGATGTGCTGTATTAGAACTTGTACAGTAATCAGCTGGCATCTTGAAAAATCCTACCTACCATAATTCTGCATTGTTTGAGTCACATTTACATTTTATTCTGAATATTAAACTAAGGGAAATAGTTTTTCTACATATAATTAAACCTTGCAAGGCATAACTACTCCAAAAAGCTCAACAAATAAACAAAGAAGAAAGCCTTTATTTTGTTTCTATCTTAGAACAGATAGTACTCATTGAACAGCATTTATTCATAGATCCTTTAAATCTCAGCTAGTAAGGTCTTAGTTTTGCTTTTAGATCCAGAGGTTCCAGGCTCAATAGCTACTGCTGATAACCAGCCCAGTGGCACAGGGAGGTGAGCTAGTGGTGACCCTCTGAAGCTCAGGATGTGCTTCCCTGCCCAGGTTCATGAGCAACCCACCATCTGTGGTGAGTTTAGTTGATTACTAGAACCGCACATGAGGTTAGATGCTAATCATTTTAACTACCAATTGGAAAATCTGGCTCTTAAAATTATTGTTACATTTATTTGAAGAACAATTTGAATAGATAACCTTCTTCCTAAACTGAATCTGCTTGTCTCTGTCAATCAAAAACAATTTTAACCATTTTTTCAAACTAGCAATAATTGTATGGCCTAAAAGAGAGTCTGCAAAGTGTTAAGCCTCCTCAGTACAAATGTTTACCATCTCTCAGGCCCAATGCAGGAGCATTTCTGTATTCTAATAACCACTACAGTTACTTGTCTCTAGATATTAGCTAGAGACAGACATTACACATACACCGGTTTAAGTGATCAGAAACCGGTTTAAACCTGTAACAGAACATAAGTTCAGTGGACACAAGCCAGTTTCAAAATGACTGAAACTAGTTTAAGATAAACCTGGTTGAATGATTTGGGTCAGTTTGCAGACCAGTTTATGCAATGCCTGTCCCAGGCCCCTTCCTGGTTTAAGTTAAACCAGAGTCCCCCAGCATCCCAGATACTCTGCAGCCCTGAGCTAGGCTGTCTGCTCCAGAGAATAGGGCTGGCCCTGTCCCTCTCCTCTCTAGCCAGAGCTCTAGCAGAGACTGTAGGCACAGCAGGTTCTGCCTAGCTTCCTTGCGGATCACTGTCCAAGCAGGGATTTTCCGTTTCCCTCCTGTCTCCCACAGTATAGACCCTAGGCATATGGTATGCTAGCTAATACTGAGAGGTGTCTGTGTGTGTGTCTCCAATTTCACTGGGACATGCAGACAGAACAGCATCTGCTTAGGGCTTTTTGGAGCTGGTCAGCAGGTAATGTCCCTCCATTCCTTCCTTGGAAAAAGGTGTTTAAGAACACCTTTTGTTTTGTTGCTGTTATCAGCCCCCTGCTGGTTTGCAACCTTGTCAGGTTTGCAAACAGTGTGAAGAAGCAGGGAGAAGAAGATTGAAAAGCTCAATATCATCAACAGATGCATGCACTGCACACACACCCTTTGCCTCAGAGTGCTGGCTGGGGGCTGGCAATGCTCCCACCCCTTGAGCAGTGAGCAGAGTAAAAGCCTGAAGCAGAGTGGTGGTTCACATTCCTCCCTAATCAAAGGTCCTACTGGAGTCTGAAAATGTGCCCCTCCCCCCAGCTCAACATTGTGGAAAGGAGGGCTGCTCTAGTGCTCCCTAGCTTCTAGCCTGAGCCACTGCAGGCATGTGCCTGCATTTCGTTAAACCAGAGGGAATGCCTGACAGCTGCAGACTGATTCAACCAAGGTAAGTTAGACTAACCTACAAAGATTTAATCAATTCAGGCTCAGGCTTTTTGAATATCTGTCCCTAGCCTAGGAGTTTTTTAGCTATAATATAGAACTGTATAAAGGCAAATATGGTTAGATTCTTTATTGATAACCCAGGAGTGGGCTGCAGACCCACTTTGCAGTTTCCAAGTGGCATTTTTTGCATATGGACAAGGTATGATATACCAACCATATTTGCTTGCTATGTATGTCAAACAGCAAACGCACAAGGTGAGTTCTGAAATCCAGAAACACAGTCCAGCTTGTTGCGTAGCTAAATGAACTACTTACATGCAAGTGAAATATTTAACTCTTGAAAAAAATGTTCTTTTATAAGCATTTGCGCTCTACATCTTATTTAAATTATTTGGGCATACAAAAACAAGGACTATAATAGTTATTTTTCTAATCAACTGCTCTGTCGCTCCGTATCCCTCACTCAGGTTATAATTTTAATGAAATCATTATTTCTAGATAAATGAAATAAAAGGAAAAGGAAGAGTTGAATGAAATATGTGATACTTAATCCTTACTACTCACTATATATAGATGCTTGCAAACCTAGCATGATTTTAAGGAAGAAACTTAAAGAAAACTAGAACAACTTTGGAAGAGAATATTTAGTCTTTGCTTACAATTCCTTCCACCAGTAAAAAAGGAAACAGGAGAGTTAATCAAATAGAACAAAACAGAGCAGGTCAAAAGGAAATGGAACCATTCAGAAAGTCCACAAAATCTTTTATTCAGCAGGTAAATGGGGGAAAAAAACTATTTTTCAGTTAAAATGATCAGTCTTGTATTCTTTTATTAGAGATAACATAAGTAACACCACCCGTCATTGGCATTCCCTTCTTAAACATTCCTATTAAATGTATCAAATTTTACCTATTCAGGCTAAAATTCTCTATGTTGTGCTGGGTGTCTGTATCAGGCTGATTTTTTTTTTTTAAGAAAATTTCAGAAAAAAAATATCTGCTGTTTCTCTAAACCAGGTTAGGAAAAATATATTGTTTTTTGCCCATCTTGTCAAGAAACTCTAACATCTCCACCCATGGGCAGATCTAGATTTTGAAAAGGCAGTACAGGTGGTATGGTGCATCATCACATACAACACAACACATATTTTTATCTAGTTAAAAAGAAACTAGAAGCTTCACTAATAAGCTAGGGGCCTAGCATTCAATTTAAGATTGAAGGGAAAAAATACTTTATTGCAATGTGCATTAATTTGCTATTTTATATAGAGAGGTCTATGTAACTTGCAGTGAGCAAAGCAATTTTCACAGCTTGATCGCAGCACAAAAAGCCAATTTTGCAGGCATTTCCCAGTGACCCCATACTTTGCCACTAATTGACAGAGAGTCATATGTATCACTAATTCAGTCATGTGATCTATGACTGCGGTGACTACCATGTTGTCTTTGTATTGCAGTAAGCATTAGGACATTCTAAAACAGTATATTATATGAATAATATCCTGGAGTTTTTTTTAAGATTGATTTAATGGGAAAATGTGACGAATGCAATATTTCCTAGCGATTGTGGACAACACTGTTTTTTGTGGTTTCCCGGAAAAAATGCAAAACAACGAATTAAGTAGATCCCTAATTATATATTATATAAAATACAACAAACTAGGCAAAATAATCAAAAGATGTCGTAAGTCCTGCAGTCTAGTTAAATGTACATCTCTTTCAGATTCATAAAAGAAAATCTAGGCTTTTAGTGCATCTTGACAGTACATCTAATGTTTCACTGGAAGTTAGGTTCACACATGAGCTAATGTTCACCTGAGTTAACTTTTCCATACCTGAATTAATGTTTTCAGCTAGCGTTCAAAAACAGTCTCCAGGGCTGTGCAAGGGAGCTACATTACCAAGAGCAACCAACAGACAGAAGAATAGCTTGAATAATGGATCCAGGGAATTCATTTAAAAAGAAAGAGGATCATTTACACATGTGGAATGAAGAGTTTGGAACAGAGACAGGCAATTATTTTGGCTGGAGGGCCACTTAACGAGTTTTGGTGTGCAGTTGAGGGCTGCAACAGTGGCCTCGCCCCTTGATAGGTGGCACGCCCACTGTTGCCATCTTGCAACTGAAAGTCCCACATCGAACCCCTGACCTTTGCCACCAGAAGTTCCTCCCCTTGCCCTGGAATTACTCCTTTTGGGAGGGAGGGTACTGCCATCTTGAAACTAGAATAAAAACAAATCATATACTAAATAATCAAATATATTCCATAACTTATCTTAATTTTATTTTTTAAATATTTTTCTCCTGATTTATGTGTGTTTGTGTTATGTATCTGGGGTATGGGTGTGGTGGGAGTATATGTGGGAGGGTGTGTTGGGGGTATAGTGGGAAGTGGGGGCTGTGGGAGGGTGTGGGGGCATGGTGGAGGGTGTGTGTGTGTGCGCGCGCGCATGTGTGCATGTGTGTATAGAGGGGAGGGGTCCTGAGAGTCCCTGGAGTGTGCCAGTTCCTGGATCTGCATATGGTGGAAGCAAATGGAGCCAGCCCCACCCAGCTCCATAGTATGCAGCTCCCTGCACTCCCACTCCAGTCCCTGACTTCAGGTGGTGACAGGGTGTGAGACCAACCCAACCCAGCCCTATAACATGCAGCTCCCACCCCTGTCCCCAGCCGCACATGGTAGCAGCGTGCAGAGCCAGCCCAGTCCAGCCCCATAGCACACGGCTTCCTGCGCTCCTTCCCCTTTCCCCCAGTGGGATTCCCCGGCTCAAGATGGGGGGGCGGGGGCGTACCTGCATTCTTCCTCTCACGGGCAGGAAGGCTGGAAACAGCCTTGGGGCAGTAAGGAATAAGCTCTGCCAGGTAGGGGCTCCTTGTCTCCCGCGCTCCCTGGCTTGGAGCTGGGAGGGTCAAGCCAGGCTGGGGTGGCAGGTGGTTGCTTAGCAACCAGAGCTACACCTCCTGCAGGAGCCAACCCTTGGGGCAGAGGACTTGGAATTTGATGGGATTCATGTCCCTTTAGCTGCCTTCATGAAAATCCTGCCGAGTTTGGCCACGTAATGAGCTTCTGAATATTTTTGTTTTCACATACTTAAGCAAGGCCTTTTAGATGCACAGGGGGAAACCTAGAGAAAACCCAATAAAATACAGGAGGGAAAAATCCTAAAAGCATACAAGGCCTCTGATTTTACCAAGGGCTGACATAGAGGATACAAAGCAGTAGTTTCACCTCCAGGTACAGGAAAGTGAGCTATTAAATTAGGGTATATTTGAGACCCTCACATCTACATAGTACCTTTATCCTTCACATTTGAAATATAGCACAAACTTTATATTTTAGCTGTATTTAGTCTTTTAATTTAACTGTTTCTATATATCTGTTAGTATATTTGTTGTCCACAATAATTTGTTAAAAGGCCTTTGGCAAGGTTGACAGAGAACTCGGTTTACCAGTGTTAGTTCAGTCTTGAAAGACAGTCTGAAGATGAACCAGTAAAGAAAACACTAATACTTCCTCCCACCCTAGCTAAGTACAGACAGTCAAAAATCCCAAGGCTAAATTGATTCAGTCTTTACAGGTTAGTCTAAGCTGCAGAGATTGAACTGAAACAGAAGTGAACATTTACCTTTGTTTCAGGAAATGCAGCCACTTACCTGCAGTGGCTCAAGCCAGAAGCTGGGGGGTGCAAGAGCACAGCTCTGTGGCATGTAGTCAGCATGGACAGTGCGTTTGCTTATTCTTCCTGCTGCACCGGGGGTCTCTAGGACATGCAGCCCAAAATTACAGCAGCATGACTCTGCAGGGTTTCTCATCACTTTCTCTTCCTGCTTCCAGGTGTCTCTGGGATCTGTAGTTCAGTCACAGCCAGCAAGTTTGAGTGAGGGAAGTGGTTTTAATCCTCCCTCCCTGGCCCCACGCCCCAGCTGGGCCCCAGCTGGGCATGCTCCCCCTGCCCCCCCCCCCACTTGTCAGCCAGCCTTCACTGCTCCAGCTACAAAACAGAGGGGCAAGTTCAGTCCTGCTCTCTGGAGCAGATAGCACAGCCCAGCCCAAGGCTGCAAAGCATACTGGACGACTGTGATTTAACTTGAACCAGTAAGGGGTCTGGGGCAGAAGTTTCAGAGACCAGTTTGACCCAAATCAGTTAATCTGTGATGCTACATTCAAACAGATTTATCTTAAACCAGTTTCAGCCATTTTGAAACTCGTTTATGTGCACTGAGCATCTATTCTGTTACAGGTTTAAACCAGTTTCTGATCACTTAAACCAGTTTGTGTGTAACTTCTGTCCCTAGCCCTCATCACATCAATCACTTCCACTTTACTGATAGTGGGTAACCATATGACATGTGGTCCTTTTATGTTTTGATTGCCCACAATATGGATGAATGAGAGATTAACCTTCTGTCAGTCAGTCAGTTGGTAACTAATCCAGATGTGAAATTTTCACAGGCTTTTTTATCCTCTTCATATATTATTAGGCCTCCCATAGAGATCTTTCAGAACTGAAGAAGTCCAATGGCTGGTCTACAATAACCTCATTATCTAGGGATCTGAGCAGGTTATCCATACAGGAATTGCTATAATGTGGAAAGAAATTTGTGAAGTAGGAAAAATTTCACTTGCAGCTTTCTGTTAAAAAAAATATGATTTTGAACTTTTAAACATTTTTAGTAAGAGGCTTGCAGTATATATCAATGGATGAAAGGAGGAGAGCAAAGGGGAGAGAAGATGGCAAGGAAAAGGATAACTAGCTGACTTACCTCTGATGGCACAAGCCAATATTACATGAAACTGATTTTTTGGGACCAGCAGAGAAACATGCAGGCAGAGAGGAAGTAACAGCTCTTCATGCAGGTATTCAGCTCCATCTAGATAGATGAAGCCTTTTGAAATATTTTCAAGAATCTATGTTTGTTTAAATAAGATAGATGAGTTTTTCTAGTCACAAAGATAACTACATAGGCTGCATTGTTCCCTCTAGTATATGGTATAGGTCCAAGCAATGCTACTGTTTCAAGGTATTTTTCTTTGGCAGGCAGATACGTCTCTCTCACCAGTTAATTCATGATACTACCATAATGGACACAGAGGAATCAGCAGACTTGGACATCTTTCTTTTTGCAGACCTATGTTAGTGAATAATGACTTGCTGAAAGGTTAATCTTCCTTTTGTTCTGAGGACTGGATTTCAACATTCCTCAGTTTAATAGTTCCCTAAGTAACATTGCAGTGGCAGAATTTTCTTTATCAGTAAATCATGTATGTCCCTCCCAGGAGTTTTTCTCCTGTCAGCACTAAGCAACTGAGGTCATTTAAGCAGCGGCACTCTTGCAGGAATTGTGCCCAAATACAACTTTTTTTATTCAGACAGTGATATTTACATTGGCAATTAAAATATTATTGAGACATTAATTTTGTTTATAAGCTCCTTCTGATTTAAAACCCTGATGGGCTTTTAGACTTTTCTCACTGTAAATCTTATTCTATGGGAGAAAAATGGCCTAGTGAATTTCAGGAAGGAACTTATTGGCATGGGAAAATAATGACGGGCCAGATAATTTACTTGTATAATGCAACATCGTTCTGCTAAGGTCAACTAAGCTACAATTTACACCAGCTGTGATTTGTCCATTTGTCATCCATTTTATTTATTTAAGATTTAATTGTTCAAATCTTATCTAGGAAATAGATTTTCAGTCTCATTCGTAGAAGGAAGGAACAAACCCCAACAGAGCAGGCATCAATTATTAATGGGTGAGAGAGACGCATTCACCTGAAGTCTATTTGAATATTAATACCATTGGGATAAAAATTAATGAAGGAGTATATGTAATGTACTTAAAATAATCAGTGACTCATATTGTTCTTCTCGGTTAAGCTATGAGTAACTTGTTTTGTATGTCAAGGCCATAAGCTGGCCTTCTTTGATTGATAGTTCTCAATATATTTTATCCATTCTATCTCTAGAGAATTGTGATGTTGTGTGTTATCCTTTCCTAGAAAATTATTGCCTACATGGTCTAAATGATAACTTTGGCTTAAGGCCAGAAATGTCACTTTGTCACTTACCTGAAAAAAATGAAACACTCTCTGAGCTTGGTTCCTATTTTACGCTCATGTTTGCTCCCACTTTGTGGGCAGTATAAAGGAGATGTAAATAAGGATCAGGCTTCCTATGTCTTTTAAGTATATCTCTTATATTTCATCACCTGGGAGGTCAACTCTGCTCTCTTTATTATCATTGTACTTGTTATTGTACCCGGTCCCTGAATAATCCTGTGGGAATCTAAGTAGCTGTTTGTATATTAAGAGACTATTAAATATCATTTAAGATCCTATAATTTGCTGTGGTAAAAGATATTTCTTGATTCATCAAAGAAATGGATTCATTTGCAATGCTATATAAATACTTTTGGGAAGAGAGGCTTTGGATCACTTGGCCATGGGCGGTATTTAGTAAGGCTGCGCGAAGCTTCGGTTACTGATTCGATTAGGTGGAGATTCGGCCCGATTCAGAGGCTGAATCTCCAAATCCGAATCAAATCAGGAGACCCTTTAATCTGTCCAAATTGATTCAGAGAGATTTGATGATTCGGACAAAGACACAGCTTTAAATGTTCTTTCTACATATATCAAGGTACCAGGTGACTTGTGAATGCTGAGATGGTGGGGCAGATGGAGCGTCCCACAAGATCGCAGGGCGGGTCCCCAGCACACTCAGCGGTGGACCAGAAGCACTTATGGTCCACTTCCAGGTCCACCCCAGAGTGTGCAGGGGAGCCCCTCACCCATCGGCTTGGTGACTGATGCCTCCTTGGTTTGGGGGGGTGTAGCAGGGCACTAAGGTGCCTGCTACTTGAAGAGCAGAAATGGCCACCAGGTGCTGGTTGCCAGGGCAACCAGAAGGAGCTAGGAGCCCACACCTGTTGAGTCAGCTGACTGAAAGGGGAAGGGCTGACTTCTATAAAGCTCAGGCTGGAGGCCAAGAGTAGGGGTCTCAGCTAGCAGCCAAGGAGAAGCAGTGGTGCCTAAGAAAAGGAGTAAGGCCTGAATGTGAGCAGTCGGTTACACTAGTGAGGGATGGAGCACCTGCAGAAGGTGACTCAAAGGAGGTTAGCTGAGCAGTTTAGCTTTATGTTATAGCCCAGGGGCTTGTGTTATTGTTTTGTTGTTGTTGTAAGACCGGAGGACCGGGTGAGGCAATTAGGGGTTGGAGGAGGCCTCATAGGGGCTCCACGGTAGCGTGGGGACCCCGGCACCAGAGTGGGCACAGCATTCAGGGGTGCACTGACCCCAGCCCCAAGAAGAGGAGTGGAGAACCGGAGGCCAGGTAAGGCCGAGGCCACCTAAGCCCTGCAGGGGGTGTTTGAGGCTCCAAGGAGGAGAATTGGGGCCAGGCATAGCTACAGCCACCTAAGCCCCAAGCCGGAGGTTGTAACCCCAGAGAAAAGTGGGCAGCATGAGAGGCCCCAGAGAGTGGGCAGCGATTGACGGCTGCCAGGTGGCGCAGGTTGCAAGACAAGCCCGAGCGCCTGTGGGGTGCGGAGAGTGAAACAGACCCAAACAACATCCGGTACATCTGCGAGGCTTGGGGCGTGGTACAGGGGTGGTTGGAGCCACACATAGCCTATAAGGCTGGGGTGCCTGGAACCCCATTATAGAACCGAGACACAGGGTAGCAGCAGAACTGTAGCCAAGGGAACGAAGAGCAGCCTCCCTACATAACTACAGAACATCAAAGACGTGGCGAGATTCTGAGGGTGCTCAGAGAACATTTAGCACGGTGCAGAGGACCCTAGGGGAGAGCACAGCGACCCTAATGTTCCATCCTGCTAGAGGGGGTATTCAGGGTCCCCCCACGGCCAATCGCTAAGCCAGGCAAGCACAGGGTGGGTCCACTGCCTAGCACACAGGGGGCCCCCCGTGCTCCTTTGAGGTGCTCCATTTGCCCCACCATCTCAGTGTTCACGAACTGCGCCTAGTACCTCGTAGTATGTAGAAAAAAACATTTAAAAGCTGTGTCTATGGCCGAATCACTGATTCTCCAAATCAGCATCAAATCTTCAGATCTGGATTCAGCCAAATCGGATCGGGACAGTGATCCAAATCAACTAATCAAATCACTGTCCCCGAATCAGAGTGAATCTGAATCCGAATCAAATACAGCCCACTTTGCACACCCCTAGTATTTAGTAATGGATAGTGTGGGCTGGGAGATGTCAGGAACAGATACAAATATACTGAGAGCAGAGGGTATGAAATCCAAAGATATCAGAAAAGCCATTTGAAAAAGGCATTTTTGTTGCTGATTTATTTTTTGGAAGAGCTGATGGTAAGATATCATAAACATGAAGTTACTCTTGTGAATACAATGCAGCTTGTTTCATACTCTTTCGGCTTGCATACCTAAAGTCTGTGTGCAGCATATTCGTTTGAAAGCCTGTTTTCTTAAACAGCTTTTGATTCTTACATTTTTTTTCTTTATTTAAGAAGGCTTTTTTCCTAAATTGTAAAACCTGGAAAACATGCTGCTCGCTCATACTTAATACTTAATATTGTAAAAAAGATAATCCCTGGCAAAAATTACAAACAGGTTGAACTGTGTGCGTAGAAGTACCACTCTCAGCTCCTTATTTCCATCTTAATCTCTGTTCTTCTTCTCCCACTTTTCCTTTTCTCCCTTAAATAAATACTAATCACTGAGATTGTGAAATCGGAGAAAACTCATCCCACTCTTCTATCCCTGTCCTCATCCAGGTCAGTGGGGCAGTCTGTGGCTGTTGCTCCAACCCACACCCCTGATGTTTGGTTTGTATCTTGATGATGTTTTGGTTTCTCTCAGACTCATGATCCTCAGCTCCAGAACTGCCCATGACCTGGTCCATTAGACTAAAAACAGACAACTGGTTTAATTTGGAGTTGATTAGTCCTAGAGATTTAACTTGCATCAAAACAAGGTTTGGACACTTGTTTATACATTATGTTTAAGGTTAAGTACAGACAGTCAAAAAAAAAAACAAGGCTGAATCTATTCAATCTTTGAAGGTTAGTTTAAGCTGCGTGGATTGAACCTATAGGCAAGTAAACAGACATTCACTTTTGATTCCAGAAATGCAGCCACATGCCTGCAGTGGCCCAGGCCAGAAGCCAGAGGGGGCGCTAGAGTACTCCTCCCTGCTGGGCAGGAGCAAACAACTTAAGCCAAGGGTAGCCTGCCCACACTCACTTATCTCTGTAATGCTATTCCATGAAAGTTGCATGTGGTTTCTTTTTAAGTATGTTTGAGATTAAATAAGAACCAGGCTCATCTTGCTTAAAGCAGAGCCCCTTAAGTCTACCAGAGAGGTGTAAAATAGACTGCCATGTAAATAGAAGTGAATCAAAATTCCTGAAACTTCTTTGAAAATCCTAACCTATATATTTTAATTGTATCCAACATTACCTGGGATGCTGGGGGACAGAAATTTAATTTGAATCTGGAGGGGATCTGGGACAGAAGTTCCATAAAATTATTTAATTTAAATCAGTTAAGTCTGATACTACATCCATCCATGTTTATATTAAACCAGCTTCGGCCATTTTGAACGTGGTTTGAACTTCTGTTGTCTTAAAGATTTGAACCCCTTTTCAATCACTTATACTGGTTTATGTGTAAGTTCTGTCCCTGCCCTAAGTGACAATTAGCCATATCTGCTCCAAGCCAGAGTATTAATATGGATACTTCACAAGTACCTGATGTGTTACAATGGGCTTGTCCTTTTGTAAAGTCTGAGGTTTGCCTCCAAACAAGATGCTCAAATCCAAATCAAATCAATTGTCTGTTTTTAGTCTTAAAGTCCCTTTTACTTCTGCTGCTGCCCTGTCCTCATTGTTAATAGTGAAATTGGGACATCAGTGAAGCATTATCCATGAAAGTAGGCAGGCAGATTGGGGGCCTGCACCCCCAGGAGGAGTCTGGCACAGCCCCTGCAGTCCTCCTGGGGGTGTGGGTGGGTCCCCGATCTGCCTGTTGGATTACAGGAAGCTGCTGCCACCACCCGGGACTGGTGCTGGGCACAGCCCACACCCAGTGCAAGGAAGATTGGTGTTGCCGCTGGCCACAGCCAGCAGCAGCAGCCTCCTATCATCTTCCTGTCATCCATGCTGTCATCTGGCGCACAGATCTGGGGGCCCGCTCCCACAGGAGGGCTGGGGGCTGTGCCAGAATCCTCCCAGGGGCCATGGCCCCCGGATCTGCACTGATAACAGGAGGCTGCTGCTGCCGGCTGGGACTGGTACTGAAGCCAAATACACCTGGCTTCAAAACATTTCAAAACTTCCGAAACTTTGAGTGCCCTTATTTCATTTCAAAGCTGTTTTGAAGGCTTTTGTTTTGTTTCGATCTTGCTGTTTGGAGCTCAAAACGCATCAAAACAGCTTGCAAATGCAACACCTGGTAAAAATTCACACAGCCCTACTACGCACCTCAGATGAAACTACATACTACTCGCATGTACTTCCTTTTTCTATCTGATTTTTCTCAGCAGGAATCCTATACTTTGATTTACTTTGATTTTGTTGTTACTTCATGCTTAGTCTTCAGTGCTAGCCATGTTTCTCTATAGATCTTCATGCTGTTCTTTGAATATCTTGTGTCCTGAGGTTAGAAATTATTTTTATGCAGTAATTGATATATACTGTTTTGCCCTGCTGAGCTTTTAGCTGTGTCTGATTATCCTACATACTTCCATAAAGTTCACTTATTCACCAAGCAACTGTTGTTTTTTGTAACCTCTCATTTGCTTGCACCTGAACTAGCACTGGATTCATCTACCAGGAGCAGGAGGGCATACTTTAATTTAGTCTCTCTCCAAGGGAGAGTGGCTGAAATAAATGCATGATTATGCCAAACAAAAAAACTCCATCATCTAATTCCATATGGCCGCCTATACATGTCCTTCTGAACATTCGAAATAGAATGTGTCTGAGCAGATACGATTAATCAAATCTGCTCTGCTTTCTAATTAGAATACTGCAGTATGGCCACAGTGTCACATGTATTAAGCCCCTGCACATTTAAAAATGGCTGAAGGTCACTTTAACTAAACCTCACCAAATGAGGTTTAGATAAAGCGTCCCATGGCCATTCCAAAATGTTCATGGCCTTAGTGCATGTGATGCTGTACTGTTTTAATTAGAGTGGCTGCCTGGGAACTGATCTAACTAAAACACCCCCCCTTTTCTGAGTATGTATGCAGGCAGTCTGTGTTTCTTCTTTACCAGTGGTTCAGCCAGTCAGTGGCGAAGCAAGACTTTAAATGCATATTTTTGGGTGATAGAAAACACCGGCTTATGTCTGTAATGCTATTCCGTGCAAGTTGCATGTTTGTTTTTTTTTTAAGTATGTTTGAGATTAAGCAAGATGAGCCTGATTCTTATTTAAACCAGGGCCCCTTAACTGTTCCAGAGAGATGTAAAATAGACTGCCGTGTAAATGAAAGTAAATCAAAATTCCTGAGGCTTCTTTGAAAATCCTAACATACATTTTAATTGTATCCAACATTACCAGGGTCATTTCGTACAAGATATAATGCAATGTATAACAACATGCATATTAACAAAAATATAACTGAGGCTGGCCTTACGGGTGGGCAGTATGGGCAACCACTCAGAGCACCATGGTCAGGGGGTGCTACACATACACAGCCCGCACTCAGAGCAGTGCTTTCCTCCTGCCCCAGCCAGGAGGAGTGGTGCCCAGTCCAGCCCACTCCCAACTTCCAGCCACTGCTCAAGAGGCATGCATGGGTGAGGTGGCACCTGTTCCAGCCTGCCCGCCTTTGTCCCTCACAGCAGTAGTGGTGCCTGCTCACCCACCTGCCTGGCGTGCCATGCTGCTTTGCCTCCCCATGGAGAATCTTAATGAGAAATTAAGGGAAAAAGTATCCAGAGTTAAATCGGAGGAGCATGGGATGGCAACTCTACTTTCATATCAATTTAGTGTATCTGCCTGATTCCAATTATAAGTGGAAGGTAAACTGGAATAGTTTACCCCAAAATTAAATCATTAACGTACAGCAGCTTAGCTTCCACTTCCTGCGAACAGACTGTAATTTTTTGTCCGTTTACACCCTAAGATTCAGGAAGCATGTTCCAGAGAGCTGCAGGTTACGAATCAGACAATTCTAGCACCAACAAATGTTGAAGTTATAGAAAAAAGGCAGATGGGAACCTGTTATGATACATGGTGAATTGAGCATAAATATACAAAAGAAGAAAAAGTAAAACTAGAAGGGAAAGGATAATTATCACAAAAGTCGGGCAAGATAGTTATTAAATTGAGGGTTTTTTTATATAGGTGAGGATAATAATAGCAGGAAAGACATAAGCAAATTCTTGGCAGAGTAATGACTGGAACAAAGCGCATCAGCGTGGGGAATAGATTAAAAATTATACCATCCCTCATGTATAGATCTGAGATTCTGTGAGATGAAAATATTTGGCATCCTATGTTACTGTGACCTACACTGTTGTTGCCATAGAAAATCATTTGTTTCAAGATGCCCATGATGATGATCTTGCTTCTATTGCTATACCCTCATTGTATAGCCAAGGCATATTTTCCCTTAAATGAAACTGATTTAAATGATCTCATTTCAATGTCTCATATAGGCGACACCGCTGCCCTCATAAACCCACAAGGATTTATGATGATAGAGAACAGCCTTGCCTCATGACGGAATATGTGGAAAAATATCCCCAGTATGGCAACATCCCTCCTCCCCAAAGCCTTAAACCAAAGCAGGAGTACCAAGCACGTCGTGGGAAAATGGAAGGAATCACAACATTTAAGTAAATACTTTGAAGTAATGTGTCTTGAAAGCAACGTTTTTCATATTTTTTCATTCAGGAAAGACGCGTATGCTTATTGCAATCATTTCCATTGTGATATATATCTTTATAATTCATTCTTTTCAAAGGTGTTTCTATACAAACTTGGAATATAAAATGGCAAAAATCAATTAAGTTTCATAGTTGGCTTAGCCAGACTATTGAAGGTGATATGCAAAAAATAAAATAGATTTGTGGGTTTCATATTGACATCTATAGAAGATCTGTAAGAGGATGTGGTGGTGGCTGCTTAATATATTAGATACCTAGCTTCATCTCTCCTGGATAACTGGGAAACTACTGTAGAATGTTCATAGATATCAGAGAAAAGGTACTTGTATGAGGAAAGTGATTTTTGTATTCAAACGCTTCTCAAGACTTAAAAAAAGTCCTTCAGCAAATGTAGGAGAGAGAGGACCAGAAATATCTGTTAAAAAAATTAATGCAGAAGAACATCTTTCAAAGAGGAAGGGAAAGGATCATTTCATAAAGCAGAAAGTAAAAAACTGAGGAGTACCATGCAACCTTACTTATCCATGGCAAGTTATCTTCAGACAACATGAACCAAGTTGTAGTACCAAAACTCAAATGGTTGGTTGCTGAAATAATGTCTTGCACGATGATAATGTATTTGTTTGGGTGCCACATACTCAATGTGCACATATAAAAACAGATTCCTAGACAAATACTACTTTCTTTCAGTTCTCTTTAAGCTAATTTGCACTGTTTAAATATTTGGCCTTGGATAAAGTTTAATCTTTTAACCTGGTTTCTACCATTCCACCATTTTCTTAAGTACAAAGAATAAATAATTTAACATACTTCTCCTCTGTTTATCCTGTATTTGGCCCCTACATTTTAACTCTTTAAAAAGAGTCTCTTATTTTAGTCCCTGCACAAGAGATATTTCATTTTTATGTTTCTATTTATGGAAAAATTACCATTGCCTCACTCAGAAAAAGGTTAGGATTTTGAGTAATGTGGTATGTATCTCCATTTCAGATCTGATTATCTTCCATATGATGTTGTGAAAAGACCTCTTCAGGTACAAGAAGAGTATAAACCAAAACCTGGAGAGATTGATCTTGGAACTACATACAAGAGAGATTATAATCCTCATAAAATACAACCAGTGACATTAGTAAGACCATTAGAGAGAAAGCACATTCAAAGAGGAAAACTAGACACCATTCCAACCTATCAAGGTAGTAGCATATGCCACTTTTAGACAGAGAAATGGGCACCAGGATGATTGTATTATGAATGGCCTTGCTGGAAAGGTGGAGTTTGATATCTGGCTTTGGTCTCTCATACTGGGGCCAAACAGGTGGAACTGGGTAATCAACTTCTAAAGAAGAGGGAATGTTCCGAGTTACTGTTGATATGTTCTGAAAGGAGAAACATTTTCCACATTTTCTTGACTAGTAGGAGGGTGACTGATGTGCACTGTTTTGGGGGAATGTCTGTTTTGGAACGAAGGGAACATGGGTGGTATTACTAGTTATAATGTAAGCAAATCTTCCAGATAACAACATTTTCTGCAAATCAAGACTTTTTAGTGAACAGAGTCAAACTGAGGAAAATGTTCATGTTTTTAATGTTGTTATGGATGTGATGTGCTAACAAACTTGTTTTCATAACTTCTTTGCTACTGTACTTAGCTGAAGTCTTGGGCTAACAGTAATACTCTACTCTCAGCAGTTTTCAGACTCACTGAGGAGATAAATCAATCTTCTATATACGTGACATTGTACTTAAATTCTAGTGCAACTACTCTGCAACCCAAGGCCACGTACAGATATTCATTTTCTACTAGGAGAGTTAGTGCTTTTTCAGGAGAAACTGTAAGTGTACAGCTGTCCAGGCTTTTTTCCCAGAGCAAAACTAGCTACTGCAGGAGAAAAATAACCTGGGAACAACCTGATTAAATCACAGTCCCCTGGGAGAGTGAACATCTCTACACATTCTTTTCTCAGAGAAGCCACTGTCCTCCAGCATCCCAGGGTCCTTGGCTTTCCCATTTTGCAGGAAGACACCGTGTCACTTGCTGGACTCTGCCACTCCAGCTGAACAGAACTTGCTCCCTTCACGTTGTGCTGCAGAGAGACACAGGCAGTCTGAATCAGCCAATCAGAGCTGCCATGTTTACTGCTTCCATCTGCCTCTGGGCAGACGGAGGGAGTTTGCAGAGCATGCTGAGAGGTGTGTGTAGGGTTCCCCTAGCTGCACAGTGTCAGCACTGGAAGCTCTCTGCTCTTCAGGGGCTCAACACTGAAATACATGTTCAGGCATCTCCAGATCAGATGTTCTCCCAGGTTTGTTCTCCTGGTAGAAAAACTTTACACAGCCCATGTTAAAAATATTTGAGTATTGAATGATAAGATATGGCCTTTTAAAGCTGCAAGCTTCAAAGACAAGAGAAGTTCTGAGGATGAAGGCTAAGGTCACCAGGGCAGAAGGGAAGGATATTTAAGGTGGTGAAGTCCAGGTTTGGCCATCAGAAGAGGAAGTTAGAAAATTTGGAGTAAAGAAAGTAGAGCATAATGACAAAGTTGAGACTGTGGGAGCATGGAATCAAGCGTTACTGAATTTAAAGAAGGAAAACATCTTAATAACAATTCCAATTCACTAGCTTCTTAATACTTGTCATTTAGGTCTTTAATCCCTTACTAAAATTATGTTCCTGTATTTCAGCTACCTTTGTTTATCATAGCAAAATGAAGGCTGGGAAGGTATGTGGTTACTCTCTATAAATACACCAGAAAAGAAACACAAGAAGGAACAAGAACTATTTAAGCTAAAGAAAAACGTTGGCACAAGAACACATAGGCAATAGCTGCCATGAATACACATAGTCTGCAAAATAGACAAAGATATTTAATAATCAGAGCAATGAGGTACTGGAACAGCCTTCCACTAAGACCACTGGGCCAAAAATTAACTTAGTTTTATGATGGTCAGTTTCAGTAAGAGAATTATATGACCTGGTTGCCTTCAACAGCAGATACTAAAGCCCATTGGCCAGATTCAATGACTAAGAAGTTGTATGTTCCAGTCCTATGCTCTTTGTTTCATCAACAGTGCTAGGATAAAACAAACTGTGTGGACATACCCAGTATACTGGTATTTTTATACAACAGAATACAGAAATTGAATCTATACACCTCAAATACCCTTTTTTCCTAAAAAGAAACAATCATTATGTGGTACCAAGTAGCATTTTGTTGTACATCTCTTAAAATTCCCCAGACTGGAGAAAAACAGAAGTGGCATTATAGCAGACACTCAAACAGAATGGTATGTCCTGCATAACCCTAATGTTCTGCTAGGAAGCATTAATGTAAAAAGAAATTGGATTTTTTTTTCAATAGAATACCCACAGATTAGTGATGAACTTCATAATCTTTCTTTCTATGGTTAAGAATTATTTTTGTCATATAGATGACTACAGATCCTGGGAAGTTCAAAGAAGGGGACATAATAAATTGGACCACCCCTACCAACCACCTACAGAGAAGTTTGGAAATTCCACCACATTTCAAGATGATTTTATTCCCCGAGAGCTGAATCCTAGACAAAGCTTTAAACCTCCTTGTGTGGCCAGACTTTCAGATGTGCCTTTTAATGGTATTACTAGCCATCGCAGGTCTTATGTTGCTCATCCACTGGAACCAAAATTTATAAGATCAAAGGAAGAATACAAACCAAGCAGCCAACCCTTAGAAGATCTCACAACCCACCGGAATGATTTTAAAGGACTACCTGGAGAGCTTTCAAAAAGCTGCAAGCCTGAATACACCAAAGTTGGGTCCAACGCTCACTTTAATGGAAGCACTGAATTCCGGGATTGTTTTCAGCCATGGTCAGTCTCATTGCCAGAAGTCCGCAAGATAAAAGAATATGTTCCACCTACAGGTAACATGGATTTAAACTCCACAAGCCATCTTGACTATGTTTGGCATGAGATCTGTCCTGTTGCCCCCATAAGACCAGTTTCTTTTGGAAGAAAGAGCAAAGTCCCTTTCCAAGGAAACACCACCATGAAAGAAGACTTTCAAGCTTGGGACAGCAGTCGGCAGGAAATTATTAAAAGACATCAGGAAATTCCAAAACCCACTGGAAAATTTGATGGATTGACCACATTCAAATCTCACTATCTACCACATGAAATAATTCCAGCTCAAAGTTTTAAACCTTTACATGTTGCTCTCCCTAGTTCAGCTCGGTTTGAAGATGAAACCATGTATCGTACAGAGTATACAACAAAGAAACAAGACATTTGCCCAGCAAACTATTCATCTCCTCCAGGATATGTCTACATAAACACAGATTCTCAGGGTCACAAGTTTTTCCACAAGGTTACTCCAGAAATGAATACATTTTCAGAATCCAATGATAATCATATTGCAAAGGAAGTAGCTGTTATGTCATAACTTTTAATTTTACTGGTTTACACAATTTTATAACATATTTGGAATCTTTGGAGCTCAGATTCAAAACAAATATAAAAACAAATGGAAATTGAATAAGCAATTTATTATTGTAATGTTTAAAATGTTAAAATTACTTACATTGATTTATACTCTATAAATTATAGTTTTAAAATCAAAGATTAGACAACTAGTGCTATCAGTATTCTCCTGAATATTTTCCATCAAATCCATTCTCTTTAATTGTGCATCTACAATTTTCTGTGTTTTCTAGTTTTCATTATGTTCCAGTCCATGCATATGTCATCAGCATTAAACATGATAGCTGTTTCCTGGATTTTTAAAAAAATCATTAAATATCTATATTAGCAATAATAAGCCTTAAATATAATTTCAGCACAATTAACATTTTCACAATATAGTTAACGAAACTGACAATCTAATTTAAGAGATATTCTCAGTATTACTTTGGAAATATGGCTTTGACATTGTTTTCTTTAACAGCATAGAAAAAGGAACTTTTTAAAAAAGCTTGCTAGTCAAACTGCATTACAGACTTGCTCCCATGGTCGGTCTCATTGCCTGTGGTCTGCAAGATAAAAGAGTATGTTCCACCTACAGGTAACATGGATTTAAACTCTACAAGTATGTTCAGCATGAGCTCTATCTTGTTGCCCCAGTAAGACCAGTTTCTTACGGAAGAAAGAGCAAAGTCTACTTCCAAGGAAACACCACCATGAAAGAACACTTTCAAACTTGGGACAGCAGCCAGTAAGAAATTATTGAAAGACATCGGGAAATTCCAAAACCCATTGGAATATTTGATGGATTGACCACATTCAAATCTCATTATCTACCACGAGATCATTCCAGCTCAAGGTTTCAAACATTTAGATGTTGCTCTCCCTAGTTCAGCTGGGTTTGAAAATAAAACCATGTATTGGACAGAATATATTCCAAAGGAACAAGAGATCTGCCTGGCATCCTATTTATCTTCTCCAGGATGTGTCTATATGAACACAGATTCTCAGGATCACAAGTCTTTCCTCAAGGTTACTCTAAAAATGAAGAACACTTTCAGAATCCAATGGCAATCATATTGCAAAGAAAATAGCTGTTGTGTCATAACTTTTAATTTTAAATGTTTACACATTCTTATGAAATACCATATCTTCTTACATATAACACACACCCAAAAATCAGCCACTGGAAATTGGAGGGATGGGGTGTACATTATAAGTTAGGAAAAATGGCAACAGAAATTTCTGCCACTTCAGCTTTTGCTAGGCACAAGTGGAAGAACTCTATACATGAACCACAGAAAGCAGAACAATGAATAAGCTACTGCTACTCTATCACCTGCTACAAGCAAAATTATTTTTCTTCATTCTGCCTTTCAAAAACCAGGGGCATATCTTATTCTATGGCATGTTATAGATGAGGAAAATATGGTATTTAGAATCTTTAGGCCAAGTACAGATGTTCCTCTTGTACTTCTAAAATTATTAAATTTCTTAAAGTGTTTCTTGATTATAGTTTAAAAATCAAAGATTAGGCAAATTGTGCTAATAGGATCCTCCTGAATATTTTGGATGAAGTCTATTCTCTTTAATTGTGCTCCTACAATTTTCTGTGCTTTCCAGTTTTCATTGTGTTCCATCCCGTGCACATCTAATGCCATTTTCATTTTACAACGTTTGTTCTGGCTTTTAAAAAAATCATTAAATTTAAATGATACCAGTTATATGCCTTACCTATAGTTTAAACACAATATAAATTTTCCCAGTATAGTTAATGAAACTGAAAATCTAAATGAGCAGACCTTCTCAACACTACTTATGAAACATGGTTTTGATGTAGTTTCTTTAAGCTGTGTGGAAAAAGGATTTAAAAAAAAATCTTGTTAGTAGAACTGTAGGCCCATTGCCCATAACATATCTTAAATGGACCTCAGAAGATAAATACTTTTTCCATGCTGATCAAGGAAACTCTAGTAGAATGGTGTTAACATGTTCTTACCTTTGCTTTTCTTTAGAACAGTTTCTGCCTACACTGGATAAAGTCTAAATGTCAAATTTGAACTCTAACAAAAAGTAAGCTGCTAATTACTTTGTACACATATACAGGAGCATATTTTTCGGAGAGAAAAAAATGTTGTTGATTCTAGTTCTTAGTTTCTCAACTACTTTTTTTCCATGTTTCATGTAAACAGAAGGAATATTTTGTTGACATTATATGTGTAAGTGACTACCTGTCAACATAAGCAATATTAAATGTTTTTTACAAAGCATTTATCTTTTATAAAAATGTAAGAAGCTGTTTGAATCCATGATTTAGAATGAACCCTTATTATATTTCTGTGATTAACAATGCTGTCATATTCTTTCTGATCATGAACAATATAACTTTTAGTATTGCATACGCTTTTCTACTTACTGCTTCAGGAAAGTCATTTTACCTCTGAAGAGTTTTGAATTTGTAATGGTTAGCCAATCACTGATAAAAGGACTAATCAACTGCACGGTATTTGAAAGCAGGAACTGAAGCACATGAGGAAGAAACCAGAATTGCTGGACATGTTATCTTTGTATAACCGCTACATGAGACTGCTGGTGTTCTTACAATATTGGTTATTCCCAGAAGTCTCCCCACCACCTTTGTACTATGTGAATTTGATTGAACTGAGCTGAATTTTCAGTTAAAGTAAATTTTTTTTTAAGCCCATAATTTGTCGAGTTTTTAAAGAGATGCGTTCGGTTGGCCTATACAGCAATTTCATCTGGACCAAGTGCCTGGAAATTCTGGAGAGGAGGAACAGTTGCACCGTTAATTGCTGGTCCCATGCTGCCAGATTTTCAGACCCGTGGGGAGCCCTATAGGCCAGATAACATGACCCTGCACACCAGATCGGGCTGGCTCAGGACTGGATTAACTTGTGCATAGGTCCGATCAGGGGAGGGCAGGTCCAGATTGGGCAGCAGGGGCCAAATCAGGTGGCAGTGGAACAGGGCAGCTTACAGCTAGGTTCAGTGGCATGGGTCCAGGTTGGGTGGCACATGGCCAGATCAGGTCATAGAGGTCCAGATTGTGGCAGCATAGGTTTGAATCGAGGCAGTACAGATCTGGATCCAATGGTACAGGTCCAGATCAGGCAATGCACAGCCGGATTGGGAAGTGCAGGTCCAGACTGAGGTGGGCATGGCTGGATCTGGTGGCACAGGTCCAGGTTGGGCAGTATGTGGTAGGATCCAGTGGCATGGGTCCAAATTGGGCAGCACATGACTGGATCAGAAGGCTCAGGTCTTGATCATAATGGCCTGTGTCTGGATTGGGCAGTATACAGCCTAATCAGGTGCCTTGGGTCTCTATTGGGATACAGCCTGCAGCCGGATTCCATGCCACTCATCTGGCCCGTGGAGATAAATGGATAGTTACCACTATCCTAAAGGATATGCAAAAAAAAAGTGACATAGATTCTACACCGTAAAACTAGAACCCATGCATATTTTTTCAGCATTGTAGGCATCTGTCTGGCTCGTGAGAAAATAGATTTCTGCCAAGTGAGGCATCAGCTCATTGAACTGCTCTAAGTGTGGCTGTGAAGCCCAATTCTTGAATAACAGTCCCCATTGCACTTATCACAGGAAGTTCATATCTAACAGTCTTGAATGTGGCGTGAGGTTCTTCCCGAGGTTTCTTCTTTCCTCTACATGTTGAGCTCTTCTTTCCTCATGAGCCTTCATTCTGCCCTTAATAGACTGTTTCCAAGCACTTCAATCCTCAGCAGTCTTCTCCCAGTTGGTTGGCACAATGTTCATTGCATTCATCTCTCCCTCAGAAATGTCTTTGAAATGGAGATAAGGATGCCTATATGGTCATCTTCCCATAAAGAACGCTCAGTACAAGAGATCCTTGGCTGTATGGCCACTGTCCATTCTCTGCATAACCAAGCCAAAGTTGATGCTGACTGAGAACAGCATGGATGCTTAGAATGTTGGCACCTTTCAAGACCTCAGCATGGGCAATTTTGCCTGACCTGACCTTTTTCAATATTAACATCTAGGATTACTCTGACACATTGTAATCCTTTGCAGCCATTTAATGCCCATCTCATACAAATATTATGACATTTTCTTGTTCAGCATTCTTACTTTTAAATTCTCCTTTCTAATAGCCATTGCAATTGGAATGGATGCTCTCAAGAAGCCGAGTGTTTCATGCTGTGTACTGCAACTCACCCAATAATTACAAAACCATAAGGTGATTTCCCTGGATCTGGCCAATCTTTGCTTAGTGCAACTTCTGAAGAATTGGGCTAGGGACAGACATAACACATAAACTAGTTTAAGTGATAAGAAACTGGTTTAAACCTGTAATAGAACAGACGCTCAGTGCACATAAACCAGTTTGAAAATGGCTGAAACTGATTTGAGATAAACCTGGCTCAATGTAGTATCAGACTTGACTGATTTGGGTCAAACCAATCTATGCAGTGTCTGTCCCACCAAACACCCTCAGCATGCTCTCTGGGCTGGGCGGTGCTCTCTGCTCCCCAGCAGTGCTGGTCACTCCCTTCTCCTCCCTGGCCAGAGCTCTGGCAGAGACTTGCAGGTACAGCAGCATCTGCCTGTCTTCTCCCTGCTAAGCAGGAATTATCCCCCCCTCACTTCTGCCTTACGTAGACATCTCAGCTTTTTAGCCTAGCCAGATTAGACTAACCTGCAAAGATTGAATCAATTCAGGCTCAGGCTTTTTGAATGTCTGTTCCCTAGCCCTGGAGAGAAAAAGTGACTGTACTGTACCTTGACACATATTCCTGGTTCTGGAACTGGTTCAGCCTTCATTGCAACTTACAGAACTTTCAGGATAGCTCTAATGGTAATATCCATTAGCAATGGTTGTACTAGAAACATTTCCATCAGTTAAGGATTGACAGAGGACAGCAACACTCTGGCTATATCTGCTTTCATCATCAGACACGCCAAAAGTACTGGTACTCACTAGGCAAGAAGTTAAAGTATCTGAGGAAGCTTATCGTAGAGAAATGATTACACTGGGTCTTGGGAGCCAGAGAAGCCTCCTACTTACTACTTAAACTAGTTTTAAGCTTGATTTGCATCTGATTTGCATCTCTATAACAGTCCAAGGCAGACTTTAGTTTGGCTGAAGATCTGGTCCAGAACCTGTCCAAATGAGAAACAAATATAATTTTTAAGGAACCAAGACTGTGGAACTAATACAATGATAACATAACATTAGTGATGGCAGCATAGGCATTGTGGAAATGACATTAATAACCTTTGTATAAAAATGAAGTTCAATAACCAAAGTAGAGTTTATTTCAGAAATATCAAAACTAAATTTATGAAAGATAAATGTCAGACATCTTTGGTTACTATAGTAGCATTAAAATAAGCTCCAGAGGAACGTCATACTAGCTGCAATAACAAACATTTACAGCATTGGTTTCCATATAGCATGCATACTTAGCCAAAGACAAAATCAAAGCAATAAAGTCGTGCTATGTGTTAACATTTAAAAAATTTAAATACAAAGAAAAAAAACATGAATAAGAAATTTTGGTAATAAGAAAAATATATGTCCCAAAATCTTTATTAAACACTGTACAAGACAAAATATTGCACTTTTAAAATCAGACAATAAATATATACAAAAGTATTTTACAAGTGTTTTGCTCTTTTAATTTAAAAACTGTTTAAACAATCAAGACCCATTATTGATTTTAAAAGGTAATGATCAGGAATATCCTCTCTTTGCAGTCAGCCTAGGACACAACAGTCCACACGAAACACTTCCTATACAGTAGTGCTAATCTAATTTTCAGTGATGCAAACCCATGGTGTAGGGATACTGTTGGTAACACCATTCTTACAGCATGCCTGCCGATTACAAGTCACCTATTAACCTAGGGTCAAATCCAGATATGTATTCAGGCCTCCAGCTTGTGCAATAGTGTGGAAGCTACAAAAGAAAACAGAATCACCATCGGTAGCCCTATACAGACTTCTCCAGGGTTAAAACCAACTAATATTTAGCTCCCTTGCGTCCACAATTTGCTATACAGAAAAAAAAAATTACATAAGGATGTCATGATCATAAATTCCTTGCTCATATAATACTAGAATGTTTAAGGGTCAAGACGAAATTCAACTTGACTGAAAACCACTTGACACGGATTTCTTACACATGTCTATTTTCATAATTAACAACCCTTTCCTCCTACTTTTTTCCATGGCTGGAAAAATATGAAATATTTATTCAGCCGATAGAGCTTGACAAGCACCTTTGACCAGTTTTGGTTTTAGTTCCCCATTTGACTGTGCAAGAGATCAGTCTTACGAATGTTTCATTCACAGCTCTGACAAGGAAGCCTTGTTTCTAATTTAAAATCAGTAGAGAAGACTAATCTTGCCACTACTTTGATCATATTTCAGTGACTGGAGTAGAAGAATAGGAATAAAAGAAAAATGACACCTCATTTATTCAAACACAGATGCACGGCTGATTGAAAACTGTAACAGCATCTACAGTGCTTTTTACTGCATGCACGTAAATATAGGAATGAGAAATGAAATGTATTGCTGTGGATTCATCTGACAGCTAATCTCAATAAAGTTTATCCTGTGAGACTGACCCCTTAGCTCAAGCAGTTATGAAAATGCAGTCACTGCCAAATTCTTTATAGCTACAAGCTACAGCTCCTATAAATTTAAGTATCACGTTATATTTGATAAAATAAGAGAGACAAAAATGGATCAACAGATGCTGCACTCCAAAATTCATTAAAGGATTTTGTGACTTGGCTTTCTAATAACTCCAGTGAAGTAAGCATTACCTGGAGCTTTTGAGATAATCTTTTTTTCCTGATTAAATTATACTTGGATAGCCTGTAAAATTCTATAGATCACATGCCAACATATTTTCTTCTTAATCCAGACATTAATTTTTTTAATACACTAAAAACTCAATTGCAGAAAAATATCCTGTCTGGTGTACCGTTCTACAACGCTGTTTCTCATCAACCTCATGTATCCATTTAACTGTTATGTCTACTACTATTATATACAAGTATACATTTCTTATGGATGGTCTAGATATAGTGAACCTCTCGTTTCATCTCTTCACTGCAGCATCGTGAACTTTCCATAGAAGATTTACACTTCTTGACATGACTGACAACATCTTTGTTTGTAGATGTCTATCAAGCATAACTTTAGATGCTTTACAAATGTACAGTAGTGAGTTGTATCCTTGCATTCGCCTTCTGAAAAATATATTTAAACATTAAAAGGCTTTATAATGAAGAAAGGATAAATAGTAAAAACCAATCATCATAAATTTCAAATAAATGCAGGCTTGATGGTAATCAGATTACATTATGATTTCATTTCTGACAACAGGGATTCAATTCATGTTCTGGTCACCAATTGTTTTGAGACTGGTCATCTCATCATATCCACCCCTCTATTGTACATTTTCATTCTGTATCTCAGTTTGGCAAAATCAACAGCACGTTCTGGAAACTCAGGAATGAGTTGCAATGATAGCTGTGTAGGGAAGGTGCAGAATTCAAACCTGTAACATGCCTGATTTTAAACAGGCACGTTTAATTCTTCAAAATGTAACTGACTTGGATTTGGAAACAAGTACACCACCGATTATAAAACATTTGTGGGACGTGACAGCTTTACCTCTGATGTGCAATCAAATGCTTGTAAAATAGTTTGCATACAGTTCACCTCTAAATAAAACCACTACAACCTATTAATATGCTCAGATATAAATAAATGTTTACATACTGCCACAAGAAGTGACATTGCAATGTCGCCAGGTCACTGGCTTCTTTCTCCACCCACAGTATTGATCAGGCACAGGTTTATTATTCTTTCTGTGTATACAGACTACTTGTCGTGACTGGAATCCACTGCCGCAGTCTACACTGCAGGGTCTCCAAGGACCTGCCCACCAGTACACATCACATGTCTCTGAGGAGCAGTTTCTTCTGACAGCTGATCTGTAGAGATAAACAAATAGTAGTGAAAGATTTATGTTTGTGCTAGATGCCTTTTTCCTACAATTATTAATTATACATCAGTCTTCACAAAATAAAAAGAAATGAGTCCCTGTTTGTTTAAACTACTGCACCTTCACCCTGGGATAGAGAAAACAGTTTGATGCTTATGGAAAATCTGGATGGAAGTATTAATAAAATTATTACTTAGCAAAACAAACCCATTTTAATTTAATTCAGCATTTACCATAATGGATGCTACAAATGTTTTACACAGAACGGGCGCATGCAGTATGTGGCACTGCAAACACTGCACAGTCCAGTATCCAGAGGTCAAAAAATAACACAGGAAAAAAACCCAGTGCAACGCATGCTTGGCCAGCATGTGCTTCTGAAAAGTGGAGCTGGGCTGCCCGGAGCTGTGCTGGGCTGCTGGTCAGGCTCCATGCGACAGAATCACCATGGCTGCAGCCTTAGGAGTTTCCCAGGACCCTAGGTAAGGCTGCTGGGACCAGCCCAGTACTGGCCCCAGCTTCCCCTACCCCATCCAGGGCAACTTGCCATGTGCCAAGGTGCACATGGCACAGGCATTCTCCAGGGACAAGTAGTGGCAGTGCAAGGTGCACCACCGCTACTTGAAGCCGGGGAACCAAACATCCACACACATCTGGATGCACTCAACCAGTCTCTTCAGAATAGCATCCCTCTGCTGATACCAAGACTTCTCCAGAAAACTTTTTAACTTCTGACGTGAAATTCTGAGCGATTTCAGTAAAGTGGGGATATTATCATTTATTTCAGTGAAGTGGAAATTTCACTTAAGGTTCTGCAAAAATGCCTTAAAATGGTCACAGGTCTAATTATATTAAAAAGAATATGTACACACCATACATGTTCCTTTAATACTTTTCATCCTTTATTCACCTACTTTCCCACTCACTGGGCACATCTACACATTGCCCTATGGTGCCATGCTTTCGTACTTCCTTTTGTAAGCACTAAAACACGGCGCAGTAGGAGCAGTTACTGTACCATGTGCATGGTACACAGTTAGATTTCACCACTATGTCCCCATAGCAGTATGCTATACTGGGGAACCACACCACTACGGCAATGTAGCTGCTGATCACGTGTAGATCCATGTGACCACTGTCACCATAGCACGCCATACAGTGATGTAGTGCATAGGTGACATGTAGCAGAGGCACAGGGGTTATGTGCCCCCCCTGAGATTGGCCCTTGCCGGCCGGGAGCTGGGAGCACCGAGAGAAGCATCAACCAGTGCCCCCACTGAGATTGGCACTGGCCGGTGAATGTGGGCACCAGAAGAAGCATTGGTGGCACTTCCAGTTTTGCTGCTGGTGCTTCTGGGGTCGGTAATTGGCTGGGGGGATCCTCCCCTGCTCAACGATTGGCTGCTGGGCCCCTCTCCCAGTTGACAATTAGCTGCTGGTGCCCCCCCCGCACAGGATCAGGAGGCACCAGTCACCCATGATGTAGCGCATAGCTACACTGCCATAGGGCAACATGTAGACACACCCACTGAATCCCACCTCAAACAAATATACTTTCTTCCACAAGTCATCTTTAATTGTTCCTTCACCTTGGCAAATTGTTCCTGTTAGTTTTTTTAAATTATGTACACTATAGTTAGATCCCAATTCAGCAAAGCACTGGAGCATGTGCCAAAATAAATCTCAAATAACTCAACAGAAATATGATGATTATAATCTTGTTGAGTTGTCAAATCTGTAATTTTCCTTTAACAGGGAAATATTTAGAGGTTAAAAACAAATCAAAAAAAGTGCCTAGAGATAACATGCATCTCAAGAACAGAACCACATCTTTCTGTTTATTCAATTTTTCATTTCTTGCTTTGGCTGTCTGAGAAAATACAGCTTCAGCAGCACACACTTAAGAAGCACAGAGTGTGTTTGTTTTCCAAGAGAATAACACATACTGCAAAACATGACGCCCAAGAAAACCCTAATTTTACAAAGTTTAGTCTGTAGCAATCTAAAATCAAAGGAATCAGCAGCAGCAGCACAGTTTAACAGTGAAAGGCCTCTGCAAATCAGAAGTAGCCTTTTTTTTTTAATGTTATTAATTTTTTTTTTAAACTTCGCCCAAATAAGGAGGATATTAAAACAGTGGAAACCTCTGTTACATATAATATGCATGTTGCATAACTCCAGAAAAATCCCCATTTTTTCTTGATCTCCAGTTTAGTAATGATCTGGTTTTAAGTCCAAGATAAATGCTACTGTCCACCTCAGGAATCTGCAACCTTTGAGGAGTGGCAGTCCAAAATAATGCAGCTTGGTACGAGGTAGGCTGGCGTTTCCAAACTGGCTGTCACTAGCATTTCTTCCCTGCCCCTGTTGCTTCCTCCTGCTGCTATGTGTGGGACTCACCACAGAATCTCTCCAGCACTGAAATGCCACCAATATCTGGGCTTTGCAGGCTGACTGAAATCAAGTGAGAGGCTGGATCTGCCAGAGGTTGGTCACCCTGGTCTACGTAATTCCATTTAGGAATTAAGGGCGTGTGTAGACAAAACAGGGGCCTGAAATCAAAGTGGTGGGTTTTTAAAAACATTGCTTCAATTTAGGACCCTTTAAACTCCCGTGTCGTGCACACACTCAAACTTACCTGCCTCCCAGGTGGCAGGGAAGGGAGCTGTCAGTGGGTGGAGCAGTCCCTGGGCTGGGGGAAGGGGGCGGGGGCGGGGGGCAGGCTGGTGCTTCCCTGAGTGGATTTTTGTACTCTTTGAAATTACATACCTCCTCCTTTCACTACAATAGGAATCTGGAACCAAAGATCCATTGCGATGCTGACATACGAAATGATGGTGCTGTAGGCCTACCGCATGGTCTACGCAGTGACCAGAACACTAAAATAAAGTTAAACAATTGTATCAGTATCAGTGAATCAGCATTACTATATCACCATCCTGACTGACATTCAGACTATTCACCTGGGCATCAACTTGGTCTAGGTCCTGACATCCAGGAGGTAATCATAGAATCATAGAAGTCGGGTCGGAAGGGACCTTGTAGATCTTCAAGTCCAACCCCCTGCCTGGGCAGGAGAAAAACTGGGCTCAAATGACTCTAGCCAGGTAGGTATCAAGCCTCTTCTTAAAGACCCCCAGGATAGGAGTCAGCACCACTTCCCTAGGAAGTTGGTTCCAGATCCTAGCTGCCCTGACCGTGAAGTAGTTCTTACGGATGTCTAATCTAAACCTCCTCTCCAACAACTTGTGGCCATTATTCCTTGTCATGCCAGGGGGCGCTAGGGGAAACAAGGTCTCTCCCAAACCCTTCTGGTCCCCCCTAGTGAGTTTATAGACGGTCACCAGGTCCCCCCTCAGCCTTCTCTTGTGAAGATTGAACAGGTTCAGGTCCCGCAGTCTCTCATTGTAGGGTCTGC
>NW_017728911.1:25510415-25541766 GCF_001723895.1 Crocodylus porosus | reverse complement strand
ATTCCTGGACGCCCTTGGTGAGGCAGGGGGGCTTTCAGGCACTCCTGCTCCCCTTGCTTCTTGTTGGGATGGTCACCCCTTGGGCCCTGAGTATTGTCTCCTTAAGGAACGACCACTCAACTTGGGCACTGAGTTCCCCTGCTCTCAGGAACCCCAGCACCTCTCCCACTAATCTTTTCAACTCATTGAAGTTGGCCCTCTTGAAGTCTAGGGCTACTGCCTTGCTGCTGGCCCTCGACACCTTGTGCTGGATGGTGAATTCCAGCAAGCAATGATCACTATCACCCAGGTGGTCAAGAACCTGGAGGCCCCTTACCAGGTCGTCGCCTGTGGCCAGGACCAGGTCCAACAGGGCATTTCCTCTGATGGGACTGTGCACCTCCTGAATTAAGTGGAGGTCCTGAAGTGGAGGTAATGAAGTCTTGCAGATTCTTGCTGCATCCATACAGCTAAACCTCTCGCCAGGCTCTCACCATTTCATGTCTCTGTTAATGAAACCTCTTTTGGCTTGATCAATGCAATCCTCCCCATCAATACCCCTCCAGAATGAGGCTGCAAAGATAATTTTCCTGGCCTGTCTCTCTGAGCATCACTCTTCATTATGCATTGCTCCTGTGGTTTCCCCTTCTCTACAGCATTAAACACAAGCAGCCTCTGCTCACTTTCAATGTCCATCACAGGTTATTATTTTACATTCAATACAGAAATCTTGAATCCTTTCCAGGATCAGGCCATGATACCAGCCTCCCTCATCTATTTGTCTGGTTTTCAAATACACACCTTCATGCTTTCTTTCAGGTTGCCCTTCATGCTTGAGAGGTCCTTACCATAAACATCTGAAAAGCTGCTTCCCTCTATTCCTTCAAATCCCTCTTTAAAAATCTCCTTTATCAGGACGTCTACAAAAGTATTGGCAAGAGGTTGTGGCTGGACTATAGCTATCACCGGAGTAGGCAACGGTTTTTGGCCAGAGTGCTGAAAAAACCACAATGTCTACCCTGTGAGGTGCCGGAGTGCCGGTATGCCACAAAAACAAAACTGGGGCAGAGGGAGTATATGGCAGGATGCACTGAATATTTAGTACAGTTAATAATCATTAATGTTGCCTTCTTTTTTTTTTTTTTTTTTTGCAGTAAATACCAGGCTGTCTAAAAATTCAAAACCTGCTGATAATAAATAAAACTTCATGTACTGCCTTTGTACTTGTGATTTTTTTTTTCTTGTTAAGCATGTTGTGATGAGAGGGGAAAGAGAAGGAGAGAGGCGTAGGGAGCAGCAGGCACCAGGGGAGTCACCGTGGGCAGGCTGGCCTGACCAGGCCCTTGGGGAGACTGCAGCCAGAGGAGAGCTGGGGTCAGGTGGGGAGTGGGGGCTGTCCTAGGGCTCCACTACTCAGGCCACAGCGAGGGGGCCCAGCAGCACTGGAAGTAGGGCCCAGCCAGCCTGCACACCTCTGTGGGGGTGGCGTGCAGCCACCCTGCCTACGAAGGGATGCTGCCTGGCTGGGGCAGGACGCCAGGCCCAGGGAGCTCCCTGCTTGGTTTCTGCGCATGCCGGGTACATTGTGAGTGGGAGCTGCAGCCACAGCCTGTTCCCTGGGCTCTGGGAACAGCTGCCGCAGCTGGTGCTCAGGGCCAAGCCAGCCAGGAGCCTGCAGAGCAGCGGTTCTTTGCAGTGCCTGCCCTAGCCCTTGCCCCTTGAGGGGAGGTGCAGGTGGGCAAGGCTGGGGCCTGGGCAGGCTGGGGCAGCTGTGGTGGCTACTCCCAGGCACCAGGGGGCTCCCGCGGCCAGGCCCTTGCACTGGGGATGGCTCTGTTCTGCTTGCACCATGCCCAGTGTGCAGGGAGGCCGATCCTGGAGAGAGAAGCCCCCCATGCCCGGCGTCCTGCCCCAGTCAGGCAGCATCCCCATGTGCACAGGGTGGCTGCAGCCCATCCCTGAGGAGCTGTGAGGGCTGGGCCAGGCCCCACCACAGGTGCCACTGGGCACCCCTGCCTACCACAGCTCGAGCCCCAGGGCAGCCCCCACTTCCTTCCCAGCTCTGACCTTCCTAAGGGCCTAACTGGGCTGGCTTGCCCGCCGTGCCTCCCCCCACGCTGCCCAGACCCTATCCCAAGCACCTGGCCTCAGCACCTCAGTGGTGCCCTGGGTGGGACAGGGTGCCTGCCTACCTGGGCTCAGGGCTCTGCCTCCAGGGCAGCGACCCAGCGCAGCGCCTGCCCCGGCCCCAGCCCTGTGCACCCACAGCTCCTTCAGGGGCCAGCCAGTGCCTGGGAACAAGGGGTGCGGGCAGTAGAGTACACACCATGTCCCTGTCTGTGTTCCCCTGGCTCCGCACTGGTGCCTGCCACAGCGCTGGAACTTGTGGTTGCATGCAAGAGCCCAGAGCAGCAGCTTAAAAAAAAAAAAAATTAAACAATTTTTTTGCATGCCTCCCGGCAGGCCAGAAAAAATGTCTCCACGTACCACGCATGCTGGAGGCTGCCAACCCCTGAACTATCATATTGATCAACAGTCTCACTGTTTCCTTGAGCTTCCCCAATTTGTTCCTATCTCCTGTCTTATACATGGATGGTAAGCTTTTTGGGGTAGTAACTTGAGCTAAGTACACACAAGCGAGAAGCCTGAGGTGGAATCCATCAAACCTTTGCAAATGTCTCTAAGCTGTGAAGAACTGATCAGGAATTCACAGAACACACGTTCTGCCACGAGTGAGGCAGGACACAGGAATGCCTGCACTGGCCCAGGCCAGGAGGCTGGGGGTGCTTATGTGCACCTCCCATTACGCTGGACAGGCACAAAGGTAGTCAAGCCCAGCCAATCGCTAGCCCACACCTGACTGGCTACTGGGCAAATGCCCCCACCCACATGCTGTCAGCTGCAGGGAGGGGGAAGCCAGCAGCCCTGCCCCCACAACCCCCCTCCCCACAGCTGCCTGCTGGAACTGAGGGGGGAAGGCGAAGTGGTACCTATCTATCACTAAGTGTATGTACATACCTGACTTTGGGGGATTTCATAGCTACTAGTAGCGCTGCATATAGATATGCAACATTTGTTCTCGTAAGAGTGAAATAAAAGCAATGTCCTAGCATGAAAAAAGAAATACAAAATAATGGACTAAATGATAAAACTAAGTATAGCTAATGCTAGAGTTTCAAAGCTTGTTGTATGTTTTCTCTGCAGGACTAGCTTATTATCAGATAAAACCTACAATGATCTTGCCCAGTACACCACCATAGTGTGTTTCATTTAATGGATGAAGTAAACCAAACAGTGACAGTAATTACACCTTTTAGGGCTTTTCCAGTGTGCCTGTGTTCAGTGTCTAGCACAACTGAATACTGCTACTGATTGTGGCCTCCACTGCAAAATGAAGAACAACTCATATTACAATATGAAGAAACACCTACAAAATCTGCACGTAATAGGTGAACTACTTAGTATGGAGGCTAAAATGTAAATTTACAGATTGTGATAAATAATGGCACAGCTGTGTTTTGATAATACAATGAGTTACCAATCAAAAGTTTCAGCCAGTAGATTACCTGTCCCTGTGACTGAATCATCCATTCCGTACATGAATGGACTATACATGGTTTCCTTCCCAGAGGACGATCTTTCTGTACACAAGCATCTGGTGGCAGCATCAGTATAGTGCCATTAGCTTTTGCTTGACGACAAGTTACTTGCCGCTGATAAAATCCACTGCTACATGAAGCAGAGCACTCAGACCATGAGCTAGTCACCCACCTAGAAAAGTCAAATAAACATATGGACAATAAATAAGAAAACAATGCAAACCCAAGGGAATCTTGCTGCAAACTCTTTACAAATAAAAATTGAAGGAGCTAATTATTTCACCTGTGGGTTTTAGGAAGGTGCCTAAATCTTTTTAGTATGAGAAAAATATGAGTCAGTAATTTGAGTGCCTAAGCACCATTTCTTCTGAGACAAGTTTTCCAGGGATGATTTTTAAAATACATCATTTTAACAAATATGCGCTCACTCAGGCTGAAGTTGAAAACTGTTTGGATGCAGAAATTCCTGAGTGAAGTTATCCAAGATGTCAGACTAAATCATTATTATGGGCTTTTTCTGGCTTTAACAACTAGGAGTCTGTGATAATCTGACTGCAATGAAAACAGATCCACTCTTTCACATCTCACATTGTAAACTGAGGTGTAACAATCCAAATACATTTAATGTAAACAGGTGCCACAATTCACTTAAATTTCCTTTGTAAATGTTGGTGGGGACCCTGTCCCACAGATTTGGTCCCCAAGTGACTGATGGAGAGTCCCCTGGATTTAGTTTCCAAATCTTCTACTGCTGATAACCCAATAAACTTTCTATGTACAGGCAAGCAACATACTTCCACCCACGATAACAGCAATATTGCCTCCAGCCAAAGGGATCTCATCTACTGACTCTGCCTCCCTTCTGTCATTGCCCACCATTATATACTGCTCCCAATACTCCAAAGATTTCCTTGGGTACACACATGCTCTAACACTGCTTATGTGACTCTGGGATGCATCTCCTGGCACTCTACCTACCGTGACTCAATTACTCATTTTATCATGTTAAACATCTTAACAGAACTTACTTTATTCACTATAGTTTACTTTCAACAGGAGCTATAACCTGTATATAACAGTAAAGAGATTGTTATATAAAAGATTGAACCAAACACTTTGTATTGACCATGAATATATTCAATGGGAACAAGTGTCACACAATTTATTCTGCTTAATATTTTCTAAATCCAGCCTTGAACTAGAGATTAGGATATTTCTTGTAATATAATTGTGATAATGTGAGCACTATCCTATTCTCTTCTACAATGAATGAGTTTTTGTGATCATGTAATTTATCCACTTGGGATGGATTATTCCTTTAAAAATCAGGTATCTGTTCTTTCCCCCCATCTTTTAGTCTTTATATTATTTGGTTCAACATTTGTACCAAATACAGTGAGACTCCAGCTTGGCAAGCACTTACTGAATGTGCAAAGCACATACATTAGCCATTGAATGTGCTTAGGTAGGTGCATACTAACATGCTTTGCTGAACAGAGATGTACTAAACATATGCTTAAATGCTTTTGAAGAAATCAGGGGAGTAGAAGATTCAAATACATTCTACTTCCCTTCACAGGTTAGCAACCATACTGGAGACAGTGGGAAGGAGTAAGAGTTTGTTCCCGTCACTAATGGCTTATGCAAGACCCATTCCAGAACATTCGCGGTATCTTTTTGATATAAAAGACACAGGGGGGAGGGGTTAAAAAAAGATTTTATTAGGGAAACATAACCTTGAACATTTTCATTACTCTCTAACACACTGATTTAAAGATAGCAAAACCTAAATATGGCAGACATGGAAATAAAACTTACAAATCATGTGAACAAATGCATAATTCTAAGTATATTTATGCGTTGAAAATTTCTAATAATTCTGTGCAAAACAATTATAGGGCCATTATAACAATAAGTAAAGCACTTTGGTGAGTGTTTACAGTCAGTAAGAACTAAGGTCTCGGTATATTTTATCATCTGAATTAACTGTTTGGGTTGGCTGTAATGGCTCTGGTCCAGTGTGAAGGTGCGTGCCAGAGTTTATTAATTGTTTGGAGGTGCACTGGTGCCCCAGGTATTCTCATTACTACCTTCTTCCTTTCATCTGCTTCAATTGGCCTGATTTTAGAGGAGAACCTAAAATCGAGTCCAGGCTTTTCAAACTCCTTCAGACTATTATTTCTATTTTAGTATTGTTCCATTGGCAGCAAACCCACTTGTTACAGGCTGGCCTGCATTCAGACTCACAATTTAGAGTGATCTGTTTTTTGGCTGCTAATAATGAAATATAAACAAATTTCTTCTGATATTTATCTGTTGCTATGTGTTTTTTCAGTTAAGAATACAGACTTTAGGACTACTGGCAATTGCTCTGCCGTAATGTCAGTTAAGGATTTAGCACTTCCCTCTAAAATTTTCCAGTGACAGTCGATTCCAAAATGTGTGCCTGAGCTTTTCCTCCCTCATGGCTTTTACACTGCTGACAACAGGAGATACCCTTTCCCTGTAAAACATGCAAAATACTTATTTTTAGAGTGGTGGTGAGTGTTCTTGCTGAAGGCCTGGAGCAGCACCTTAGTGGGTTGGAAGGGCCTTTGCAAGCAGTGGTAAAATTGAAGATGAGTTTTTAGATTTTACAGCCAAAGCTTGTGGTATTTGTGTACATGGTATAGCAATATTTTTATCCTAAGAATAATCCCTAAAGGAACTGTAGATGATTCAGCCAGAAGGCAGTGGTGTGTGGGCCAGGAACGGAACTACAACACCTTTTGAAAGGCTGAGATACTATGGTGGGGGACACTGCAGAAAGATGAGATGGCCAGAACATGCTGCCGTCTCTGGTACCACCCCTGCTGCTGAATACACTCTAACTTTGTTCTCCAGAGCTGGGGACAGTCATTCAAAAAGCTGGAACCTGAATTGATTCAATCTTTGCAAATTAGTCTAACTAGCGTGGACTGGACCAATTTACAAGTGAATAGACATTCAGTGTTAACACTAGAAATGCAGGCACATGCCTGCAGTGGCTCAGGCCAGGCGCCAGGAAGAGGGGGGTGCGGAGCAGGTGCTAGAGTAGCCCTTGGCAGCAGGGAAGCTGTGCTGGGGATGGGACGTGGCCAGCCTTGGCAGTAGCCTGGAGTGAACTGGCCAGGGAGGGGTTTAATCCCCACCTCCCTCGCCCAACAGCATGGACCGAAGCCGGGGTCTGCCCAGCACTCCGCCCTCGCTGCTGCAGCGGTGGGGACGTGGACGGGGGCACAGCCAGAGGCCAGCCAGCATAGCCTCCTTTGGCAAAGGGGACAGGGAGGGTGTTTTTTCCCCCCTCCACCCCCTCTGCCCCCGGGGAGCTGCAGCCAAGGTCTCCCTGACCTGAATGCCACTGCCAATCACTGCCTATGCAGGACAAGTGGCAGGATAAGCCCCCTCCTACTCCCTGTGCCAGATGCCGGAGGGAGGGGGAATAAAGTCCCTCCCTGCCCCCTTGACTAAGGGGCCCTGCCAGCTGGCCTCTGGCTGCACTCCCACCCCTGCCACTGTAGCAGCAAGGGGGCAGCATCCTCAGTCATGGTGTTTGGGGAGCATGAGCTTCTTCCTGGCAGGAGGGTGGGGGGAACACACCATGATGTGGGTCGGAGCAGGAGTTGGGGGTCAGAGCTGCTGCAGACTGCATGGAGTGAGCAATGGCACAGGGGCTCGAAGGGGTGGCCATAGTCCTCCAAGTCCCCGCCAGCATTGCCACTGATGCTTGTCCCATGCAGTCTGCAGCAGCTCTGACTGCCCTGCAGCGTAGACCCCTGCTAGGAAGAGGCTTGTGCTCTGGGAAACCTTAAAAGGGTTGCAGCCCCCATTACAGTCGCTCCCCGCTCACTGCTCCAGCAGCAGGGGTGGGGACATGGCCAGAGGCTGGCCAGAAGGGCCCCTTAGACAAAGGGGCAGGGAGCGGGGTTATTTCCCACTCCCTCTAGCATCTGGTGGAGTGGGAAGGAGGGGGCTTATCCCACCATTTGCCCCATCCAGGGAGTGATCGGTGGCGGTGGTCAGGGCTGGCAGACCCCAGCTGCAGTCCCCCGGGTCAGAGTGCGGAAATAATGTCTTCTCTCTGCCCCCTCTGCCTCAGGGGCCATGCCAGTTGGCATCTGACTGTGCCCACACCCATATCGCTGCAGCAGTGAGGGGGGAGTCCCAGCAAGTGGACCCCAGCTCAGGTCCATGCCGGTGGGGCAGGGAGCGGGGAATTAAGCCTTGCCAGGCTACTGCCAAGGCTGGCCATGCCCCTGCTGCTGGAGCAGTGAGCGGAGAAATGCCTGACAGATCTGTGCTGATGGGATAGGGGACAGAGGGGGAATAAACCTCTTCCCTATTCCCTTCTGGAGCTAGTGTCTGGCAGGCCCCCGCCCCTTCCTGTCCCTGCTTGGGCTGGGGAGCAGGTGGGCAGGGCCATCCCTGCTCCACTGGAGCAGAGAGCCCAGCCCAGCCCAGAGTGTATGTTGGTATGCTGGGGAATTCTGGTTTAACTTAAACCAGGACAGGGTCTGGGACAGACATTGCATAAACTAGCTTGAACTCAGTCAGTTAAGTCTAATACTACATTCAACCAGATTTATCTCAAACCAATTTTGGCCGTTTTGAAACTGGTTTATGTGCACTGGTTTATGTTCTGTTACAGGTTTAAACCAGTTTCTGATCACTAAAACGGATTTATGTGTAACTTCTGCCCCCAACCTCTGAGTGCAAAGACCCCACAAGACTGGGTATGTCAACATGGATAGCATAATTCAGTCTCCTGAGATGCAAGGTACTAGAGTTTCCCCATAATAATTCTTTTTGTTGTAGGACTTGGGACTAGATAAAAAGTATATTGCAAAATGATGGTGTAACAAATGGAAACAACTTCAGGGTTTTATGAGCATAGTTTAAGAGACTATTAAGACACTTGGAAATATGGTAGGGAAAGGTTTACCTTGCAGGGCAGTCATACATGTTGCAGGACTGATAACTAACCACTGGCTTCTGACGATCATCACACAATGATTCATTCACTTTTTGTTCATCTGAATTCACACACTGCAGGTTTCTGAAGTGGGCCCCTGAATTCCCACAGCTAGCTGAGCAAGGGCTCCACTCGGCATATTCCCATTTATAGCCTGTTAATAGGAGAAGAAAATGCAAATAGGATTTAGTGGGAGAGGCTATTACAGACAGTAACTGTAACAAATGTATATGCACCATGTCAGTTTACATGTAAACCAGATAGTGTGGGAAAAACATCTCATAAAGTGATAAAAGATCATAAGCAAGAGCAGAATTTGGTTTTACTGAGTTTCTCTCCAATATGTAGGACCAAATTCTGCCCTCAGATGTATACATATAACTCCTCAGAGAGTCAATGGGATCAATGTGTGCAGAGAGGGGTAAAATTTTACTCACTGTAGAAACTGATGATCAATTTTAAGTGCTTTAATAACATTCCTTATACAACAAGCATCAAAAAAAGGAAATGATAAATTATGCTTTCCATGTTTCCTGTTGTTCTATAGGAGCTGATTCTGCAGAAAGCTCATCACTACACCAGATACTTCACATAATTGTAATATTCAAGAGAATCCTACCTGTACTAAAACTACAGAAAAGGCATTTTATCCATAAATAATTTGTCACTAAGGCATCTGGCAAGATGAAAAAGGGCTATTTTTTAAAAGAAATCTCTTTATTAAGACTGATCATCTCCAACAATTACTGCCTTTATATTTGGTCCCAATTCCAAACGATTTCCCTGCCCTCCTTTTTGACACTCAGTAAAAGATGAAGTACTATGCAATGTTGACAGATTTTAATGTGATCACAGAAGGAGTCATTTTTCTGTAATAACCAAGAATAATTGATAGCTACCAGCTGTGCCCACAGTCTCACTCTTATGGCACATAATGAATTATTTAACTCATCGTTTTTCAATGTTTCCTTATTATCTCTGGGTTTCTTAGAATAGTACAAAAGGGCCTTTTTCAAAGCAGAAATGGTTAAATTTACTGACTGCAACAGCAAGGCAGAGGCTTCATTGTTTGTTTAACTAGGATGACACTGCACAGCAGTGCCCTCCGTATATCCACTGTGCAAAAACCACCAAAGAAGGCCTTCTGTAAAAGCAGCTAGGAAATGTAGATACCCAGGTCCCACTGAAAGTCTGAGAGTTAAGCACCTAAATCCCTTGAATGATTTTTACATTCTCACCCAGTAAGTCCTCATCAGGCGAATGCTAAGGGCTGGGGACAGACATTACATATAAACTGGTTTAAGTGATCAGAAACTGGTTTAAACCTGTAACAGCACAGATGTTCAGTGACATAAACCAGTTTGAAAATGGCTGAAACCACTCTGAGATAAACACAATAATCTCAGTATTATTATATAATTGAATTCTATGGCACTTTAAGGACTTACGAATGTCACAGTAAAGTGTTTGCAGATGGGGGCTACTTTTCTGCTGCAGTATATGTAAAGTAGCTCTCTAATAAATACAAAAATGTGTTAAGCTCCAACCCTATGCTGTGTAGCCTACTGAAGCAAACAGGGCTCTGTGCAGGTATATTAAAATACAGGATCAGGACCTTCTTGGTCACCATTAAAAATTAAGATTCATTTGGATGCCTGAACAACATTAACATAGGATTTGAGTATTCCCTGGGTACAACCCATAGGAAATACAGAGTAATGTATTACAAATATCACAGAAAATCATATGTATTTGCCTGGTTTAAAAAAGTTTGGGAATTTTAGTAATGGAAAAACGCCCTATCAGGGAAGGTGTTCTACAGGGAGAAGACATAAAGATGCTCACTTGGAAATCAGGCTAATATTCTTGGAATTTTGCTAAGAAAGAATCTTTTCCTGCCTCCAAATCTGAACATTTGATAAATGTTTTTGAATACTGCAGTACAAGTTCTATGAGCTAACACTTAGGAATGAATTTGCAATGAATCTGAGATTTGGGAGTAGAGATGAGTGAAGAATAGTGGGATTTGTTTTGTGCAGCATTCTGGGGAAGAGTTGGAGATGAATTATTACATAAAGATGAAAAAATACAAAAGCTTAACATCAAGAGAGGCATTAGGAAGCTGTCAGGGACCAGGGAGAGGGGAAAGGAGCACAAGACTTCTGTGGACATTGATATGGATTGACTGGTATCTGTCTTTATGTATATTTTGGGGGATTAGATGCATCTTTCTTGGATCTGTTAATTTTTAACTTGAATTCATTAATAAATAAAGTTAAAAATCAGTCTTGTAAATCATAAATTATGATGCCATTATAATGTATCTTTGAAATAGTTTTACATTTCATAAATTACAATTATTGTAACTCATTTTTATATACTTCTTAAATGATCTAACATTCATTAGTTATTCATTTTAATTTCTAAAGACAGTTTTGAGTTAGAGAGTACCATCCTCATAACAAAACATATAGACTTCCACTTCAGGAAGTCATACAACTGGTCTTACTTAGTACCTGTATAACACAGCAAGTCAGTGAACTCTCCTAGCTTCTTGATTATTGATAGCAAAATAAATACATGAAATGAGTATTCATATAATACAGAAAACCTATTGTCTTCATGTAGTGTACTTGCATGCATAAAGTCAGGCACATGTGTTAGTGTTTATAGACCTGGGAACTGATTATTTTATATGTATAAAAATAAGCTACAAAGCTGTAAAGTTCTTAAAACATTAAATATTATAACAATTCAAGAATTTGTCATAGAATTTTCAACAAACCTTCCTTCTTGACATTTACCCAAACAGACAATGGTTTTACACTAGATGAAGTCCAACATCTGTATTGTCCAGCAAATTGACCAGAGACAGTGTTCACCTCTAGGATACGTCCCCCAGCCAGAGTTCTATGTTCCAAATCCTTTGCTTCCTCAATTGGATGATCTCTGAAGACCCACCGAATCATATTTCTGTGATTAGGATGCACTGGACAACCTGAAAATCAGTGACATTTTAGTATCTATCTAACCTTAGTGGATATAGTTTTTCTATTTGTGCACAGGTGTGTGGAAGTTTCTACCAATGCAGATGAGAAATGGACATATATTACAGTAATTCACAGACGTCAGAAATACAACCGAAACTGGTCTTGAGTACCTCAGACGGAGTATCTATTATATAAGCTAAAATGCAGGATCTTCTGCATATTTGTCACAGTTCTTTACAGTTTTCTGCCACTAAGTGAAACTACATTATATTCTTTATGAGCCAAGGAAGAAATTCTAGCCCAAATGTAATCAATTATAAAATTCTCATTGCATTCAGTGGAGCCATAATTTCATCCCAAGCCTTTATGCTGGGCAAATGTAGTGTTTTTTTTAAGGGCATACATGAACCAATACAAGTTGCTACATATCTCATTATAGAAACCACTATACATAGAAAATAAAGTTACTAGTTTAGATGGAGAAATTAAAAAACAGTCCTAGAAGCTAAGGCAATCCTGAATCATTTTCAAGCAGAGCTGAAAGAGAAACTTCTCTACCTCAGCTCAGTGGCATTTCATTTGGGTGAACTTTGCAGTCACAAAAACTGCTTTGAAAAATTCTGAAATAAAAATTCAGAACTGATCTCTTTCTCTCTGGCTGCCTTCCTCTAAAACATCTGGGCCTGCAGAATGGGCCAAGGACAACAAACATGTTCTAGGAAACCAGTGTGACACTCTTGACCTTGTCCCGTCTTTTTTAATAAAACTGCTACTAGCAAAACCTTTCATTCTAAAAACAAGAAATAAACCCTGGCAACATACCAATCCTTAACAGGTCTCCATGTATCACACTTATGTTGGTACCAATTCCAGATGCCATTATGACACGCTTCCTTCTGCTCCCTTTGGCTGACACGGTATTAATCTTTGGAAATCCTTGTTCTGAAAAAAGCAATCCATAAAATCTCTTCTTATCAGGAATTATACACACTGGTAATTTTAATAAAATTGTTCCATATTTTATTAATGAAATGGAAGAACTGAAGGATTTCGAAACTCTTTAGGATCATCTTCTGCACTAAAATTCTCCATCCAGCAAATGATAATTTAGAACTGAGAAATCTATGCCATTCTTTTGGAGGCCTTAAGGAGCATTTGTAATGTGCCCTCACTTAAAAATGTATCTTTTAGCAAAAAAGAGCCGTTATACTTGCCAATTAGGAAAAAACGTACAAGATCTTTGACCTTGTTTACAGTTTCTCATGACACTGTCATCTATTATTGCTTTATCAGACATCCATCTAAATCAGTTTTTAAGAAAAATTCTCACTGGAGTCAGTTTAACTCCTTGGTTCCTTCAGATGGAAATATGACAAATTGCTAAAATAATAAAAAGAAAATCTCTTCAAAATCTGCTCTGTATAGTAGAGGATGCATAATGTAGGTATGCCTGTCACCATAGTAACTTCTCCTTTTTTATAATATGCCAGAATAACTGCCAAAAACATGGGCAATCTGTCAGTAACACAGAGTTCTTTGCCACTTTGTCAACATTTATTTTTTAATGACTGTGCATATTATACCTGGTCCTGTCTCTTTCTGTGGTTTAGGGCTTTTAACATTTTTTAACTTTCTCAGGCTTGTGCTCATTAATTTGACCCTTCTGCAATTTTTGGATGTGGAATGACTATAAAGTACTTTCTATTGTGTTTGCATGAATGGTGGATTGCAAAACTGCTTCAGGCCAGGCTGTGAATAAACCATCCTGACACAGGGGGTAGAAACAGATGTTGCTAAGCCGAAGCAGGTCAGCTGTGGCAGGATGTGTCCCACCACAGCTGATCAGCTTTATTGGGTGACACACATCACCCACTGTCCTGCACTGGGTCCCTGACTGATGTGGGGCAATGGAGGATGTATTATCCTTGTGCAGGGATTCCCCACACTGACTTGTGAAGGCACTGAGCAGCGTGGGAGTCACAGAGCGGTGCAGGAACCAGGGAATCCCTAGTACCTTGTGCCTCCAATTTGGGACCCACACTGACCTGTGTATCTGTGGGAAACAAGGGCTAATACAGGTCCTGGCAAGGAGATAAGGCAGGGGGGAAGTTCTTGGCACCCTGTGCCTCCATGCTGGGACCTGCACTGACCCAGAGACATGGAGTACCAGGAATTTCCTGGTTTCTACGCCATTCCACATCTGGACCCATGCTGAACTGTGCTTCATGTGGAGGCATGGTTCAGCAGAGGTCCTGGAGTGTCAGGGACTCCACTTTTCCTGCACTGCCCCCCTGTACTAACTTGCACCTCCGTGTGAGGCATGGGTCAGTGCAGGTCCCAGAGTGGAGGGTTCCACTAAGTAGGGAACCCTGACTTGACCCACTTGCCAAGACATGCCCTGCACCCCTCTGTAAGTAAGGAAAGCCAGGCAGGTGCTCCAGGGGCTTGAGGGTCCTGATCCTGGGATGCACAGGACTGGGTCCCTCAAGTCCCTGGGGCACCTGCCCTGGGTGCCTGGAAGTAAGAGCAGCTCTGAGTTGCTTGCATTTTCCCACCAGAGTCAATAGATATTGGACACCAAGTAGCACAGTGTATTACTATCTTTTGTTGCAGCCACTGATGCTGCAAGATAAAGGGCAGGGATGTCTATTTGCTCACCATATGTACCACCATAAACATCGTTATGGCGTCACAAATGCAATACAGGCAATGTCTGTTTCTATCTAAAGGCAACAAGGGAATAATAGTTGCATCTTCAGTCCTTGCCTCAATTTCGTGCTGCCACTTGACATACTAGAAAGGATCAGGAGCCAAAAGGTATATATGGGCTGGGGCAATTTAAATGCCTGAGGCGGCCAGTCCTTAAGTTCCAACTGTAGCAAATTTCCTGAATCCAGTGGAGGTTTTACCCATGGGCAGATCTAGGATTTTGAAAAGGGGATGCAGATGGTGTAGTGCATCACTACATAACACAACACTTGTTTTCCCATTAAAAAGAAACTAGAAGCTTTACTAAGGTGCTAGGGGTCTAGGACTACATTATTCAGTTTAAGATCCAAGCAAAAGCAAATATAATAGGATGGGGAGTTGAGGGGAAGGGAGTGGCGGGTGAGAAGGAAGGGGCTGATTGCCAGAGTGTGGCACTCACCTGGTGCCAGGGGAATACAGCTGTTAACCCCGAACTGGCACCCCACACCTCAGAATATGGGTCCCCTAGATATTCCACCATGGCTTCAAAATGCCCCTCACTGCCCTTCATGCATTGCCCCTGCCACCTTGAATGCCCCCTGGTTCTATTCTTTCCCTTGTTATCCCACATATTGCCCATGCTCAGCCCCATTCATTGTGCCCCAAGCCCAATCAGACCCCACCCTCCCTCTCACCGCCCACTGAATCCTACCTTGCCTCCTCACTGCTCCCATGAACCCACTGTACCTTCCACATACTTGTTGCCATCACATCCCAGCCCTCCAACAACTCACCATTCCCCTCCAAACCCACTGAGCCCTTTCTTTCCTCCTCTAGTCACTTAAAAAGTCCCTCACACCCTCTGGACCCTACCCCCCACCCAACCCCTCTCACATCCCATGTTATCCCCACAGCCCCAAACGCACTCTTCAGCTTGAACCTCATCTACCCATCACCCCTATGATGCCCCAGCCCCTCCTTGCCCACACCTTTCTTTCCCTCAGGCCCATCCTCCCCAAAACCCCTTGGTACCTGTAACCCTCCATCCAGTCCATGGGAGAGCCTTCTCCTTAGAAACCCTCTCAAACATTTCCCCCTTTTCCTTATAGCCCCAGATGACAGGGCACATGGGGGTAGGACTGTAATGGCTCTCCCTCTCCTCCACTGTCTTCCCTCCCCCTGGTATGCTCAGAGATGGTTTCCACAGCACTCCACCCTTAACAAACAGAAACAGTTGGGGTCAGGAGAAGACTCACTTCAGCTGCTTGCAGTAGCTTTAAGCAGGGAGATCAACTCCACTGGACCCACTCATTGTCAGTTTTATGCCACCCTTGTTGCACTACTAGTTCAGCCTCCCAGACTAGGGACAGATATTCAAAAAGCCTGAGCCTGAATTGATTCAATCTTTGCAGGTTCATCTAACCTGACTAGGCTGAACTGGTTTGTAATTGAACAGGCATTCTCTTTCGACTAAGGAAATTCAAGTGCATGCCTCCAGTGGCTTAGGCTAGAAGCTGAGAGGCACTAAAACAGCCCTCCCTTCCCTTGCATAGTGCTGAGCTGAGGAGGACATGACCATGCCCTGTACGATGTTTTGATTAGGGAGTTCTGCCTGCATGGTCCCAGGCTTTTCCCCACTGGCTGCTCAAGGGGTGGGAATGTTGCCAGACCCTAGCCCCCCTGCTAGGACTCTGAGGGAAGGGGTGGGGTGTCGTACATGCATCTGCCGATGACACAGAGCTTTTCAATTTCCCTCCCTACTTCTTTATATTGTCTGTGACAAACTGACAGACAAGCAAGCCAGCACGGGGATGATAACAGTGTTTATCTCCTCATCCACAAAACAATAGCCTCTCTCCATCTCTCTCTCCACTCTTCTTTAACAGCTTACCAGCTGACCAGTTGATTAGCTCCAAAAGCCCTAAGCAGTCACTATCCTGTCTGCCTGTCCCAGTGAAATTGGAGAGACACACACACATATACACCTTTTGGAATTAGCTAGCATAGCACATGCCTAGGGTCCATGAGTCTGGGGTCTATGCTGTGGGAGATGGGAGGGTGGGGGATTCCTGCTTGAGCAGTGAGCAGTGGGGGGCAGGGGGTAGGGCAGCGGGAAGTCAGGCAGACCCTGCTGTGCCTGCAGTCTCTGCTGGAGCTCCAGCCAGGGAGCAGAGGGGAGGAGTCAGCTCTGTTGTGGAGCAGAGCCCCATCCAGCCCAGAGAGCTGGGGGGAGTCTGGTTTATCTTAAACCAGTAAGGGGTCTGGGACAGACATAGCATAAACCAGTTTGACCGAGTCAATTAAGTCTGATACTACATTTACCAAGGTTTATCTCAAACCAGTTTCACCCATTTTCAAACTGGTTTATGTGCACTGAACATCAGTTCTGTTACAGGTTTAAACCAGTTTCTGATCACTTAAACTGGCTTATGTGTAATGTCTGTCCCGAGCCCCACAGCTTCCATCATCTGCTGCAATAAATAACCCAGAAAAGGGTTACTATATAATTTACCTCTTTGCTGCCTCTTTTCAACTCCCTTCTGCTTCTGAGCAGTGCACCAACACACAGCTCAGCAATCCTTCAGAATTATCCCTCCCCTCCCTGTTTTTGTTTGCTGTTTTACACTTTGAGTGGAACACAAATCAAATGAGAGCCAATGCACTACCAGCCCCTCTTCCTAATCTGTCCCTGCTTTTGTTGTTACTTACGTATGAACTGAAGGATTTGGTTGCCACTGCTTATTTCACATTCATTTAAGTTACTGTCAGACAGTGAAGACTAGAAATTAAGTTTGGGGTCTTACTAGCTCTTTTGTGTGTCACACCTCCATAGTCAAAACCACCCTGCTTAAAAACATCTGGATTCTTCTCTAATAAGGAAGATACAATTTGCATGCACATCCTCCTGGCACTGCTTACAACAGGCTCCACAATTTCATCCTTGCACAGGGACTCCCAATCCATCTTTGGAATGTCTTACTATACCAACAGGTCTCACCCTCTGTAAGTCCGTAAGTCACCTGATTTCTGGGTACTTAAGAATAAGGACTTAGTAAGAATACTTTAAGAACTCAGCATCCCTGGCTAACACACACCATTAGAAGAGGTAATCTTTACCACTGGAAGATTCAGCCACTTAAGACATTTTTGTGGGGGGGAGGGGAAAAGCAAGTTTGCAAGTTTTACTTTACTAGTTTATTTGCAGCACAGTTGTTTAATCAGGGTTTGGTTTGGTTTTTAAAGAGTTTTCTATTTCCTGTTCCTTAATTTTACTAGGGTAAATAGTACTATTCAGCTTTAGTAGCCAATAGTCTGTTATTTTTACTCACTACTATGTCTATAAGATTAGATAGTACAGTTTATATTACAGTGTGTTTTTCTGTAACTTTTTCCAGGTGACTAGCAGCAACTCCCCTTAGTACTCAGGTGTGCCCATTATGCATTTTGTAATCAGGTGCTAGAAGTCCACTCCAGATACTAGCAGACCTATTTCTCCTCCTTGAAGACTAAAGACTAATGCCCAGAGAAAAACAGGCACAGCATCAGGAGAAAGGAGTCACAAACAAAGCTCTCTGTACCCAAAGTCTATGAATGGATTATATGAAATAAAAAATATCACTTCATAGGGTCAGGACCAATCAGAAAATTCCAAGCATAGACTAATTAAAGGGTTAAATATTTCCCCAGACATATCCCAAACTAATCTAAGGACAAGTTTGCCATTGCTTATGAATGATGAACTACGATTTTTCACTTACCAGTTAAGTGAAGAACAGATGTTCCTACTGCTTTTCCAAGTACATTAGTTGCTGTGCAAGTGTATGTGCCTGCATCTTCATATGACACATTCCTCAGAAATAATGACCCATTCAAAAGCAAGAAAGAACTGTTCCCTGTCATCTTAAGCCAGCTTACGTTTGGTCGGGGAACACCTTAAAATGCAAATAATAAACACACACATCACTTTTAATAAATCCTAGATTTTGTACTTCATACTGCTGCCTACCACCATAGTCAGTGTCTTGAACTACAATGTCATTTCTCAAATGGTGGGAATTCAAACAATACTTCACTAAATCAAGCACATTTTTGCATCTGCCACAAAACAGAAAACCCCTCAGTTGTATAACTGTTATTTATAATACTTGGTTCTATTATTGCTTCAGCACACTACACACATAAAAAGTTAAGCTCCATGTGGGAAGCTAGCAGAATGCTTTTACAGATGACTGTCAATCTCAAAAAAGCAATACATTGCAATATTAGGGCCTGATTCATAACTTTATGTTGACATAAGTCATCCCACTGGAGGACATGGGACCTAAATAAGTATTACTTCTGAAAAAGTTTGCAGAGCCATAGATTTATTTTGCACAGAGGCTTTCAGTTAGCACAGCAAAGGATGAAGTAATAATGTTAAAATTCTAATTAAAATAAAAAAGAAGGAAAAAGAGCACAAGTGTGTATGTCTCGGGGAGGGGAGGATATATTTACAAATGACATTAGAAAATAGATGGGGTAGCTTGTACCAGCAGCACAATAAGGGATAGAAGGTAACAATGTGATACAGTTTTCACTAGTAAAACTCTTACAGTTTGTGCTATGGAAGGCTAACCATATTCTGGTACCTTTTATTTAAATGTTCTGTCATCTGTCTTATAGTGTACTGAAATTGGGAAAATTGAAAGGGTCAGTGCTAGCACCAATACTTTTCAATGTATATACCTAAGATTTCCTGCATACATATAAGCAATATGTGTATGCTGACGATGTTGCCATAGTAGCCCAAGGAACAGACATGACAGAACTGGAAAAGAGACTGAGTACTGATACAGAACTCATCGCTGTCTCCCCAAGTGGTGCTTCAAGTTGAGCATCAATAAATCAGAATCAGCACAATTTCACCTGGACAGCTGTCTACCCAAGAGCACACTGAATGTAAGAGTAGGCAACCACATCCTTGCTCATGAGCATACCCCAACCTATATTAGATTGTTCCCTCACCTATAAACATCACACCCAGAAGCTCAGCAGTAAAGTCTCTGCAGTTAGCTGTCTTAAGATGTTTAGCCAGCATGACATGGGGGGCCAACTTCAGAGTGCTCAGAACCACTGCGCTTGCAATGGTACATGCCCCAGCAGAATATTGTGACCCTACATGGTCCAGAAGTTGTTACACTGAAAAGCTCAATACTATACTTAACAGTGCACTGAGACTCATAACTGGTTATGCAACTTACACAAACAGAGAAGTACACCCTGTACTCTTTGGCATTAGATCAAGTGATATAAGAAGATAGCCTCTAACATCACTACTGGCAACAGAGGCAAGAGATGATGAAAATTACCTGCTCCATCAACCATTAATTGAAGGCCTGAACAGATGGAGGCTTAAGTGGCTTAAAAATAGCAAATTGTTTGTACATGAAGTCCACAAGCTCCTGGAAGAGGTTGGAGATGTTGAACCAAACTATGGGCAGCAACAGAGTGGGCCAACCACTGGGAAAGGTGCACAACACCAAGCAAGTCCCTTACTGGACACAACCTTGGCAGGGAAGCATGGGTCAAGCTGAACAAACCGAGATCTGGATACGGATGCTTCAAAACAACACTGTACCTGCTGGAACATCTTGGACAGCTCCCTGTGTGAATGCGGTGCCCAGCAAACAGCACAGCACTGAATTGAAAGTTGCAATTTCTACAGATGCCCAGATGGGGTAAGTGAAATCTGCATATTGAGCTACAACATCAGACAATGGCTTATAGATTTGGAAGTTGATATCTGATGCCACACAAAAGAGAAAAGACGGAACTCCCTCCTATTATAAATCCTTATCGTCTAAGAATTGCACAAAATTCAGAATTGGCTGGTATTTGATATCCCAAATGTCAAGCTCTGACTCGTTCAAATAAACAGTGCTACCAGTGTTGAATGCTTTCTAACATTGCTCTTTTCCCACAACATCTGTCTTGAAATGAAGTTCTGCAAGCTGTTACAGCCAGCAGATTAGGCACTTCATTGCTGGTCCTTTGTTCCAGCTGCAGCAGCAGCAATATTTTTTTGAAGTTCCAAACATCCAGAGAAATCCCGCTAGATACCTGTGACATATCTGGCCCATTGTTTAGCCAAGGTGGTGTGCTATGCATGATGCACAAGGCAGGCAGGCAACAATTAAATTGTCATTAGCATAAACACTTTTCTTGTTTAGAATTTTTTACCATTAGTCATTTAAGATATAGTAGCTGCGTCTGCACATGCGGTGGACTGCACAGTTGTTACTGCACAGCCATTTAGTGCTTGCTTAAGCAAGTGAGCTTATATAAGTATTAAATGCCTGCGCAGTACCATCACCACAGTTTTTTCCCTGACACTACTGCACAGTAGCTCATTACTACTCTGCAGTACCGTCGCCACATGGTCAATGCTACTGCATGGTACCAATAAGCTAAGTAAATTGTTGCTCCTGTGCTGTAGCATATTGTGTAGACATGCCCACTAGTGGGTGCTACTATGGAACCTAACCAATTATGCAGGATATTTGGAAACATCAACCATGCTGAAAGCCAGTTCAGCTTCCTTTCTTCACAGATCATTGGGTATTATTGCTTTACGGATTATGTCTTCATGATGTGAAATGGTCCATAAGAAGAACTTTAACATTTCATTTACTGGCTTAGCACTTTCAGTGCACACCTCAGGTTTCCTTTAATGTAACAGGAACAAGATATATTGTGGATCCTGCTATTTCACTGATGGAAAAGGCTCCCCACACCACTTTGACTGTAAAGCTACTGGAGAGAAACACCCTATGGTACTATCACAACTTTTACTGCAGACAGTTTAGCAACCGGTGAATGTTTTTAGGCTCAGAATATTTTGCATATTCATTGAATAAAACAGCCCAAGTTATAAATTTACAGAGTCCACTAGAGTGTAAAAAACAAGTGGCTCTTCCAGTTTTCCACAAGAAACTTTACATCATTTTGAGAATCCTCCTGGAATTAGGAAGAGGGCTTATTTTAAGCACCTCTTTTTTCATTACACCCTATTTTTTTGGCTAACAGATATTATTCTCAGACAGTCACATTTTTCCTTTACAGCACATTTTCCATTGCTTTTTGAGGATTTGTATTTACAGTAGAGATGGGTTGAGGAGGAGGAGGTATACAGATGCTGAGCTGGTTTAATCTAAGGTTTGGGTTAACAGCTAGACCACAGCCAGACTTCAGTGGCACTAAAATCTTGTGAGCAAATTACAGCCAAGAGAAATAAGCCAAAAACAGCACAGTAAAAATGGATTTGTGTGAGGGGATTCAAAGACTAACTACCCCAGCTTATGTGCATATGAGGGAAGATGAGATCTAACCTTCTGGACTAGGTTTCTTTCTAGCTGATAGTGTCTAATGGTTCAGTTCTATACCAGAGATAGTATTGTTTAGTGAAAAAAACTGCATAAAATAGAGTCCCACACTGCTTTCAACACAGAATGTGTGCATGCATGCCAGGCTGCAGCATGAAGTAGGAAGAGTTTGAAAAATACACTCACCTCTCATTGTAGGCTCCGAAACAGGCTATCTGCCATATTCCCTGTTTAAATTAGTGAGACTTTCTAGAAATTAATCTTTCAGAGCTTTAACTTTCATTTCAGGGAAAACAAGGATGCAGTTTTACCCAGGGTGAAAGATAGGCCAAGTTGTTTCTCAACTAAATAAAGACTAAGGCTGTTTCTCAACTAAAGATGAAGGCCACTCTCATGATCAGGGGGCAGCAGGGCAGATCCTATGAGGAGAGGCTATGGGACCTTAACCTATTCAGCCTTCACAAGAGAAGGCTGAGGGGGGACCTGGTGGCCGTCTATAAACTTACTGGGGGGGACCAGCCAGGAATGGGAGGGACCCTGTTCCCCCAAGCACCTCCCAGAGTAACACGGAATAATGGCCATAAGTTGTTAGAAGGTAGGTTTAGCCTAGACATCAGGAGCCACTACTTCACAGTCAGGGCAGCTAGGATCTGGAACCAACTTCCAAGGGAAGTGGTGCTGGCTCCTATCTTGGGGGTCTTTAAGAGGCCTGACGTTTACCTAGCTGGGGTCATATGAGCCCAGTTTTCTCTCCTGCTCACAGCAGGGGGTCAGACTAGAAGAGCTACAAGGTCCTTTCTGACCCTACATCTATGAATCTAAGGCTGTGTTTTTTTCCAAGCTAGGTCTAAAGAGTAATGCTTCAAAAAAGCATGAACATAACTCCATGTGGCTGCTCAGCAGCTGCCTTGATTAAAATGCACAATGACAGCACTAAATAAGCTAAGATCTGTCCAGCAGTGTAACCATGAGGAATAAAACAACAAAGTCTAATGTCTCTTTAAGAATACATAAATCGAATCTGTGACAACAAGCACTATTGTACACTAACTGTAATTGAAGAGTTATGGCATGCTAATCCCACAAGGCAAAATGAGGGTTGTTTTAATACCTCTGCTCTGAATTTCTATACCTAAACTTTTTTCTTTTCAAGATTAACCTTGACTGTGAATTTACTGGTCTTATGAAGATAGCTTTGGAGATTAATGCAATAGGCCCAAAATGAATTTTACTCTAAATTACTGGTGCATATTCTCAGCTTTACCACTGTTTTTATATGGGACTTAATACTAAAAAATACTCACCTCTTAAACAGTGTGGTACATTGCTTTCAGTTGACTTACTGGGGACCAGTTTGGGAGCCCTTTACTGAGTTTTTTTCCATTTGACATTCCATGTTTCCCCCAACCTTTGTATGGGTGGGAATTGACCCTTTTTGGGTAGGACTGAGCTATGGGTCTATTGGCTGCATTTGCCTCGGAGCTCTTTCTGCATGTGAGTGTAAGCACATAAATGTAGATGGCAGGAGCATTAGGGATAATGCTTGGTTACAACGTAGGCTCTCTGCAGTGAAGACACAATCAGAAACAGCTTCAGGACTTTACTGCAATCTGCTCTACTGTTTTGGTGGTGCACAGAGCCTATAAAGAAGACAGTTGGTACTATGCTCGGTGCTTCAAGGGCAGCCATGCCCACTTCCTACAAATCAGAGTAGCCCCTGAGCAGCCCAGAATCTGGGAATCATAAGGATGGTATAAAGTTTTAACCTACTTTTAGAGAAATATAGTACAGTCTGGCCAGCAGTTGTTTTTTATTGTATGGTGCTTTGAGGTCTGGCAACCTGCAACCTATAAATGGATTAAAGAAATAAAATAGGCAATAGGAAAATATAAAACCATCCTCTGAGTGCTCCTTTACTTTCTCATGGCTTTTGGATATGGAAGCTTGCACATTTCCAGCCTTTTGGACACTTCAGTTATCTGATCTTCCATATATTTCCAATGGAAGATCTATTTCTGCCTGCCTCTCATGGAAGACATTCTTGTACTTATTGTCATTTCTGGAATAACTATCAGGAGAAACTCTTACTCTTGGAAGAGACTAATGATGAATTATTTTTAGAAGTGGCAATCATGACTAGAGATGAACCAGGAGGGAGTAAGGATGAATATCACAACTGCCAAACATTTCCAAGCAGGCACAGAGCTTGATTGGCCAATACAGAGAAGATTGAACTGCTTCCAAACAGGGGTTAAAACTGAAGTTAACGTGCAACCGTGGGGATACTCCAATGACGCAAACGCCATGTGCAAATGTAGAAGAAACTGTCAGACTACAAAATATCTACTGGCCTACTCATGTATATGTAAATCATGTACAACGAGGACCTTGCTAAGGCTACAGATTGAGCAACATAGTATGTGCCTATTTCGGAACCCAAATTTGAATATGACAGGCCACAGCATTTAACATTCATCCACTTCTCTCAGGGCACCATATAGTGGCAGTACCAAAGCATTAACATCATTTTTACACTTCTGTTGAAAAAGCTTTCATTGTGCAGCTTCCATGTAATTGCTTTAAAAAATTAAACATTATTAAACACTAATGAACTGAGATGCTGCTTTCATACTTGTATTTATTGCTGCATGATGAGTTAAATATCATCAGGCTTTGTGAGAAATTGGGCACGAAATGGTAATTTCTCCCATTCTTCCTGTGATAGGGCTTTCACAGTGCTACCAATGCAATAGTAAAAACCATTCAATCAGTCGTGGGGACAAAATGGCATAGCTTTCAAAGAGTTGTTTTTCCTACTTAGAGTGGTAGAAGCTTGTGTTTTATCCTTTAAGGATCAAGCACCTAATCTTTAGGCCATGTGTAGATGAAACTAGAGGCGTGTGTGGATGACACTTCAAAGCAGGCTAAATGCTTTTGCACCACTTTAATAGTGTCAGTATTTGCATGCCTCAGCGGCATATTGCGCATTAATTCCAGCCACTGTAGGAACTTCGGCGGTGTAATGCACCTTAAATGACTTGGGGCGCAGCAAACTAAAACTCTTTCGTGGAGCGAAGCACTGGGCTCCATGCAGCTCCACAGCTCTGCAGGCAGCGCGATAGCAGCCTAGGAAAGCAGGCTCCACCCAAGAAAAGCAGCGAGCCTGATCTTTTTTTTTTCCCCCTCTGGAGCCTTCCTGCCTGCCTGAGCTGTGTGGGGGCCCAGTGCTTCCTTCCACGGCTGCGGTGTCCCCCGGGATCGCCCGAGCCAGGTCCCTGTGGGCGGGTGCTGCCGGCGGGGGCGGGGGGCAGCTGCCACAGAGGGAAGCACCAGCCTCCCCTTCTGCCCCACAGCTCAGGGACTGCTTCGCCCACCAGCAGCTTGGCCTCCCCTCCCTGCCACTGGAGGGGCAGGTAAGTGCACGGTGTGTGCACGATATGGGGTTTTAATCAGCAGTAAATGGAAGCAGTGTTTTTTAAAACCCACTGCTTCAATTTAGGGCCCCTACACAAGTGCCTAAGTTTCATCTACACAAGTGCCTAAATTTTGTATAAATATTAAAGTTTCTTTGCCATACTAGAAAAACAACTATAGAATTTCCTTCTTAGTCGAGACAAATTATAAGAAAAGCCAAAATGTGACTGAACCCATTGGCCTAAAGGAGGACTTAAACAGCAGCTAGTTCTTGCCCACACCCCTGAACTGCCCTTAGGCTGGGCTTGAAACAGTTACAAACTACACTACTTACATTTTGAGGCCCCTTTACCTGAACCAGAGTGTGTTAAGGCACCTTTCTGTAAAAAAGTAATTGGCCCTGTGCAAGTGAAACAAAGATGTTTCAAAAGACACTTATTTAAAATTTAAAAAAATATTTTCCTCTAATTCATATATTTTTCTACCTTTTTTCCTCTGAGTCGATAGGGTCTCTGCTGATGTAATTTTGCTCTACATGCAGCTCTTTTGATATTAAGCCATCATCTGGTTTGCTTGGTTCTACTGCTCCTGTTTCTATATTCTGTACTCTTCATTTTACAGTCCCTTCCTTAACCAAGGAATATAAGCTCCTCCTAAAAGTCCTTTACATAGTGCCTCTAGTGTCTCTAGTAGTCACCTGACATGACTACTATACAAAATATTCCACTCAGAGCTCAACTGTTCTGAGTCCTCCTGAGAATAAATGGCAGGAATGCACATTGAGCAATTCTGTTGTAGTAAATGTAATATTTTTAATGTATACCTTTTGAACTCCCCTGTTTGTCATGTAAAATAAAAATCCCATTCTCCATATACATCCAACCAGCACAAAAAATATCACAAGCAGAATTCTTTGAATTCTCTATGGTCATGCTGTGATCACTCTTACACTGGAGGCTACTTTCACCACCACCCTGCCCAAGAATTAAGTAAGGTTGAAAAGTGACTCATAGCCATCTTTGTTTTCTCCAACCCCAGCTATGTTCAGTGCAGCTGAGGATGAAAGCTGACAGGTATCCAACCTTCCCCAAACAATCAAAGGATTCAGGAAGCCTGGGCACAATCCTGCTACTGTTGATGCCTGTGGGAGTTTTGTCATTGACTTCATTTGGTAATAGGATCATACTCTGTGGCTCCAATTCAGGAAAGCACTTAGCAAATGATTAAATCCATCCCTATTAGGGAAACCAATTAGCACACGTGTAGTTAAATGTATGCATGATTGCCCTTCCTGAACAGAGATGCTTTACTGAACTGGGGTCTGATTAACTTTAAAAACTTAATACCAGAATTTTAATCCTGTAGTGGTGCTAAATCCTCTGTTCTTAAAAATGTCTGTTACAGACCTAAGTAGCTATAACATTTTTAAATTAGTTTAATCTATTTTTCCAACCTTAAACACAAGCTATTTTCCATTAGCACCAGAGAAGCTCTAAAATATTCAATGTTCCATGAAAAAAGGTCATTTTCCACCAGGAGTTGCTCTGGAACAGCAAATGTTATGGAAAAAAATTGCAGCTCTGAAAGGGCTGTGAAACATGTGTCAAAAAAAAAAAATCTGCACTATAGGGTGCCCTTAAAATATTCAGTGTTCAAAAACAAATTTCCTCCAACCTTGAAAACCCAATGAAATATTACACACTATAAAAATCTTGGCCAACTAACTGGCTGCTCTAAAACATTGGATATGTCTTCAGAACTTTTTTCCTCAGCTATGTAGAATCTCATAAAGTTCTGTGTTTCCCATTCAAGAGCAAGGCAGAACTGTGCTGGCACAAACCACTTTTTGTTAAACATTTTCTTTTTTTAAAAGTTTACCTAACTTTAGAGGCTATTTTAGCATGCCATCTTTAAGAGGAAATATACTGTAGTTCACTATCTACTCAATGACTATCATCTGAACAATGCTTGCCATGGAATCACTTAGATCCATAGTAGAGTTAGTTTAACATTTTACTTCTGATAACATTTCTGAGTACACTTCAAATGGTCTCTTCCCTCTGTTAGAAGCCATATAAATACCTCTATATTCACCTGAGTTTTCCTATAGCTAGAAATGCACGTTTTCCTTGGGCCCAATTCTTGCAGATAATCACAAAGCTCCTGTTGAGTTTATATGGGGCAGAATATGTTCCCATTTGGTTTTGTCTGCCAGAACTGAAACACATTCTCCCTATGAAAAGAATTTTAAGACTATGATTTTCAAAATTAAGCACCTAAAATTAGGCTCCTAATAGTTAGGCATCTTCAAAAATGCAAAGTTCGGGGAAGGCTCAGCCTTTAAGTCACATTTATGGAGGCAGCTGAAGACTGACTTATTTTGACCTACATCTGTAAAGGGGAGTATAAGAGAGAGCATTATCTGGTTGTGCCCCTACAAATTAAAATACAAGCAGTTTCACCAGTTCAGACACCTGCTGAACTCTCCTTCCACATAAGCCATGAGCCGCTTATGTGAGCAGAGCCCCTGACAGAGATTCTGTTGGAGCTAAATACTACAGTCCTGGCACCATACCATTGCCTTCAGATGGAGTTAGCATGAGTAAAAGCTATAGGAAAAATGGTATTTAGTTTCTAAATCTTAATCGTTCCTAGCTAGAGCTTGATTTTCAGATGAATGTGGTCTCAGATGTATGTTTCCTTTTTCTTAAAATGGTGTTGAAGTTTCTGTTTTATGCACCAACTCCTCTACCTCCCTTTCTGGGACACGTCTCTTAGTGAACGCACAAGGGGGACAAGATGATTACAAGGTCTCCACTAGCATCCAAAAGAATCTTAAAGACCAAGGAAGATTTCACAATATCAGTATGTTGTGGGTCTGTAACTCACCCATTTTTTATGGTGGTGGTGACAGCAATGAATGGGATTTCTCTTTTCTAGCCCATTCCTATTTCTGTCACAAAATGATTACTGGACTCTTTATGAGGGGAACCTTATAGACCACTCTTGCCCTCGTCCGCTTCCTGTAGGTTTTTCCCATAGAGGGGGTTAATCTGGTTCTTAAAGTATGTCTACAGAATGAAACAAAAATGTGATTCTAGCACGAGGAAGGTCCATGCCCACAACAAGCCTGGTATGCTTTCTGGATTCTAGCCTGTACTGTGCTATCTTCATCACTACTGTTACCCATGCTAGCCGGTTGGGCCATGTGAAGCTTCATTCGCTGATTCGATTTGAAGGAGATTTGGCTTGATTCGGCAGCCAAATCTCCGAATCTGAATCAAATCAGGAGACCCATTAATCTCTCTGAATTGAATCAGAAGCCTCCAATTCGATTCAGAGAGATTCGACAATTCGGCCATAGACACAGCTTTATGTTTTTTCTACATACCTCAAAGTACCAGGCGGCTCATGAACACTGAGATGGTAGGGTGGATGGAGCGTACCACAGGAGTGCAGAGGAGTCCCCCATGTGCTCTGCGGTGGACCTGGAAGTGCTGGGTTCAGTTCTGGGTCTGCTGCGGAGTGTGTGGGGTACGTTCCCCAGAACCCCAGCTCAGCAACAAGTGCGTCCTGGGTCTGGGGGGGCACCTACCAAGCTGGGGATACAACAGGGGGGTCCCTGCACACTCGGTGGTGGACTCAGCATTCACGAGCTGTACCTGGTACCTCATGGTATATAGAAAAAACATTTAAAGCTGTGTCTATGGCCAAATCGCTGATTTTCTGAATCAGAATTGAATCTTCACATTCAGCTGAATCAAATCGGGACAGTAATCAGAGTCAGCTAATTGAATCACTGTCCCCTGAACTGGGCTGAATCCGAATCAGATACGGCCTGTTTTGCACACCCCTACTAGCTGTACTGAAGCTAGCACAGTCATTCCTACTGAGGTGGCAACTGAATCTTCATCTTGCTCAACAGTGATGGCAAATGTCATTAATGGAAGACCTATAGGTCTGAAGGAAGTAAACCTAAAAGGATTTGATACAAAGAAATATTCCAGAAATCAGGAGTTTGAGGCAAATGAGCCAAGAAAAGATATGGAAAGAAGGAAGCATGAAAAAGACAATATGAACATCAGGCCATATGGCAGACAGAGGCATAGGACAAAAGCTTTCCTTTCATTATCATTTTCATAATCTACTTATGAAAAAGAAAATACGGTACTGAGTTCCTTCCTATTTGTTCACTTTTTTCAAACAAATACACAAGACTTTTGAAACCCAATATTAACTTGCTTTTTGACTCATGCAAGCAAAGCCAAACAACACAAAAAATCACATGTCTAGAGATGATATTGGTATTATTTTTATCCAGATGATTTCTGAAATGAAAAATAAAATAAAGAAATAAAGAATATCAAAGTCACTTTTAGAATAGTGCAGGTAAATGTAAGGAACAGATGCAAGACCAAATTGCTGCCTTCATTTCCAAGCACTTCAACCATGTGGTATTGCTCATCAGATAGCATGTAACTGGTCCACGTTTGTAAAATGTGTGTGTAAACAAGTTAATTTCTAACAAGTTAATACTACCAATTCAATATATTTTGCATTCTGCTTAAAAGATTTTTAAAGGCACCTTATTAATGAAGCTGCAAAAGTACTTTCAGCACTGTACAAAATATGAAGATGTCCTGACTCTTAAAGTTTCCCATATGAATAACATTCAGAGATCAAATAAAATGTATGTAGTATAAACAACTTCGCACATCCCTTCTATTATCTCACCAGAAGGTGGCATACAATGCACAGTTTATAGACATTTTTATTTTATTTTTTTCAAATTCTTTTCTATTTTTCTTCAGCTTAGAACTTTCAACCTTTTACAATAAAGACTCTGACAGTTTTAGTTCATTTTAAGTAATAATCACAAAAGATCCTTTCTGCAAATACAATAACTGTTATCCAAGAGCAATCTGGAGCAACTAGTATTGATATTTATACCATGCATTGATATATATACCATGCATTTATACCATACTATTGAAAAGCAGTTGGCTGTAACAGTGGAACATCAATCTGTCCAGAATGGTATGAATATCTTTTAATGTATGTATTGTGAAAGTGAGTTTATTACAATCAGTGGAAAAATATTTTTATTATAAATGAAAAAGAAAACAAAAGTATACATCATTAGCTTCACCAAATTAGCAGAAATAACTTTCTTAACCCTTGTCCTAACAGTCTGTTACTTATTAGGATGTATGCTTTATATCACATCCTACACATTGTGTAATTTGAAACTGAGTAGGGTGTGACAGTCTTTTGATGGAAACAAAAATAAAACAGCAGCACAAGAAAAAATGTGTTCAACTTGCTTAGATTACACAGAATATTATATATTTTTGTTTGATGATATAACATTTCTCTATGTCTCTAAGCCTAATAAACCTGGCTTTCCTAAATCCTTTGTTAGAAAGAATTAAGCTGATAGCTTTGTTGGCCATGAATAATTCACCAAACAAACATATCCTGCAGCCATTAGCTAGCCACTAGGTGATGCTGCTAAGTACATCCTTCCCCCTGTCACCACCTTTTGAGCTCCTAACATCTTTTCTACCAATTTACATGGCAGGCTGCTCATGACGTCCCCTTCTTCAGCATGAGGGCACATTGGTCTGTTATATCAGCCATAAAGGAGTTTTTTTCCTTTTCGAATATTTTTTTACATTTCAGAAAATCACCTGCAGAGGGAGTCACGGCCTCCTGGCTACTAAAGGAGGAGTCTATCTTCTAATCAATCTGCTAACTAGGCACCGGAGATGTGGAGAAAAATTAATAAAACAATCAATCCTACAGACTAATTGTAATTGTTGATATATACATTGCTTCCAGAAAATATATCTGAATAAATATTCAGCCAAATAAATTTTTAAAATGTCTCAACAGCACTTTGCAAAGATTGGAAAATATTGACAACACTGGTTTACAGGTGGATCAATTCACCACGTTAGTAGCAGAGTCGAGATGAGATGAGAACTCAAACATTATGGGTGGAAGTCCACTGCTCTAACCATGAGAATCTGAAGATTCTACGTGATGATAAAAAACATTACTCCTGTCACTCTACCCATTACTCCATCTATATGTTAGAGCACAGGAGCTTCAGTGTAACCATTTACAAAAGTGGCGTTCATATATATGTTCAACTTCAGTTTTAGTCAAAAGCTGTTTATTTTTTACCTAGCTCCAAATTTACAAAGGCATTTATTTGCATGCTTCATTTTAAATGCCGTACCCAGAGAGCGGTGGTGGATGGGTCATTTTCAGCCTGGAGGGATGTGGGCAGTGGGGTTCTCCAGGGCTCGGTCCTCAGGCCTGCAC
>NW_017728911.1:25474964-25510032 GCF_001723895.1 Crocodylus porosus | reverse complement strand
CATGGTCAGGGGGCAGCAGGGCAGGCCCTATGAGGAGAGGCTACGGGACCTGAACCTGTTCAGCCTCCACAAGTGAAGGCCAAGGGGAGATCTAGTGGCCTGTTACAAACTAGTCAGAGGGGACCAGCAGGCATTGGGGGAGTCTCTGTTTCCCCAAGCACTGCCAGGAGTGACCAGGAATAACGGTCACAAGCTGGCAGAGGGTAAATTCAGATAGACATCAGGAGGCGCGACTTCACAGTCAGGGAGGCTAGGGTCTGGAACCAGCTTCCAAGGGAAGTGGTGCAGGCCCCTACCCTGGGGGTCTTTAAGAGGAAGCTAGACAAACACCTCGCCGGGGTCGTTTGACCCCAGTACTTTTTCCTGCCAAGGCAGGGGGTTGGACTTGATGATCTGCTCTGGTCCCTTCCGACCCTACCAACTATGAAACTAAATGTGTGCTGAATTTCATGGGAACTAGTCACATGATCAGATTTAGGCACTTGTTTAGATGACTGCACAATCAGCATCTACATGTGATATATTTATAAAGCAGAAAAATTACCAATGTTTACAGTTTACTTTTTAAGAAAGTAAGCTGTACGGTATCTTGCATACTCACCAGTTTTTTAGGTAACTGGTAAACAGTATATTACTAATATTCAGAAGTTTTCACTTTTGCCAAAAAGCAAATCTGGCAAGTTTGCTCCCCTCTCTTTGGATTAATAAGCTTTGTAGAAAATAAGGCTATTAAATTATCTACTACAGGGGCACTTCAATGGTGTACTATTTTTGATTAACTAAAGGAAATCAGAAAAATTGTCCTTACCTCATTTTATAAGTTAATTTTTCTGCTTTTAGCCTGACTGAAATTTAAAAATGTGCAAGTTGTAGTTGTAGTTCTAGTTCACAAATAATAATATCCACTTCCTCAGTAATTATAGGAAATAAAGCAGTCAGATAAATCATTTTAAAGTCAACACTAATGTCTTAACATAACTAATGTCTGGCGCACTACCACATAAAACCCTGAAGTATTTGGAAGATAAAAAGTCCCATGTGCAAATATTAATTGATATTCAAATAGCTAAATGCACACTCATCCTAGCAAAATTAATATTAACAGTGTAATTTTAACTTTCTGCTCATTTTGAGATGCTGGTCAGTTGTATATAGAATATATTGCCAAAGTATATTGTATACTACCAAAGTATAGTGGGAAAACATTACTTCACTGAAGAATTAGCTTTGGTACAAACAGTGAATAGCTGAGCCACATGTCCCAATATCCATCAGTTTGGCATCACTTTTCCATTTAGAACTATTTACATTAATATATTTCTATCATTATCTGGGTCTAACATCAACATCCTTCTTTTTGTAGTAACTGAAAGGAAAATAAAATTTCCCCAAAGCAATAAAAATGGAAATGGCACACTGAGTTGTCTAAACATTTATTTTCAATCAGTTGTAACTGTTTCCAAGCACTAGTGAGACGTTACTGGCACCATTCTAGCTGAACACTCACCTCCGTGCTCTTGATTAAATGAGACACAAAATGTTGGCCTGTATTTTATTATAACAACTGGCAAAATACTATTGTTTTTGTTAATTAAATTGTAAAGAGATTAGTTTAAACTACCATAATGAAGAGATTAAAAGGTAAAATATCCACTTCCCCTGTACAACCCAAGATCTAGAAAATAGGATTGCTTAAAATGTAGCTTCTGTTCAGCATAAGTGCTGCGCTAAAGGTGTTGAGCTACAGAAGCACTGCAAGCTTCTGTGGCTTGGCATCTAAGCAACCTAATCTTCTGTGTCTTGAAGCCACAGGAGGCTGATTGTAATTGGTATCCTGACTTTTTGCCACCCACTTTAAAATTTGTAGAAGTGAGGCTTGAGACTTCATTTTCCAGAAGCAAAAGCCTCTCAGATTAGAGGAAGGTGCCATCAGAGTGAAGCAGATTTTCTGATTCGCACATCAGCTTGCTGTGAAACCAGCCTATCTGCTCACCATAATCCCTTTTGTGGGCATAAAAGACTGGTGGACTATAGTTCACCTAACAGAAGAGCATATTTTTAAAGCAAGAGTCCATGTGGTACATGAGAGAAGCAGAGAAAAAATGTGGGGTGGGTATGGAAGACATACCTAATAAAAATAGCTAATGATTAATGTTCTACGGATTATACTTGTACTGTACTCCAGCACAAACAATAAACTAACTTCAGCCACGTTGTTGCTTACCTTTCACTGGACATTCAATTGTAATGTTTGCTCCAGTTCTTGTCACTATTGTACCTCCAACAGTTACAGAGAAATTACTGTCTTCCAAATTTGTGACATTCATTCCATGGGACAAAATGATGGGAACCTCTGCAGAACAGGAGTTAATGAATGATGAGTTTAAATATCTTTTTCAGTTTTATTTGCTTTGTAAACCCCGTATTTAAATCATCGCTTTTCAGAGCAGAAATTAGTTTGGAAAGATGAGTATAGATTTTCAAGTGGATCAGCTATCAAAAAAGCAAACAAAATGTTAGGGATTATTAGGAAGGGAACTGTGAACAAAACTGAAAGTACCCCTTTATAAGTCCATGGTGCAGCCACACTTCGAATACTGTGCCCAGTTCTAGTCCCCACCCCTCAAAAATGGTACAAAAGAACTAGCAAAGGTACAGAGAAAGGCAACAAGGATGATTAGTAGTATAGAGGGGCTTCCAAATGAGGTGAAACTAAAGTAGGTAGTCCTATTCAGCTTAGAAAAGAGACACTTGAGGGAGGAGGCATGATAAAGGTTTACAGTATCATAGAATCATAGAAAATTAGGGTGTGCGAAATGGCAACGAGAAAGTGAAGCGGGATTTATTATTTACTATCACAATACAAGAACTAAGGGTCACAAAATTAAATCAGTGGGTAGTAAGGTTAAAACTAACAAAAGGAAGTTCTTTTTTGCAGAGCGTATCATTAAAGTGTGAAACTCATTGCCACTAGATGTTGTGGAAGTTGACAGTTTAGGTAGATTCAAAAAGGGATTGGACACACTTTTTTGAGGAAAGGGGCATCAGTTGCTATGGAGCAGGGGAGTTAGAGATATAGCCTCTGAATTAAAACTTTCTCAACCTTAAATGCTAAAGGCTACAAGTGAGAGTTGAACAGTGGAAAAAAAACCCAGCTCATACCCAGGTCACTCTCTGCCACCGTGTGACGCTGGATACTGGGAAAGTTGGACCTATAGTCTGACCCAGTAAATAGCAATTCTTATGTTCTTATGTATTTAAAATCAGCTCATGCTTGCTGTAGTCCTAACCAAAGTCCCATTTAAGAGCAAGAAGACGTAGCTATGGATGGCCACAAATGCATGAACTGCAGATATAATCCAACTCTTTTTCAGCGGGAGTGGGAAATGGGTATTAGCAGCACAGAATGTCATGACAAGCATTACCTGCATACAGGAGTAAAGAAGTTTCCATATCAAAACCGAAGTCATTAACAACCATGCATCCATACACACCAGCCTCCTTTTGGCTAGGATTTAGAATGTGTACTTTTCCAACACCATCCAAAACCACTCTGCAAAATGTTTCAGAAAAGAAAAGGTTAGCTCAGATAGGAGAAAACCCATTTGCCCATATCCTTCTAACAGATCTCAGCTCTCTCTTAAAGAATATGGGAAGAAGACTTCTTCTGTCAAGGATGCAAAATAGCAGCAGAACTACTGTGCAAAAGTCACTCTAGCTCAACACATGGAATAGTCTCCATGCCTTTTCTTTGGTGATGAGGGCCAGCATTTAAGGGTGTGTATAGGAATGGCTCAGCAGCTCATCACAACTCCCAAAACGATTGTGGAGTTTCAGTCTATGTCCTGTAAGTAATCTACAGAACTTGCATGTGTCTTCATCAAACCCTTTCCTCTCACTGTGTGGCACAACAGTACAGGTTCTACCATCTAAGTACTCTCCAAACTCAATAAAAGAAGGTGTAGAATTTGATTTATAACAAGCATGTCTATAGGAAAATAGTTTTAAAAATGTGTGTGTGTCTGTTCACCACACACACGACTGGTAGGGAAGGCCTGGAGGGCATGTGCCCCCTCTGAGAGGGCTGTCCCCACCAGCGGCTTCTGCGGGTGCTCACCAACCCTGTCCCCACCGCTGACACTGCCGCCAGCTTCTGCAGGTGCTTGCCAGCCCTGTCCCCGCTGCCAACACTGCTGCGGGCTTCTGCGGGTGCCCCCCCAGACTCAATAGGCACCAGTCGCCTGTACACACACACACATTTTGCAGGGGGGAAGAGTTACTTTAGGTGCTGTCTGCATTGTTTTTCAGCATAGCCAGTCTGTCACATGAGACTAGCACATTTGGAAATAACATTGCAAAGTGTCTGGATTATTACTAATGAAAAGTCTTGGGTCTGTTAAATAATCTCTTCCTTACTGGCAAGATTTTTGGTTTTCAGCAGAGGGAAGACATGAAGATGAGAAATTTGAAAATTTAGGGTACCTGCAGATGTTTGCCGCATCCAATCTACAATAACACAGCTTGCTTTAAGCCGCAAGATCACAGGTTGGGAGTGATGTGTGCAGACATTCGCTGGTACAGGAAGCCATGCTGGGAACTTGGTGTAAATAACATGGGGTGGGTGGAGGTGTCAGGGAGATCATGGGGGCTAGCAGGTCCACAATGAAGTATGGTTGGATCAGGGAGGGCTGGCAGGTCGTGTGGGGGCTGCTGGTTTGGAGGGGGGTGTCAGAAGGCTATAAATAGTTAGTCAGAGTTGAGGGGTAGGAAAAGCACAGTTTCTGGGCTTCCCCCACCCCAGGGCTGCACTCTGAACATGTGCAGACATTCAGTATATAGGACTAACCCATTCATGATCTCAGGTGAACTAACTTAGATCATGCCTGCCATTTCTTTTCTTTTTTTTGTCTTTATGTTACTTTAGCTACCATACGTATAAATGTGTATGTGAATTGTGGATCTGACATCATCCTTAAAGTATTAATCTTGCAAAACTAAGAACTACATTGCACAAAGAATCAAAATGAGTGTGTTTATAACACCAAAGAAGCCCTCTTTGTGCCTGGAAGAAAACATGGTTCTCATTCACCCACTGAACTAATTAACCAAGCAGCATCCACATCTAAAAAACTCATCAGTTGCAACAAATTAACAGGATATTACATATTCCTCACTAAGTAGGAGCAACCTGGTTCCAGAAATATTTTCACTTTCAAAATGTCTTATTTTTTGATGTTTTTACTTAAACTGATAGCCCTGCAGAACTACATTTTTCTTGGCAAAATGGTTAATCAGTTAAGGATGTTGAGAAATATCCAAAAATACCTTTATCAGTTCAGAATAATTTTTTCATTACTCAAGAGCTAGTAACAATTCCAGGAGGCAAACACATGAAACCAATGTTAATATTATCAGTCTCTTACTTCTCAAAGTTTCTCATTTACCAGCAGTAAAGTAAAAGTATTTGGTCAAGGTTGAGCAAACATCTGAACATATACTTGGCTCCCTCTTTGCTACAGGTATATTTCCAAATTGTGGTTATAACACAGGGTCCTTTATCTTTAATGGAACAATCTGTAGATTGTCTTTAAAACTGTCTTAAAGGCTATTTTTAGTTTCTAAAATGGTATCATGTTGTACAAATTATGCCAATGGGTACATCTAAAACTTCCTTCTATTTTTAGGTCTACTAATATCTTCAGACGTATTTACTATAGATAAAATAGGGAATATTTAAAATGAGGACTAGTAATATCTCAAGCACTGGCAGGAACTTCTAATATGAGCGTACCATGTGATGTGATATATCAAAATGATCTCACAGGCTTTTTCTTTCTATATTTATTTTAATATAAATCTATTTATTCTCCAATGTAGCTAAATTAATTTAGACTGAATAGAGAAATCACAATAAATATATAAAACATATTTTCATTTCTAGTAGAAAAATCAATCCTGCCGTATAATGTTGTAGAATTGAACATGCATAATTTCATTCATAAGATTATTTGTAAAACACTGGAAAATGTTTGAAAAAATATAAAATTTTAGAAATAAAATGCACAAGGCTTACAGTTATCTTATTTTTACAGTAACACATTTCAATATGATATAAGAGAGGGAATTTGTTGGGGACAAGAGAATTATTTAGACATAAAAGAATCCATGTTCACTTACTTCTCAGATGATTTTAATGCTTCACCATCTTTTGTCCAAGTATATTTAGGCTCACGAATGCCAGTGGCTTCACACAGTAAAACGACAGCATGTGTATTCTTGGTCAGAAAAACTGTATTTCCAATACGTACAGTTATTGTTTGATTAAATGAGATTCTGGGAATTTGCTTTTGTCTTATAATAATTGGCATCTTTTTATCAGATGTCGACTTAATCATGGTTTTTGTGTTGAAACGTTCAGATACATTTGGTGATTTGGCAGTAAGCTTTGAGGCTAACAATTCTTCCTGGGAATCTTTCCACTTTTCAGTAGTAGGTTGTGGTAGTCTAGATAATTCAGCAACTAATTGATATATGACCTGGGATGCCAAATCATCATCGACTTCCCCAGCTTCAATGAGCTGACTCATATTCCTTATCAGTTCTTCAAACTGTACAGTATCCATGCTGTAAGCACCTTGAAGAATTGCTGCCTCCAGACGTCTGTTTCTGAACCCATGAGAGCTGTGTTTTTCAGCTGAATTCCTCCCAGGGGTTTCAAGATTTCTCAGGAATGGCTGGTCATTAACTTGTCCATCATCCAAATACAGCTCGTGCTTTCTACTCCACATTTGCCACATTTTACTCATTTTATGCCATTTGGCCCCAAAGCTATTGGACTCATTGTGATCTGTGTTACTGTTCTCACTGGCATGTTTTCTAAGATTTGGAGATTCTATTAATCTGTTGTCAGTGCCAATAAGTTTGAGAACAAACGTTTCATACATGGAGCCTGCAATGCACCTATACACTCCAATATCTGTAGCCTCAAGGTTATGTATTTTCAGTGAACCTGATTTAGTGATGCCAAGTCTTTTAGAGTACTGTAAATGCTGTCCATCCTTCTCCCACTGAATAAGGGACTTCTGAAACCTTCGTACTGGGCACTTAATTACAATAGACGTTTTTGGAAGCAGATAGGCTCGACTTCCGATGGTAAAATTAATGCGCTTTTCTCGTCTTGTTTGTATGTAGACTCGATGGATGCTGACAATCTGAGGTCTGCGAGCAGAATACTTTTCTGGAAGTTTGGGCTTCATTTCTTGTTTAATTTCTGAAACAGCAATGAAGTGTTGAAAAGGACTGAATTACTGCCCTAGAAAATTCTGCTTTACAATGAATGCTGAATCCCACCATTCTTTCTGACTTGATTCAGGTCAGTTCAAAATTGCTGAGCTTTTATCTATGTCACACAAGCACTCAACGAGAAAATCATATCATTTTCTGGCTCCACTTTAGGCATGCTCCTGCTTCTTCCCAAACTTTCAGCAGCCAGCTCTTGTGAAAAAATGGGAACAAATGAACAATACATACCTGTATGCAGGATAGTGCTTGGACAGGGGAAAAGAGAGAAAGAAGCTAACTCTGTTATAGTTGCAAGGCAAGGCAAGGGAAAGGAACTGGGAAAGGAATGGAAAAAATGACTCACAGGTTGAAGCACACCATTGGGAACTGCTCCTAGTGGAGGTGACTTAGATAACAAACCCTATTAGTAAAGCAGGCCTCTCTTTTCTGAAGCTGGCTGGCCCACATATGGTGCCAACATGGCAGCATCATGAGAGACATAAGTGGGAGCCAAAGAAGATGCAAGGAAAAACAAGGCCATGTTACTGTCACTGGACAGGTGATTGCAACTTTAGCCTGAGGAAAATTTGATCAAAAAGTACTACCATTGTAAAGGAAAGATTGCAGAAAAGGTGATACCGAAAGGAAGCGGAAGGGGGAGGAGGAAGGGTATCAAAATCCCTGAGAAGTCTGATAAAGCAGGAAGTGCGTGCTGTTAGGCTGAAAAGTCCATAGAGGTTGAGCACATTTGAGAAAAGTCGCCTGAAGCTAAGTAAAAAGGCAGGGCAGATATTCTGTGAGGTATCTCCTACATAGCACAGCAGAGACCTGGACACTAAGTAGCTAACTACATCTGAATACAGGTTTACCTCACTTTGTGTGGGGTCTGTATGTGCAAATTCGTTCTTATGTGATGAACCTTTTTACACCAAAAATTTGTCATATGAGAGGTAAATTCACTGTTATGAGATTGGTGTAGTGGAAGTCCGCAGTTAGGTGCTTTGTGAGGTGCATTGTGGGAGTGACATGCACCAAAATACAGTCTCATGTCTGGATTTCTGTTCCTCATGCATTGTTTGCGACACATATTACTGTAGTTGCCATCCCCATTATGGCTTCTAAGCTTCCCACTAGCATATTTCCTACCCTTCTCCCTATAAGCCTTCATGACCCTCTCTTCACCCCAACTAAACATTCACCACCACCGTGTGCTTGTGTGTGCTGTGTGAGTACCAACATGTTCTTGTAAAAGTGGTAGAAATGGATCTGGGGGTCAGTACAGTCAAGGTTTTGGAACATATCCCTGTTTGTTACATTGTTAAGTGGGTTTTCTTTATGCAAATTTGACTTATGTGCCATTTCCCAGGAATGCATGTACAAGCAAGGAATACCTGTACAGTTGTAGGCCTTCCCAGAAGTTGCTGGACCAACATAGAGAGACAGTAGGGCTAGGGACAGACATTCAAAAAGCCTGAGCCTGAACTGATTCAATCTTTGCAGGTTAGTCTAACCCAGCTAGGCTGAACTGGTATGCAGCTGAACAGACATTCCCTCTGGACTGAAAAAATTCAGGGACATGCCTGCAGTGGCTCAGGCTAGAAGCTGCGGGGAACTACAGCAGCCCTCCCTGCCCTTCCATAGTGCTGAGCTGATGGGGGCAAGGTTCCCCTGCCAACCTTGCTGCTCCTGACCAGCAAAGGAGCCAGCAGGGAGTTGATAACACAGTGTTTAGCACCCTATGAAGAAAACAAAAGCCTCTCTCATTAGTTCAAGCTCTTCCTAAACAGCTTTTTCCAAGGAAGGAACAGAGGGACATTACCAGCTGCCCTGTTGATTAGCTCCAAAAAGCCCTACACAGACACTGTCCTCTCTGCCTTTGTCCTGTCTGCCTTACACATACACCTCTCAGCATTAGCTAGCATACCACATGCCAGCTATGGTCCATGCTGTGGGAGAGGGGAGGTGGGGAATCTCTGCTTGAGCAGGGCATGGTGAGGGGGTGGTAGGGCAAGGGGAAGCCAGGCAGATGCTGCTGTACCCGCTGTTTCTGCCAGAGCTCCAGGCAGGGAGCAAGGGGGTGGAACCAGCCCTGCTCTGGAGCAGAGAGCCCCACCCAGGGCTGCAAAGCATCTGGAATGCTGGGGGACTCTGGTTTAAGTTAAACCAGGAAGGTGTCTGGGATAGGCATTGCATAAATTGGATTGACCCAAATCAGTTAAATCTGATACTACTTTCAACCAGGTTTACCTCAAACTGGTTTCAGCCATTTTCAAACTGGTTTATGTGCACTGAATGTCTGCTCTGTTACAGGTTTAAACCAGTTTCTGATCACTTAAACCGGTTTATGTGTAATGTCTGTGCCTAGCCTAGAGAATCACTACACTGTTTCAGATTTTACTGTATTGACTCATTACTGGCAAACAAGTGTGCTCCATTTTGATCTTCAGAGCAAAGCCAAGAAAACATTAGGTACCTGAAAAACAGCAGGAAGGAAGACCATATAACCTATCACAAGGAAAGGTAACACAGATCAGCTGCAGAGTCAGGAAACTTTCTAGACTGATGTTAGAAAGCAGTGTTTTCACCAGTTACCCAATCGATTGTTATTTGACAGAAAATAAATCCAGCTAACTGCAGAAAGACTCAGATGAGACAGAGACATGGAAACATTAGTAACACACCCCTAGATTTGGCTGAATCAACTATCATTGCTGTTATCTACTGCCATTAGTACAACCCCGCTTGATAAGAACAGAAATAAAATGACAGCCCCTGACAGCATGTGAATATTTAAAAAACCTGCATGCGTCTGATATTATGTACATATGTTTTGAATATGTTACAAAGCAAAAGGTTAATGCTTCAAACATGCAAAAAATACATACATCATATGAACTACACCCCGGAGTGCTTTCTTTTGCTTATAAAAAAACCCATTATTTTCAATGTTTTGGCTAACGAGTTCTGACCAACTTGGATATCATGATTTCATAATTACACAGCTCCTAAATCAGTATTTGTTATGAACATATACGGGTCCCTCAACCAACTAGTTTATACTATCCAACAAATTGCTTCAGGCACTGAGCTGACTAAAATTACTGAAGTAGCATCCTGTTTCTAATAACTATTGGGCCAAAAATATTTATTTTCATGTGAATGCTCCAGGATTAAACCTTCAGTTTTCCAACCAAATATACATACACAGTAAATATAATGTTAAACACAAAAATTAAAATACTTCGTGTGTACGCTAGTTTTGCTAATGCAAAACTCAAGCCAGAGCATGCTAACAAGTAATTTGATGAGTCTGATTAATTTCTTGTAAAAGATGATGTTGGGAACTTGATAGTAGCTCAGCACCAGACAGCAAAAATGTGCATATTGGGGGGTTGATGATGATATTAAAACTGAAAGTTCCATTTTGTGGAGGGCAGAGTAGTCCATATACTTGAACACTGGATCCCTGGTAACATCAGGACTTGTAGGCGTGAAGGTGTTGGTCTCTTGATAATAAACCTTCTTGATAATACCTGCATGGGTCTGAGCATCAGCTGGTAAAAATATATCTAACTTGCATCATTGCCTCCAGTGGTGTAATATATATTTATTCCAGCTAGGGACCAGGCTCTATGGATACAGTGCTACCTGTTTCCCAAGGCCAAGTCTATCAGGTTTTTCTGATTGGATTAGGCCCATATAACATAGAAAGAATCTACAGTGATGTTGTCTAAACAATAAGGATTAATCTAAAGAGCCACACCAGCATTAGTAGATGGTAGAAATGTAGGGCTCAACTGTGCAATGAAGGTACAGTTTTGAGGAAGGCATGTTGAAAGAAACATCAAAGTGGGAGACCTGGGAGGTACAACATCTTACAAAATACCACCCCATTCCTTTCTGCTTTTTTCTGACAGGGTATGTAAGGGCCTTGTTACACAGTAATATCAGGTGGCTTCTGGAGCTCTTAATCCCTGGTTTAGCTGCATGTTAACACCTTTTAAGTGGCCTAAAACACTTGTTATTTGTCTTAAAGTTACTCCACTCCAGGGTTTTCTCTAATCTGCCTAATTTTGCTCCTGTTCAATTAAGGTGTGGACACCCCAGATAGCTATTCTGCCCAAACTGAAGTCCTTCAGTATCCCAGAACACAGTGGCTCCTCCTGAGTCAGGGTGAGTTGGGATGCTGGACGGTATTAGGGCCAAGGGACGTTGGGCACAGCAAGTGCCACATCCCTAGTGGCCATGCTGTCTCCCAGCACTGCCTGGATTGGCTCACTGCTCCTGCCAGCATCAGTGTGGAGGCCCCTTGGAGCTCAGGTGGTGAAACTTTCTGGGCAGCAGTGGCAGGCACTGCAGCCCGCACGGATAGCAAGGAGCTTTCTCAGGGGCTCAGCTGGACAAAGTGAGAAACCTCCAGGGCTGCATCTTCCCTGGGGCTCTCTAGTCTCACCAAAACAGACACAGCGGCTCTGCACCGAAAGCACGGCTGGCCAGCTTAAGTCCTGGGAGCCCTGCTCGCAGCATGATGAGACCCAGTGGTTTCCCTGGGGCTCTCTGGTCTTGTCAAGCTGTAGCAGCTCTGCACTGAGAGCAGGGCTGCCAGGGCTCATGTCTGATACGTCTGCTCAGTGTAGAGCCACTGTGTCCATTTCAGCAAGACCAGAGAGCCTCTGGGAAACTGCTGCAACTGACCTGGTGGAGGGCCTGCTCTCTGCCCAGCCAGTCCTGACCCTGCTCGCCAAGCTTCTAGTGTCAAGTCACAGCTGTGAAGGTGAAGGACAGGCTGAGATGATTTTTTGCCTTAAGGTGCAACTGCTCCAATAAGATCAACAACATTAAGCCAATTAACATTTGTTCATCTTACAGCATAAGGTATAATAAGGCTCTAAGTTACATCATCACTTAGAGGAGTGTTGTCTGCTGTCTTCTTTGCAGCTGACCAGCTGTACTGTCTAGGGATATGCCCTATCCCTGCTTCCCACCCACTCCTTTGATGATAGCTTGAACCTTTGTATATATAAGGAGGAAACAAACCCTGAATGATCTGTTGAATCCAAGGATTGCTAGTGCTCCTGATCCCTTGTATACGAGGTAAAGTGGAGATATGGGGCTTGAAAGCACCTTATGCCTTTTCCCTTTCCATTTTCTTTTCATACCCAAGTGCCAGGTAGACTCTAGCCATTTTCTTTTCATACCCAAGTGCCAGATAGACTCTAGCCTTATAGCTACCAATAAATTGCCCTGTCCTAAAAAGTTTGAGAACACGAAGGAAAAATACAATCATTAGCCCTCTTTCATAATATTGTTCAGCACTTTATTTCATGCCCTACTAATCACTGTAAGTTTTCACATGTTGCTCTTGTATTATTACAGTGGAAGCTGACTTTGTTACTTTAACATCACTCTCCACTAAGCAATTCGCAGACCAGCCACATTGCCATTCAACTATCCACAATTAATTAAATTCAGATAGATATGCAGCTCAAAGCATTCTATTAAGCTCTATGCCAAGGACATTCCTGAAAGTCCACAGGGCTTTATTTAAGTGGTGTTTGGAACCTCAGGATTTTGGCATGATAATCTGAAACAAAGTCCAGGAAAGAAGTTTTGTATTATGTACAAATCTGTAATTACTCTATTTCTCTTTTCATTTTATGAATAACCTTTTCTTGCACAGCTCAGAAACACACAACCAAGTAACTATTTCTGGACAAGCCCATTTACAAGGTTTAAACTAAGGGGCCTCCTCATATTAGCCTGTATATTTATGTATCAGTATCATCTAAAATTTTTAACTCTTGCAAGACCAGAGTGAATGTTTTCACCTGACTAGTTGTAACCAAATGTTTTGTGTTCAGTGAAGTTTTACCAAACTGTCTTTGACATTAAGCCACTCCTTCATAAGTGCCTTTCTGTCAAACAAAGAAAAACGTTTGCCCAAATGGAAAGAACCTGTATGTACTATTTCATCCACAGTCTTGAATGTCCTTTCACAGTGACAGTACACAGGGATGGACTCAGAGGGGACGTGATGGTATAGTCACACCCCTCCTTGGCTGCGCTGCATATGAGCTCCTGAGGTGGGGTCTGGGAGGAATCCCTGATTTTGTGAGACTCCAGAGCTCAGGGGGTTAGCACCACTGCTGCCTTCATCCCCTTCTTTCCTTTCCTGCTGAATTCAGTGGAAAGAGGATGGAGAGGGAAGAAGAACACCAGCAGTGTTCCCCACCTGGGCTCCGGAGTCTTGTGAAAGCAGGGGCTCTGGCCAGACGCTGCCGCTACAAGCTGGTGAGCTCAGAGCTCACTGCTCACATGGAGCTCTGGCAGACACCCACTCTGTCTGAGTAGCAAGCTCAGAGTTCACACTGCATGTGTGACAGTCAAAGCAGAAGGGCTGAACCGCCTTGCCTCATTCCTGGATTCACTACTGACTGTACATACAGTGGCCCAAGCAGTATTTAGTGTAGCTACGGTCAATATAATGACAAGGGTGTACCAAACTTCTGCATGCCCAATTTTGTTGGAACATTTATAAGTTTCTGACAGTGATACGTTGTAGTATGTTTAAGGTGTGCTTGTTCTTGCTGCTGGTGAGCCCTCAAAACTCCAACTCAGAACTGGGAATATACCCTCTTAGCATGGATATAACGTACTTCTGAGATCACCAGTGGAATGGGATTTTAGAGTTTTGTAATTTTTAACAGCACTAATGGAAGTGTAAATCTCAGTGCAAGAAGAATGCACACCAAGGGAGTACAGCACAAGTTCCATTCTTATTTACACTAAGGTCCCCCTTACACCTCTCCGGTAGTGTAAGGCTTTTTTGTGGGTGTAAAAGTCATTGACACTTACTTTAAGGCACCTTTAAACCATTACCATCAGGTAAATGATCAGACCAAATGTGCATAAGTACATAGAAAGAATCTAGGTCTGACGGGATAAAAGTGCCTAAAATAAGAAAATCCTGTTATTGCTAGTCTAGTGATTGCAATGTTCAATTTTCCCCCTGAGTAGTAATGTTACAATACAGCAAGATGTATTAATTTAACAACCCATGCACAAGTTTTACATTGTAGCCATCTCAAATCAGCAAGGCACTATATAAAATAACACACTTACTGTTACAGACATTCATGTGACAAGGCCTTACAAGCGGGGTGGTAGGAGGACCACTACATAAGGATCCATTTAATTTCACACGTTGGCCCTTTGCTGTTAGCTTTTGGCAGGCAAGCTTTCTTCTTTGGATGCCAACACCACAGCTTACAGAGCACTGTGAAAGGAAGGGGATAGTCAGACGAAATTGCTGTGCAATTTTTCATACTTGCTAATTTTTAACTGATCTTTATTAAAGGATGCTGTTGCACAGGAAACACTATCTTACCCAGGGCACTGAGCTCCTCTTGGAGCTCTGCATGACCTTGAGTGGTGACTTACCTAAAGTATATGGGTTTATTAGTTTCTCAGAGAGAAAACCCAAGTGTTCTCTTTGTATTGAGAGGTTCTGGCACACTCACCTTGGACCACTCTCCTATAACTGTTTGAGGAGGACAATCAATTTTTGCACAAGGTTTACTAGATGACAATTTAGATTCCTGGCAGACCTCATCAGAGAGTTTCAAGAAGCTTCCATCTGTCAACAACTGTTTGCAGTATATTTTGCGATTCTGAATCCCCCCTCCACAGGTACGGGAACACTAATATGAAGAAAAGAATGGGGAAAATATAAATATTCACACATCTGTCCTCACCCATTTACACTTCTATTTAACACAGGCACTTAGACGGTATCCCTCACAATATATTCTTGTTTCCATTTCCAAAACCAAGCAGCATATATTCCAGCTAGAATTGATTTAGCAAATGGGCCACAGGCCAGAAAAACATAACTGGTGGGATAAATGCCAGAGGACTCCAGTACAAGTAGTCAGTGGAAAGCCTGAAGAAAGATGAACGTCTTGTACATTGGCCTGGCTAGGTTCATGATCAGATGCATATCTAATGGGAGCTACGAAAGCTTGTGAAAAAGTTAAATAAAGTGATACTTCTCAATGCAGTTTACTAGACTTACAGGCTAAGTACAGAGTCAAAAAGCCCAAAGCTGAACCAATTCAATTTTTGCAGGTTGGTTTAAGCTGCATAGATTGAACAGATAAGCAAGTAAACTGACATTCACTTTTGATTCTCGAAATGCAGCCACATGCCTGCAGTGGTTCAGGCCAGAAGCCAGGGAGCACCACAGCATGCCTCCCTGATCAGCTGGTGCAGACAGTTTGAGCCAAGGTTAGCCCACCCACCATGACAGGGGTTTTCAGGGGAGGTGCTGGAGGACTGTGAGTTAGCTTGAATCTGGAGCGGATCTGGGACAGATGTGCAATAAACTGATTTAACCTAAATCAGTTAAATCTGGTTTCCATTCAGATTTAACCATCCAGGTTTATCTTAAACAGGTTTCAACCACTTTGAAAGTGGTTTATGTGCACTAAACTTCTGCTGTCTTACAGCTTATACTGGTTTATGTGTAATTTCTGTCCCTAGCCGCAAAATATATAATAAGAGGTGTTTTCTGGACTAAGTCTGATCTGGGTCATTCACAGTTTCTGAGATCTTAAGTAACACCTGGAATCACATCCAAAAGTAAATTGGTCTCTACAAAGAGTAGAAAGCAGGTTCTCTGGGCTGCTTTGTTCAAATGATGTTAGGTGCAGCCATGGTACGGTAGCTAAAGTTTTAGAGTGACCCTCAAGATTACTCCTATTAGAGCATATTAAGTAACTAACCAAAGGAAAAAATGCTTACAATTAAACCATTTCCATTATCTGTTGTACCTGTTGCCATTCTTCCACATGCCAAGAAGGGGGACAGTCAACCTGGTTACAAGCTTGTAACGTGTGAGGCTTTTTGTCTTTACAGTCCTTATTAGCAACAGTGGCTCCCCCCAGCTGCTGGCAGTACACATCTCTTGCCTGGATCCCAACTCCACAAGTAGCAGAACACTGTCTCCAGGGACCCGTTTGCCACCTGTTCCAAAAACACAGTAAAAACCTGCATTCCAGTTAAACCCTGCAGAAGAATATAGCGGGAAAGGGGACTGGCCCCAACCAAATCTTATCCAAGCAGAACTGTGCCAACAAGAAACAGAAGTGTTATACTGTGAGGGTCAGAACATCACCTACATGTGCCATAAAGAAATATAACTACATTTATAAACCTGAAGATAAGAAGGGGATATATAAGTTATCTACACAAAGAGCTATTATAAGTAAATTCATGTAGCACCAGAATTTACCTCAAAAATGTCCCTCACAAGATCACCGGCCGCCAGTTGGCATACAGACCGACATTTACATCCATAAATCTGAGGCAGGGACCTTTTCTGATATTTATGAATTTGTTTGTTAAATTCAAATACAGTTTTATAAAACATGCTTCTCCCCATAACTTTTACTCCGTACGTTTTGTAGAAGTTTTTGGAAAACATGTTATTGCAATGTGTGGATCTACTTTAGGAATATTTAATAAGTAATTAAGACAGCTCACAAGGATTTCACAAAAAACGTTTTCAAAGAATAAGATAAATAAATGATCTGGGTCTTAAACTGTCTCTGTTCTTTTTCCAGTATCTCCCTAGCTTAACAAATCATAGCAGGTAAAGAAACAAATCCAGGAATGTTATACTTAAGGCTCCTAAAAGTATTCCAGAAAACAAACATTACATTTAATCCATGAGATAGTTTCATCTGAGGTTTATTATTATTATTATTATTTCTGCAAATGAAAAGAAAATATCCTTTCCCTATAAATGAGGATGTTATTGGTTTTCATGAAAAAATAAATGTTTGTCTCCTCCATTCCCCCAAAAGAAAAAAATTTCCCTCAAAACCAAGGCCCTGATCATACAAGCTGAGCCTTGCATGAGAAAGTCAATGTTGATTTAAGATATATTAAACCCTTTATTTTCTCCAGTGTGATTTCATTATTAGAGTGTACCTTGGAGGGCAAAGTTTCAGGTTGCATGCACGACTCATGGGTGGTGGTCGCTTGGAGGTATCACAAAGGGTGTCATTGACAGCTTGCTTTGTCTGCACATGCAAACACATTGCAATGGCTTCTTGCGTCCCTGGATTTAAAAATAAGACACATGTGAGATACTCCATACTGAGGAAAACATCTGAGATATTTATAGAGTTCACTCCCAAATCTCAGCTGACTAAATTAACTCTGAATATCAAATCATGTCACAGACTTAAAATGAACATCTTGATTTGAATAAATAATGGAAATATTTTAGAAAACTCTTGAAATACAAAAGGCATTTTGTTAATTCAGTGTTAGTAACAGACCAATGCTACACATTTCTGGGATTTCCTACTTATAGCAACCAGCTCTGCCCCATCTCTGAACATGGGTGCTTGCAGACATTATAAGGGATGAATTGCCATTCTGTCCCTCAGACATTAACAATAGAAAATAGGCCTGTCAAAATTTTTCCCTCTCTCTACCATTAAGAGAAAAAACTACTATGATCCAATGTATATTGTAGCGGATTTGAGCAGAGTGGCATGGTTGTCAAAGTTAGTTGATATTAACTGCTTTTTTTTTTTAAATAGATCTGGACCTGCAGGAGCTCAGTACTTCCAAAAATAAAAAAGAATAAATAACTTTACACCCTACACATGTATACGAAGACTCTGGACCAGATCCACAGGTGCAAAAAGGTGTTGTATGATAAACTACTTAATTCACCAATGGGATAATTCTTCACTGTGGTTCAATTCACCTTTGTTCCGGTTCCTTGCTGCGGTTCCCTCAATCCATCGTTATCAAGTCCTGATAATCTACCATTATTTACATTCTCCTTGGACTGGCAAATTAACCAGAGTTTACTGAAACTCTTCTGAAGTTCAGAGATTTTACAGAAGATATACAATATGGCTTTATACACTACTGCCCTCAGATTCCCTCTGAAGTCTAAATCTATTACATTTATGCTGAACCATGAATGACAAGTAATAATCAAATTGTTATTAGCCAGAAAAAACAAAGTTATATTAGCCTGGGTTAGAGAAACATGAGGCAGTGAGCTGTTGTATTTGCAAATCTCATTCATGTACCGGTAATTGGGGAAATGGATGTGTAATTCAAGGACGCAGCAGTTTGTAAAATACTTACATACTTCATAAAAGACCACTCAAATGCACTCTGATATAAATGACATGTAGCTACAGTATAAAAATGACTAATATAACATGGAAGAGTTTAGCAGTCACAGTTCAGAGAATATTTTTCCTTTGAAATTATCCAGTTATTTTTCCTGCTTGGTGCAGGGGGCTAGACCCAATGATCTTTCAAGGTCCCTTCTGGCCTTACAATCTATGAAATTCATTACCCTCCCCTCCTGCAGTGATTTCATAGAGCTACACCTTTGTTTTCTGTACCAAGTTATTTTGCTTTTTTATGTTGAAAGGCTTGTTAGGTTTCAAATAAGTTTGTGTTTCTAGTGGGAATCTTAAAATACTAAATTTTTTTTCTCTTTGCTACCATGAGACAACTATTAATGCCAATATTCTTGATCAAGTACATTTATACTCCATGAATATTTTCTTGGTGTTTGTTGGTTATTTAATAGTCCGTTTGATTTCAGTTGACTCCACGAAATATTCTGTTGGAATGTTTTTTCCCTAAAGCTAGTGGTATCTTTTTTAGGTTCAGGTAATGAGACTTTTTTATTCCTAGCGAGTGACACATGATTCTATAATGCACCCTCAAACATTTGCATCTGCCATCATCTCAGATTTTACACTTGGATTGCCAGTGGCTATCACAGTGGCATGAGGAAGAACAAACTGAACTGCCTCACATGCTTCAGTCAGAAAACAGATTTTTCTTCTTTATTATATTTCATTAGCAGGCACCTAGAACATGATCTTACTCCACTGTTATTACAGCTATGTTTCTATCAAGGTTCATACAACCCATCCATAAATACTGGCTTTTTCATCATAAACCAACATTGCTTTCCATCTATGGAGTTATCTTGGTGCAGTCTAGCATCTTTACCCTGTCAAGACCAAGTTTGCAGTGCTTTCTTGTGATGCTACTTGCACCGGTCTAATCATTTCAAACATAGCACAGATCAGAGATATGGAGGCAGGGGAGCAGTGTCACAGATACAGCCCACAGGCCACATCCAGTCCATGAAGCCCAATCATCTGGCCTACAGTGCTGCCAGTTGTTCTCTCACTGGACATGTGTGCTACATGTGGCACATGGGGCCAGTCCAGGGCACACAATGCACATAATGCATAGGGCTGGATAAGCCCAATCCAGCCCACAGACCAGACCCATCGCTCCACTTACTTAGCCTGCAGGGCCTGATGAGTTTGGATAACCTTGCCATAGTAGATATATTCAGAGACCTGCATTCTAGCTTCCTTTTAAATGTTCACTGATATCCATTCTGATCCTTTTTTAGGGGCTGATGTTCATTCATGCAAGCTTTTGTTGCATAATTGTTATAACTATGCTTGAAAAGTGCTGAATATGTAAGGCACGCTATCTTTGAGGCTCTTTGAGTAAAACCAGTATCTTTTATTAGACCAACTCAAATAATTGGAAATATTCTTTTTTGCAAGTTTAAGGTACAAACACCCTTTGTTAGGCTGAGGAAGCAACTGCAGTTGGTCTGTGCTCTTCCTGGATGGAACAGAATAGAAGCCAGAGGCCAGTATGCATGTGAGAATGCATGTCAGTGAAAATGTAAATTGAGGCAGTCAACAGGTGAGAAATGTGGCAGGGGAGGAGAATGTAGACCTGGTGATAACAATATAGCTGGTAACAGTAGAGAGGTGTGGCAGCAAGACGCCCCCACAGGCTCCCAAAGGGGAGGGGGCAGTCCCCGCAGGCCCCAAGCCACACAAGCAACCCCCCTGCTGGGGAAACTCACTTCTGGAGGCACAGCCAGAGCCGGATCAAGAGCTGCAGCTGCAGCTGCACAAGCCAGCATTACGCCAGCTGTTTAATCAGCTGTTCCCCGGGCGGGGAAAAGCAGAGCCATTCGGAGCAGCCAGAAAAGCTGCCGCAGGAAGATTTAATAGCCCTACCTGGACCTGGGGGGAAGGAAGAGAAGGAGCACGCCAGCGTAGAGCATGCCAGGTGTGCTGAGGCTCTTGTGGTGGGCAGGAGCAGTGCAGCCAGTTTGGTGCCGGCATCCAGAGCAGGGGGAAGCTGAATCCCTGTAGTAGGCTGGGAGGGAAGAGGCAGTCCCATACTCCTCTCCTCTCCAGTGGTCTATTTCTGGTAAAGAGCAAATTAGAGGTGTCCCATCCAGAGGCGGCAAGGAGGATGCCAGCCTATGGGAGCCTTGTTCGTCAGCATCTGAGGTGGAGATGATAGTTGTCGGGACAGCCAGGCTAGCCCATCAAGACCCACGCTGATGCTGGTCCCCAAACAAAAGGGGTCGACTGGGCAAGGCCAAACCATGCAGGTGGCACCCATTCGGCTGGCAAGTGGACAGGGTGTAGGGGAGGCAAAGCCCCGTAGAACATTGTGCCAAGACAGTGAGTACTACCATTCCCAGGGTCCCCCAGAAAGAGGATCTCCACTGAACACCTCCCTTTCATTTAATAACACCAAGTCATGGCAGACTCATTGAGGGGTGGGGTCCCGTGCCAGACAGATAGTACATCACCCAATGTAAACCTCACCTAAGGCGCCTTCTATCACAATAGCTTACCTGGGGTATCAGATGTTAGGCAGATTATAATAAGTCATAAATCCAATGTCTATATTTAGTTCATGATTTTTTGTATCCAGTAGGTTGATAAAGTGAAGTTCATAGGCTCGTCTGTGAAAGGTGTTTTGTAAATTCCCTTTGTGAATTAGAACTGAGAGATTGGAGAGAGTGGTTTTCTTGCAAAAAAAATGTCCCCCAACAGGTAACTGGGTATTATTGTCTTTGACAGATTTTCAGTGTGTGCTCTTTCTGATACATAGTTGTTGTTTGGTTTCTCCTACATATTTTCCATCCAGGTATTTGGTGCACTGGATAAGATATATTATATTTCTGTAAGTGCAGGTGTAAGATCCAGGAATCTTAAGCAGTGGGGGAAAATATTTGTGTGGGGCTGAGCCTTGCCTGACACCCGCCCCTCCCTCCTGCAGGGCTATTATGGGGTCAGTGTACACTGGTGCTGTATGCGGTGGCAGAGGAGTGGCTGCACACCAAGTGGCACTGGGTGCTGCAGGACAGTGATGCTGTCGTGCTGCTGCTGTTGCCAGTCACCATAAAAGGTTTGGCAGGGCTAAGCCCGTTAGCACCAGCCTTCTGCAGCCTATCCAAGGAACGTTGATGGTTCTGTTGTGGGGTATATTGGCAAGTTTTATATTTCTTGTCATGGCATGGTCTGGATCCATTTGGTGTGTTTTGGGCCATAGGAAGTTTGCTTCTGGTGATGAGGCTGGTGAGGTTCAGTGCTTGTTAAAGTCTGGGATGGGTGGTTCTGGAAATACCTCTTTAAGAATTGGGTCTTCTTCTAGTGTGGGTTGCAATTGTTTGAGGATTTTCTGTATAGGGAGAGGTGGTATGTTATAACTAGTGGTGTGCAATTCATGGGAGTTTTCTTTCTGTACTGCAGCAATTCTTCATATGGTATCCAGGTGGCTCTTTCAAATGTGTGAATGTCCTTGATGAGTGAAAGCCCTTTTAAGATTTGTGAGGGAACAATCATGAGCATTCTCCACAGTGCAAATTCAGTGGTATTGGAGGGCTTGGCTGTATATTACAGTTTTCTTGGCAGGTTTAGGGTGACTGCTGATTCTGTGCAGATATGTATGTTGGTCCATGGGTGTCTTTTATATGGTGGTCTGTCTTTTACCATTTTGGATCATACTATCTAGAAAGGAAACGTTGGTGCTGGCGTATTCAAGAAATAGTCTGATGGAGAAGTGATGATTGATTTCCATCAGAAATTGAACAATCAGAGATTGCAGGTTTTCAGTCCAAATGATGATGTCATTGATATATCTTAAGAATAGCAAGAGTTTGATGGTGCAGTCCTTGAGGAATTCTTCTTCCAGATGGCTCATAAAAAGGTTGGCATATTGCAGAGCCATTTTGGAGCCCATAGCTGTGCCCATGGTCTACAGGAAGTGTTGGTTATTGAAAGTGAAATTGTTGTGAGTGAAGATACTGCACATTTAGTTTAGTACTTCCTTAATAAAGCACTAACTAAACGTGCAGTACCTAAAGTTACTGCGCAGTAGCACCAGTGCATGGTTATTTAGCGGTGCTTACTGCGCATTAGCTTAATAACACTGAGTGTAGGTTATTAGCATGTTTTTTGCCATGACATGCTACTGCAGTGTTATTAGGCTAATGTGCAGTAAGCATCCTGTGTAGACACACCCACATGCAATGAAACAAACTGCACTTGAAACCTAGGGCCTAGATTATGACTTCACAATATAACCCAAGTGAAAATGTCAAGTTAAGACGCATCAAAACACAACTATCAGTTTTTCAGAACACTAATGCCCTCCCCAAAAAGACTGAAGACAGAGTACCCACTATACCTCATCTAATGAATTCTTATGTATTAATTTAAATATTTTGGTTCTGAAGCAGGTGCTTCGTCCCTCTGAAAAAGAAACATGTTCAAAAACTAATATTCAGATGTGCAGTTCTGCCAAAAGGAAGAGCATGAAAGAAGTTGCCAGACACAAGTGTATCAAACAATGACTGTTCCTACAATTGCAGTGTCCATGCCCAGACTGGGAACAGTGTCAAAGGTCTGTTTCTGTTTCAAGTGTCTTGTTCTGGCTGTCAATTCAAAGAGGCTTCTTTACTACTTACTATTCTAAGACAAATTCTGTCCTGAATAATACAACCATAGCTGTACTGATTTCAGTGACCGCCAATCTTCCTAAGAGGTTTAGGAATTGAAAACGTGAGCACGTGCGTACGCGCGTGTGTGTGTGCCTATAATATAATATTATGAAATAATAATTATATAACATAATATAATAAATCATTATTATTATTCTCATTAGCAGTTTATCTTGTGATTTTGAGTATACATTGTGGTTCTAAGTACACATTTCCTATCTTGAAGAATTACTTTTCATATGACAACTGAAAATTCCATATGTGACAGCTGTCATTTCATTCATCTTCATGCCACAAAGCCTGACAATTCTTTACCACAAAGGCTTTATTATTAAGGGAAACAAAGTACAATATTTTGATGTTTTAACCTATAACACAGCAGAAATTGTAAAGCTGATAAGGATCAGATTTTCCTGTTCCTTGTTTTTCAGATCACGGAGTCTTTTGAATAAACATGCTCTATGGATGCAGCATTTCCTAGAACTTTACTGGCAAACAAAAAGTATAAGGGTGCTCTTAACAATTTTTGCAAATATAATGCTATATTAGTTTGTCATTTGAATCAGTGATAAAATTCTGATGCTGTATGGATTAGGAAGTTACTCTTAAATCATTAAATTAATAAAGTTAACTTGGAAAACAAACTGAGTTCCAAATATATAAAGTTTTTGGTTTATGATCTCAAAATAATAGACCATCTAGCCAAAAATTATGTACACAGTAAGACTGCTCATGCAGCAAGAATAGCTTTGACATTAATTTGATGAACTATTATGGTAATTTTTCTGTTACTAAGCATCTTAGAATATTTTCAATTTAGACCCATCATTCAGTCTTCATGCACACTCATCATTGTTTGCTGTGTGAAGAAATATACAATGTACAAATTTGTTTTAAAAGATCAAAGAGTTTTCTGAAAAGCTATTTTCAAGCCTCCCTGTTCAGAGAAAAAATAAAGAGGGAAGATGGAAATTGCTAAATGTAAGTGGCAGAAGGATGACTCATCGTATCTGAAGTTGGCAATAGTGGTTCAAAGTCAGAATTTCCACGTGTTTCTCTCCCACATTGCCACGTAAAAAAACAAAACCAGATGCAGACAAAACATTGAATGCAGCTATATAAAAAGTGTTAATAAATATGAAAACTACAAAAATGAGCAAAATGTTTTTTCTTCCTATGCCTTCTCTTGTATGTTTCTTGGTGGTGGGCTGAATAACTGCATCCAGAAATATTATTTTAAGAGTTGACAATGTCCTTTAAAAATAATCTTGCCCAACTAAATATGGTCTGAATTTATTCTTCTTTTAAAAAAATCTTTTTATAGGATCTGCAACCAACAAAAATTTCCATAGCTTACAATAAAAAATAGTAAATGCTGCTTATGAGCACATACTCTCTTGGCATACTTGACACTTATACCCATCATTAAGAATCTTAAAATGAAACCAGGCAATAATGGAAGGAAACCAAGGCCCTATCTACATATTACACTTAACATGTAATTAACCAGTCTGTCATGCATTAAGTGGTCATCTGGCCACACAGTCAATCAATTAATGGCATGAGAAAAAGGAATAAGCTAAAAAAGTTGTTCCACAAAATATGTGAAATAATTTTGTAGTTGTTTCCTATCACACCATTAATTGAACGTGTGGTCAGGGACCCCTGTAGCCGGGAACACCATCAGCTGATCAGAGCTCCTGGCTGGGTGGTGTGGGGCAGGAATATGTGCACCCCAAGCCTGGGAGCTCCCAGCTGACAGGCTTGCAGCCAATGGGCAGCCCACACACTCCCACAACTGGAAGACCATAGCTCAAGCCCTTGCAGCTGGAAGATCGCATGAGCTGTGGTCTCCCAGCTGTGCAGTTACATGGTGCATCCTGGTGGCTGGGAGATCACATGACCTGCAGTGTTCCACCCAGTGGAGTGGATGGGGCACCTCCACAGCTGGGCAATCACATGAGTTGCACTATCCCAGCCATGGTGCAGGTAGAGCTTAGAATCAGGCTCCTTCTGCACCGCCAATAAGGCATGTTAGGATCCGATGCTGGATCCCACAGTCATGTTTCCTGCCATGCACGTGTGACATAGCAGAAAGTGCAATTGTGTGTATCGCGCATTAGATCCCATTGTGCCTTTACTTGTAATTGGAAAGATATGCAAATATTATTAGGAATATTAATCATGATGAGTACTTTGGATTTGCAATAATTGCTTTTATAATTAAAGGAATTATTAGGAATCTTGTAAAGAAACTGTTCTTAATTATATCTCATAATTTTTAAATTGAGATTATCCCTTTAAAGCACAGGGGATTTGTTAAATGATGGAAGTGACACTAAAGAAATATTTCAGATATAAAGAAAAATTTCCCTTGTTGGCAGGCATATTCTATAACAGACATTATTTCTTGAAGACAATATTTTGCATCTTGCTTCATGCATACGCTCCATGTCCTTACAGCAAAAATGTATTTCTTCCAGCAGGGAAATCATGCTGGGAATACAAAGACAAATATTGAATTCCCTATTCAGTTTTACTCAGGAAAAGTATTAAATAAGTCAATGCGAGTCTGTCAGATTAAGGGCTCGTATGAGCAAAGAACTCCAAATTTGACACTGACCGGACTTCTGACTCCGCAATTTCTTGAACTTTTTTCAGGCACTGAGGACAGACAGTCAATTCTTCAACCTTTTGGATCATGGTGCAGTTTCTTTGAGATCTTTAATACGTCTGCTTCACCGACTAACATAGAGGACATCTATTTTCAATTATGAGCAGACTGATGACAGAAGTAATAACTATGATAACAGGCATAACATAACCTAACAGCCCTCAAAGGCGGTCATTTTATGACATCCAATAACAGACATGATGAGCCAAAAAATGGTTTATATAGAAGAGTGCAGAAATCATACAGGAAAACTGAAGCTATCTTGTTAACAATACATTTAGAATTTCTATAGCTATAAAAGCTTTGTAAAAATAATTAGAGAGAAAGATGATGTTTGATTATGTGTTTTAGAGTGGATTTTCTTTATAATTTTTATATCTCTAACAGAATGTTACTGTCTGCATTTTACCTCCTTTTATGATATGGGCCAGGAAAGAATTTAAATTAAATGTCTGGTCTGTGGAAGAACTTGAGGGGAAAATCTAATACTGAACACAGATATCATCCTTGCTCAAGAAGCAATAAAGTCTGTAGCTTTTTCAGACCCAACAGATTTTCTCCTCAATCAGGGAAAGGTGGGCCCTGAGAGAAAAGTGCAGGGTAGAAAAGAAAAGGATACAGATATCCTTAGAGATGTATTTCAATAGTTGTGCTAGCTACGTACATGCTAGATACAGAAGTTAATATTATTTATGTTAATTCTCAATATTCCAAACCTAGCTGACACTTATTTTCCTTTTTTTTGGAAGTACACAGTTCATCTCATTGAAATGAGATTTGAACATAAAACTGAGAAGTTTATCAGGTCCTCTGTGCCTGCACAATAGAAAAATTGGTAGACAAAGCAAAATAATTGGCTAGCGCAGTTTCTAAAACAAGAAGAAAATCTGGTTTCTTAAAACCTATTTATCTGCAGGCAGCTTGTTATATGTTCAAAGGTATTTGCTAAGGCAGGAAGACAAACAGAACTCATAGCAGGACAAGCTCAGTACTACCTAAGTAGTATAAGAACAGAGGGATTTCTGGAAGTACTCAACACAGATAACTTCCCACGTTTCCTGGGAGCAGCACATATGAAGAATATCTCAGTGTATGGTGCTAGAGATAACACCAAAGCCCCAAAAGCACAGAGGGAAACACCTTTGATGTCAAACACTGGCTCATTCTTCAAATGGTTCTTTTGCAGTACACGCCTAAGAAATGTTTTCAATACACTGACATCTAGACAGAAAGGTTGGGTCAAATTGCCTCATGAAATCACAAAGGACAAATATTGTAGACTGCAGCTCAGTAGTATAACTTGGAGGGTGAGGGATGAGCAGGACACCAGCCCCGGCTGTGAACTTAGTGGGGCACCAGCATGGTCCCCCTGGAGGGAGTTTCTACCCTCCGCAGCAGCAGCCTCATGCCATTGCTGTGGCAGGAGCAACAAATGGAGTGGGCAGACCATGCCGTGATAGGACCAGCAGCAAACTGAGTTTGCAGAACAGGTAAGACTCCTGCCACTTTCAGTACCCATCTCTTCTGGCACTCAGGGTCCCCCTTTCTCTTGACCCTTCCGGGCACAAACCCTGCTAGTTATGCCTCTCCTATGGCAAAATACTCATTAGGCTATAGTGGAAGCAAAATCAAGTCTTAAGCTTTATCATTTGCTTCAGAGGCTTCATAATAACTTCTGAAATTTAGGTCAGATAGTAAAATTAAGAGGATTAAAAATGTGGAGGTAGTAAAAGCCTTTATTCCTTGTTCATAATTCTGTTTTCGTTATTGCTTTAAAATATATTATTGAAATAAACAATGCAGATAGATAAAATAAGATCATCATTACCATAGCTGCAAACAACTCATACAGACACATATTGTGATTCGTATCTTTTTGGGCTTTAGCACCTATATGCCATGTTCAAATGAGCGTGGCCATGCATACTGAACATTCATCTATTCTCCACAATGCAAGGGAGCAGCATGGGGGTGGGGGGAAGGGGGTGATCCCTGGATACCAGGGGTCAAAAGAAACCTAAGCAAAAAAAAGCAGAGTAGTGCACACCACTGCTGCAGCCCCCAGGATCCCAAGTAAGGCTGCTGAGGCCAGCCTAATGTTGGATCCAGCCTCTCTTACCACACCTGGGTAACCTGACATGCACTAGAGGACGTGTGGCACAGGCGTTCCCTGGGGACAACTGGTGGTGGCACAAAGTGTGCTGCTGCTAGTTGTCCCTGTGATGAAATCCCATTCTGGCCTCCTCCTCACTCTGGGGCTAGTCTGTGTCCCCCTTCCTCAATCTCAGGTGTCTATCACTCCGGTCACTAAGCAATCATCTCTTCTTATACAACTACTGTCCTAAGCAGTGATCTCATGGCATGAGGGGCAGGGGTGGGAGCCCCCGTCACTCCACCAAGTAACCAGTGATGGTTTTTAAATTGATTGGCTAGCAGTCAACAAAACCTGTCCTGATTGGGTATAGCAGGTGAGGTCAAACAGGGCATTTAAGGGGCCTCCATCTTGGGCTCTGGCTCTCTCTTGAAACTCATGGACACACCATGAATTTGGAAACTATCTAGATATATAGCTGGCAGTAATGCAGATGTATGATCAAAGGCTACCCAGCCACACTGTTTGCTCTAAGGTTATTCTGTGATATTTCTCTATCTTCTACCCTTCCCCAAGTCTACTCTCTGTAATCAATAAAGTTCTCCATTGTACCAAGTATGGTGAACTGACTAGGAGAGGGAGAGGAAGGTGCTTTCATGTCCCCTTGGTCTGGCTAAGGGAGGCTACTTTTTGTGCTTCAGGCTAAAGGAAGCACCCCAAATTCTCACAGTGGGTCAAGCACCCTCAAGGTCTACAAAGCCTGTGTACCCCAGGTGGCCTAGGGCCAAAGACAGACCAGATCCACTGGGTGGTGGCATCAGTGACCCCAGGCTTGCATGTATGCTCCAGGAATAGGTTTGGCTGGATGTGAGGTGCCCCAGGGAGGCACTTGGAGCTTGGTAGGTGAACAGGCACAGTGGGGTGGGTGGCTCAGCACAGGCGTGCCACCTACTAGTCTGCCACAGTCCCTAGGGAAGTAAATGCCCATGCTTGTGTGGGCGCGGTCATAATGCCCAATTAAGCCCACTGGGCTTAGCAAGACTTTGCACCTTTTCTAACCAGGTACATTAGTGTCCTTGTAGACCAATGTCACCAATTAAAGAAAATGTTAGGGAGCCATTTACACCAATCACTTACCATCCCGTTGACAGCGGTCCGGGCATCCCTCCCAACTTCTGTCTTCAACGTTCCAATTGGTGAACACAAAGGAGGCACCTTTCTATGAACATTAGATTGGGTCTCTATTTGCAAACTGTTGCTGTTCAGCCCTTTTCTACATTTTATATTGGTTCTGTGGGTACAAATGTCTTCACTTCCCACTTAGGTCATCATTCTTGTCACATACAGGTGCGCTCATAATTCCACTGCTTCCACTTAGCACTTCATAATTCACTTCTATGTCCAGGCAGTGAAGTACAGTATATAGTAGCAACACTTGTAATACTGGCCAGCAACATGTTCTTAAGATGAGTGGGAGATTTGGTTACATCATAGGAGGAATGTTCCTAACTATTTGCAGACACAGACTTCTTACAGAGAGATGCACTGTAATGAATTCTACACAAAAACCTGCTTGAACTTCACATTGATGGATATACGTGTCTCTGTCTAACCACATTCATTATTCCACAGAAAATGGCAGCATTTTGGAATATAGAGGATTGTTGATATGCAAATATTAAATCAAAAACTAAATGCATACCATTTGGAGGAAGGAACAAAGGCCATTTAAGCAGATTCATCACTGTTTTGTTGCATGTACAGGGACATGTCTAAACCCAACTACTATCTGAGAACTTAACTGCTACCTTGTAGCTTATCATCTGATAATAAAAAACTAATTGCTGCCTCAGCCCTGATACAGACCTCTTGCAATTTACTTGGCTAGATAGAGCCAATTTCTGCTTCAAGCATTTAAAGATGGCATACCTATTTTATTTCCAGGACAACCCTGTGAGGCCTGTGGAACCCAAAATACCTTTAGATGGCATCATTAATCAAAGATAAACAGGTTAAGTTCAAAGTTCATGCTGCATTTGTTTTTTACCCTGTCGAAAATCATCAGTACAAGACAACTGCAGGAGCCATTGACAACATTAAATTTAAACACCACGGAAGAAAAAGATTGTTAAAATACCTCCAATACATGTGGCTGAGCAAGGAGTAAACCCAATATACTCCCAATCATAAACCAAATTGCCATCTTCTCCATGTGAAAACTCTGGGGTGTGCGGGATAGGATCACTATCACATGGTGCCTGGTGACATATTTGTTCTGTCAGTGGCTTATGGTCTTCACATTCCTCCTCAGGCAGCTCCACTTCTGTCTGAGTAAAAGTGAGAAGAATGCGGCATTTCACCTCCCGCACCTGTATGCCATCGCCACATGTTGTGCTGCACGGAGACCAGGGCTCAGGAATAAACCTGCAAATAAGTTGAGTATAGCAATTAAAAAATGTTGGAGGAGGAGATAGTGGCAAGTACTTGTAATGTGTGTACGGTTATAATGTTTCTACAGAAATGTTAATGAACTACTACAACATAAGCATGGCTACATTCTAACTGAGCATTTAGTGAACGTAGCCAATACTGAAATTTGCTTGTACAATATGGCCTAATCTTATAATTACACTGCAGGAACACTTCCTCTCATTTAACACTTCCTCTCATTTCTGCCTCCGACTCCCATCATTCCACAAAACTAAATAAAAAGAAGCAAAAAAGAAAAGGGGTGGGGGTGGGGGGAGGAATGAGAAGGAAGAAGAATCACGTGGAGCAAAAATGGCACAGAACCTAAAGATATCCTCAAACCCCAAGAACACTCAAAAGGGCCAAACTGCACTTAAAAAAGCCCAAACTTCCACACCAAACACTCCATGCTCTTTAGGCATGCAAAGCCAGATATAAGGCAGAAAGTACTTTTGCATTCTCTTCACAAACCTGAGAAAGACTGCCAGAGGTCATCATAGCAATAATGTTTAACAGAGATGGTGAAAGGCACTTTTTTCAAATTTAGCCATTTCTAGTACATAACACTACAGGCTACCATTTAGACTTAATGATGCAAGAATATGATGTGATTAACTGCTCATTGGACAATCTATCAATTTATCTGTGTGTGTTTATGCTCCTCATTAATGGCAATAACATCTTATGTTACAGGTCATTAATGTACTGACTATAGGTTTTCATTCATAACCGGAGCCATTCCTAGGGGTGTGCAGGGCCCAGGGAGTGGGGATGGCAACCACTCACAGAAGCTGGTGGCAGTGTCAGCAGTGGTGGTGGTGGGGAACAAGTAGCTAGAGCTGGCAGAGCGGGGGCTAGGGAGAGAGGTGGCATGCTCTCAGAGCTGGCAGGGCGGGGGGGGGACGACAGTGGCAAGCACCCAGAGCCAGCAGCGCTTGGCAGTGGCAGCACATAGCGGCTGTGGCAGGGCACCTACAGCAATGCCCGCAGGGCCCCGCAAAGCATGAGGCCTGGGGTGGTCACCCCGATTCACCCCAGGGTCAGCCCTGTTCATAAACTTCTATTACTCTGAGGGCCAGATAACAATATTCAAAAGTAGACCACTGCAAGCAGGCTGAGTTCAACAAATGAATTTACCTTGGGGTGGTGTGGGATACATTGGACAAGTTAAATGAAAAATATTATAAGCAATTTCCTTAATGGTCTGAAGCAGCTGGAGAAAGAAAATATAGTGATTTCCTTTTAAATCTTCCTAAATGGAGCTGATCTGTAGGAGCTAGGGAAATAAAAACTACTCTTTGTTCCTTCCTAAAGATCTGTGTAAAAAGGGATGCCTAATTTACTAGGATCCAAGTTAAACATCTATATATTTCAAAAGTTTTTCCTCCCCTTCTTTAATAAAAGAAATTGGTTTACTGCAGAGAGACATATTTATAATAATTTATAAACAGCTAGTTACAGAAGGTTGGGACAAAACCAATGTTTTAAATTGTGTTTACTCTAAACCTAGAAAATATTAACACATTGTGGTGGATTCTGAAGACAGATTACTGTGTCAAGCCAACTACTTTCTGCCAATGCAGACCAAGACAGGAAGGGGAAGGAGAACTGAACAGTATATGACTTATTATTCTTTTAGATACTCCCATGAGATTCTCTGGCTATTCCCTGAATAGCATTTATTGTGGAATAGTAAGCTTCCTCTCTCTCCAAAGAGCACCTGCTAATCAGTGTCAGGAGGGAGCTGATCACCCTTCAGGAAGCTGCTGCCGAACTACTCCAACTGCCCCAAAAAGGGACTGGTATCTAGGGGCCCCTCTGCATGTACAGGTAAAAGTATGATGGGATCTACTGCACAGTGCACACATTTGTACCTCCCACCATGTCACATGTTCATGGCAGGAGGCACAATTGTGGGATTGCACATTAGATCCCATCACACCTTATTGCTTGTGCAGCGGAGTCTGATCCTGGGCTCCCCCTAACTGGCAAGAAGCAAGCTCCCACAGCTGGGAGCCTCCTCACCTGAGGGGCTCCTAGCTGCAAAGACACCCAACATACCCCATGGCATTCTTCCAGCTCCCCGGGTACACAAAACTCCTCAAGACAGGGAGATCACAGCAGCTACAGTCTCTAAGCCCTGGGAGTTTCATGCACCCCCAAGGCTGGACAATTGCCACAGGGTGCTGCCAGGACCCAGAATCCATGGCTGCTGGGGCTGAGAGTCCCCTCAGTTGTGGGACTCCAAGACCTGGGTGGGCCTGGTGCACCCCTGTGGCTGGGAGCCCTGTCGAGCTGACAGGAGTCCCAGCTGCGGGGGAGACCCTGCAACACATGCACACTGAAGTGTGATAGCAACCAGCTATAAAGTTAGTAAACATTTTCGAGGTCTAACTTTATAGCTGGCTACAGCTTCTTATGGTGTGACAGATGCATTGCACGTGTAGCTGGTCTCGAGGTAATTGTGCAATTAACCAATTAATTGTATGATACCTATGAAGTGTAGAGGGAGCCCAGGGATTATGAAGTTTGTTAGTGTTTGCGGTTTACTTAAGCAGAGCTTCCCAAACTTTGGCTTGATCCTGTTAATTGCTGACTGGTTCCTGTAAAGTGCTGCGCACCCTCAGCTCCCACTGAAATCCAAAGAAACCAGGAGTGTTTGGCACCTGACACAACAGTCCAAGTGCACTAACAGCATCTTATCCACCGGCAGGCTGCTCACAGAAATAAAATACAGGTGCTTGTACTCTACAGTATTAGGAAGCAAAGGAATTGCCACACTGGGACAGCCTATAGGTCCTTCTAGTTCAGGAGCTCGTCTCTGACAGCTGCCAGTACCAGTTGCTTCAGAGTAATGAATCTTGCAGGGAGCAGAAGTGAGAAAAACTTCTACCAAGGAAAGTTTCTTTCTAACTGCAGTAGTTAGAGGCTGGCTGAAACCCCAAAGCACAAGGTTTTTATAATCCTTCCAAAGGGAGCTGTATAAATTTACATAGGCACTCATACCAAAAATGACCCTGACACAGCAACACAATTAAGTGTGTGCTTAACTTTAAGCCCATTAGCAGTCCTTTAAAGTCAATGGGACTATAACTTTCTTAAATTTAAACACATGCTTAAGTGCTTTGTTGGATCAGGGCCATAGTACGCAACAAAATTTGACATTTTCTTTAAAAAAGAGCTGTGTCTGGGTAAAATATGTCAACTTGCATATTTACCAATGTATCTAATTTGGGGGAAAAAACGTTAATAGACATTTACAATTAAGACACATTCTTTAATACGCTAACCAATCCTAACAGTTTACAGTCTGAGAGAAAACAGTGATTAGGTACAAGCGTGACAACAGCACACTGACAAGAGTTCGTCTAGTACACACTCATTTCATTAAAGCACCAAAAACGAAGTATGATGCACTCTTATGAAAACTTCCTTCATTGTTTGAAAGGAAAGATGAACCACTATAATTTATTTATTCAGCAATTTATTTATAAAGAAACTCAGAAATTCTAAACTTTTTTTAATTCTACAAAGTCCGCATGGTAATTGAGGTTTTCCTGTTGAATATTAATGCCTGGTATTTCATAGTGAAGTGCAAAATTTTTTTTAAAAATGGAAACATAGATTTTTAAACTTCTGCCTTATCACTTGCTAAACCAGTCACACAACTGTACAATTCTTTAAAACTATGCTAGAATATGGAAGTGGATGACCTCATCTGAGTCAGACTGTGGATGAAAGAGGTAAAGCAAATGGAAGCCAATGGAGACTGCTACCAAAAAATTGAGAGCAGGGAGCTGACTGGGAAGTGTGCATTGTTTTGGAGGCAGGAAAACATACAGTCTAAATCCTGAATTTGGGCCAGATGCTGACTTTATATTAATTAGGAAAACCCATAGCCACAAGGCAGAATTTTAATAATTAATTTTGCATCCAGTGTTTGATGGAGATAGCAAAAAGAAATGCTATTTTTTCCATTGTGTGGCATGTGTAGTGCACACTTGGCAACATAATGGACCAATATGACTTCCCTGAAGTCAGTGGAAATTTTGCTTTGACTACACTGGGAGCAGGTTCAGACTGATGTAAGATCAGGATCAAGCAACAGAGCAGCTTTTGAGTTGTGATGTTTTGTAAGTCATTGGATATTTTATAGTCGAATGGTTAAGATTATAATCATTTTGAAAGTTTCCTAAGGTCTTTGATGAAACTCATGGATGACACTGCAGTTTTTATTTTACACCCCTAGAGTTTTTTCTTGAATGCATAAACAAAAAAGACAGAGACAGAAAAAAAAAAAAGGAGATGCTTTTGTAAAATACAATTGGGTCCAATTTTCTACTGCTTACCCCCTTATGTAGACATTTATACCTGTAAGAAGGTTGAGTAAAATCTTATTATGATTGGGCACGATTTGCAAGCATATAAATGGCTACACAAGCTTTAAGGCAGTGGAGGTCATGCCACCATAAGCCCAATAATTTCATAGATTTCATAGATTTCATAGACATTAGGGCTGGAAGGGACCTCGGGAGATCACTGAGTCCAGCCTCCTGCCCAAAGGGCAGGAAGTCAGCTGGGGTCATAGGATCCCAGCAAGATAAGCATCCAGTTTACTCTTGAAGGTGTTCAATGTGGGTGCTTGAACCACCTCCGCTGGCAG